>NC_045429.1:139381267-139692160 GCF_902635505.1 Sarcophilus harrisii
ATGTGTAAATTAATTGGATTTGAGTGAGGGATAACTATTCAAGGTTACCAGTCTCATTTTTTCCTCCAGAGTCATTTGGGTACAGTAGGCAGTTATAGAGCAGTATGACTCGAGGTGGCCCTGGATGCAGTAGCAGACCTTAACCTTTTTTAGCTGAGGTTTTTAACAGATCTCAGTTTCAATGAGACAATGCCCATTCAATGGCTAAGACTAGGTAAGAATGAAATGAGATGAAGAATGACTTTTTTAACCCATTTTTAAAAATGGAAGGGAGAGACCCTCAGAAAAAATTGCGGTTTACATTTACTCTGAGGCAATCATGGCCAAAAGAAAGAACAAATGGACTTGGCCTAGGACCCTTTGTTGGCTAAACCAAATTGACTAATTATGATAGAAAAGGAAAATGACAAATGGAGGAGATATAATACACTGTTGATGAAGTTATGAACTGTTCCAACCATTCTGGAAAACAATTTGTAACTGCATTCAAAAAGTGATAAAAACAATTCATACCCTTTCACTCAGAGATATACCTTCTAGGTTTGTAAGAGACCAAAAAAAGAAAAGAACCCATAAGTACAAAAATATTTATAGTTACTTTTTTGTGTGTTGTCAAAGAATTGGATATTAAATCTTTGCCAGTACATCAAAATGATTAAAAATCACTGTTTTGGGGGATTGACACTTCAACTGAAAGATTTAGAGCTATGCTTGGCTACATTAGAGATGATGCTAAGTTGGGGTTCTTAACTTGGGATCCACAGAGACACTCAAGAATCTATGGATAGACTTAAAGGAGGGGAGGGGAGACCCTTTTTCACTAATCTTTAATTGAAATTTAACATTTCCTTTAAAAAATGATTCATGGGACATAGGCTTCACCAGTTTGCCATAAGGGACCAAGATACACAAAAGATGAAAAGTGTCTATACTTGGGCATCAGTTGCTTATACTCAACAACTCCAGAATAGAGGTACACACAAATATTACTGTGGAAATAAAGAATTTCCACAACTATTTCTAGGACAACACCTTTATAATTTATCCTAAGCCTCTTCCCAGCCTCTATAGGAGTTCTTGACTAGATGTGTTATCATAGGCTAGTTACTTAACTTCTTCATTACTCACTTATAAAATGAATTTAACAATACCTGTAGTATCTCTCTCAAAGGTATTTATTATGAGGTTCAGATGAAGTAGAATATATAAAGAAAGTACTATGCAACCTTTAAAATATTATATAAATCTAAGTTGTTTTGTTGTTGATTGTCATATTACCACACAAACAGTACTGGAATCTGTTCCTTGGTGCTTCTGAATACATATTTATTCACAAACTAGCAGCAGCAATATTGAATGCTGATGCCTTGAGCCGTTTGTCAATGGGTAGCATGGATAATACCTCTGGAATAGAAATTTTCATCACAAGCTGTTCCAAAGTAATTCATCAGGCATATTATTTTATTTAATTTTTTTTTCATTTTGATCCAAATCATTATTGATCAGAGAAATGCAAATTAAGACCACTCTGAGATATCACTACATACCTGTCAGATTGGCTAAGATGACAGGAATAGATAATGATGAATGTTGGAAGGGATGTGGGAAAATTGGGACACTGATACATTGTTGGTGGAGTGTGAACAAATCCAACCATTCTGGAGAGCAATTTGGAACTATGCTCAAAAAGTTATCAAACTCTGCATACCCTTTGATCCAGCAGTGTTACTACTGGGCTTATATTCCAAAGAGATCTTAAAGAAGGGAAAAGGTCCCACATATGCAAAAATGTTTGTGGCAGCCCTTTTTATAGTGGGTAGAAACTGGAAATTGAATGGATGCCCATCAATTGGAGAATGGCTGAATAAATTGTGGTATATGAATGTTGTGTAATATTATTGTTCTGTAAGAAATGACCAGCAGGACGATTTCAGGGAGGCCTGGAGAGACTTACATGAATTGATACTAAGTGAAATAAGCAGAATCAGATCATTATACATGGCAACAACAAGATTATATGATAATCAACTCTGATAGATGTGGTTCTCTTCAACAATGGGATGATTCAAACCAGTTCCAATTGTTCAGTAAAGAAAAGAATCAGCTATACCTAACGAGAGAACTATGGAAAATGAATATGGACCACAACATAGCATTTCCACTATTTTTGTTATTGTTTGCTTGCATTTTTGTTTTCCTTCTCAGGTTTTTTTTCTAGAAAGGATCAAATTTTCCTTATGCAGCAAGATAACTGTATAAATATGTATATATATATATATATATATATATATATATATATATATATGTTGGATTTAACATATACTTTAACATATTTAACATGTATTGAACTACCTGCCATCTAGAGGAGGGGGTGGGGGGAAGGAGGAGAAAAGTTGGAATGGATGGTTTTGTAAGGGTCAATGTTGAAAAATTACCCATGCATATGTTTTGTAAATAAAAAAGCTATAATAATTTTAAAAATTAAAAATAGTAATAATAAAAATTTCATTTTGAATTTGAAGCGAGAGAGAACAGTTCCATCAACAAAGTAGAACAGAAAAAGATTATATGTAAAACTGTGAATCTCTATTACAAACAGGTTGCTTTAAAAAAAAAAAAAAAGAAGACGTTTCTAATAGGTTCAAAATGTTACTTTCAGAATGGCTCTATCTGGAAGATTAACTACAGAAGATCCCAAATAGATCCCAGAATTTGTTTCTAAAATCTAGGAGAGCAAGCTGACTAATTTGTGAGACATCGATATGTAGCCCCCAATAGCCAAAATAAGGTCATCTACGTCTCTCCAGTCTGAGGTGGCTTATGGCCTGTTTTTAAAAGCAGAGATAGTGCTAGCTTCTAAGCCAGTATTTCTTATACTAGTCCTTATTTTTTGAGGCTAACCATGTGATATTTTCTCCCATTTTTAAAAAAAAATCATTTTAATAGCTTTTTACTTTTCCAAATACATAAAAGACAGTTTTCAACATTCACCATTGTAAAACCAAGTGTTCCAAAATGTTCACCTTTCCTCCTTTACCCCCTCCCACAGACAGCAAGTAATCTAGTAGGTTTTTCTATATGATCTTTTCTTTTCTACGTTCTTTTCTAATACATTCTTTGAAACGTATTTCCATACTCATCATACTTCAAAAAAAAAAAAATCAGATCAAAAGATGAAAGAAAAAAATGAGAAAAAAATCCCAACAAACAACAACAACAACAAAAATGAAAATTCTATGCTTTGATTCACATTCAGTCTCCATAGTTCTCTCTCTGGATTTGGATAACTTTTCATCTACTTGAATTGGCCTCATCTAAAGTCTACATGAATTGGCTTGAATCACTGAGATTAACTATAAACAGGGCAAAGAGAAAGAGGAAATTGAGAAAAATGAAATCTTTTTGTGGCAAAACAATCAATGTAACTAGAGTATACTGAATACTTTGGGTAGGTTGTCTTTATCTTTGTCTTTATGCTTTAAGTGTGTCGTTGGGCTGTCTCCTTGAGTAAAATGTAAAGTATTGGAGCCATAGAAGGACAAAGTCTTCTGAAACTTTTCCTGTTATCTTAGGCTTGCCTACTTCCAAGGTTGTAGGACTCTGGTAGAACTGAATATGGGGGGAAAAAAAAAACTACAGAGAAACTTCTTGAGGAATTTAAATTATTCACTTCCTAATAACATTAATTACTTGACATTAGTGTTAATATCAATCAATCAGAAATTCTATTTATAAATCCAGAAAATGATTATCATGTCACCTTATACATGAAAAGGTTTAGGAGACATCAGATTTTTTTTTTTTAAGAAAAATATCATTGGCTAAAGGATGTATCTGCTAGTTTGAGATTGATATTTCTTAAATTGTAAAAGAGTATATGGTATATGCCAAAATACTTGGACATAACAAACCAAAAGTTTTTCCATGGAAAGACTAACAAATCTCTGGTCAAACCAGAGACACTCCCCAACATATACACTGGCTATATCTGAAAATAAACGTCTTATGGAATGACTGGAGTGATTCATAGCTTCATTAATGGTATATGGGTGTGTCAGTTTTTTTCCACAGCTCCTCCAACATTTGTTACTATGCTTTTTTTTCGGGGGTGAGGGGAGGAGACACATTTGCCAATCTGATGGCTGTGTAATGGAAACTCAGACTCACTTTCATTTTTATTTCTTTGGTTACTAATGATTTGGAGCTCTTTTTTCCCATATGTTTGTTTGAAAATATGTTTCCATATGTTCTCTTGAAAACTGGCTGTTCATATCATTTGACCATTTACTTGTCAGGGAATAAGCCAAACTGATTTTGAAAGATTGTTTCAAGAAAAACTTGTCTACTGAGGAAAATTGTTTCTCAAAATGACTCAAAGTGCTCTAAATTCCCTCTAAACCTTAAGCTTTTTGTGACATTCACAGATCTGTATCAGTGATTTGCAACACACATTGAAATGGTTTCTCATCTGAGGTGTATTTTCACTTTTATCTTTGTTAAATTCAAGAAATTTGTTCACTATCATATTCCTAGGTCAATATGGCAGAGAAGAAGCTGGGGTTTGCCTGGGCTCTCCCAAATTCTCCTCCAACAACTATAAATAACCTCAAAATTAATTCTGGAGGGACAAAACCCACAAAAGGATGTCTAGTCCAAGACAGTAACATTGCCTGAGTTCTCATCACACCTCATTAGAATTAAAAGATCAATCAAACTGAAAGGAAATTGATGGGAGAGCTGCCCAACAAGACATTTCTCATCTCTTTGCATGTTATTTCATATTCTGCATCAGGAGTCTGTCCTACTGTCTTAACAGATGGTTTTTATAGAACTGTAACTTGGATACTGCTTTTCATTCATTTTACCATAAAAATGGGTCTTTGCCAAGGATTTTGGAGCTAAGTGAAGGTGGACTCCTGGGATTATAATTGAGGCCCTGGAGGCTTGTCCTACAAAGTCCTTTATTCAGCTGAGAATGTAAGGTTTGGCATGATGAACTATGGAGGAATAATTCCTAGAGTGACTTGGCATTAAAACCTAAACATTTTTTTTTTTATGCTGGCCTCTGGCATCAGTTATTCAGTTGCCCCTCCTGAAGCCTCTCCCACCACAAAGTGAAGGAAGCTATCATTCTTCGCCAGTCACTTCAAATGTTAAAATAAAGTTACCTCATATTTCTATACTATCCTGGACAAAGTGAGCAAAACTAGCCCCTTAAAATGTATATGAGCTAATATGTTAGGCTCATGTGCCAAGGAACATTGTGATTCAAAATAGTACTGTTATTCCTTTTTAATTTCTTGTTTTTTTTTTTTTTTTTTTTTTTTTTTTTTTTTTTTTGTCTTTTGAGTTTCCCTAATTGATGCTGTGGTGATTTAAGGAATGATTCCTAACTAGCACAATTTATTCACATTGCAGTCCTCTTCATCTGCTGCCTGTTACTTATAAATCATGTATAATAACAATAATTAGTAATTGTGTGGTGCTTTAAAACTTATAGTGTTTAACATTCAGTATGCCATTAGAACTTCACAATCACTTGGTCAGGTAAATTCTCTAGGCATTGTATCCATTTTACAAGTAAGGAAATTGAAACTCCAAAAGTTTAGTAATGTAGCCATTGTCACACAGCTCAGTGCCAGAGGTAGGATTTGTACCTGTTCCATATCTTCCTGATTTGAAGTCTATCTCCATCTCCATCATCCTGCCTCTCCATCACCATTATCAACATGAATTTTAATGGAATCATGATCTTATCAATGTGGATATTTACCTATGTTTCATGTTGTGGTATGATTTTTGTCCATGACCTTCTATAATATAAAAATTAAAAACTTATATTTGCAAAACACTTTAAGATTTCCAAAGCATATTTTCCACAACTTTCTGAGGCAGATAGCATCAGTAGTATAAGCCATATTTTAAAGATGATACTGAGGCACAGACGACTTAGATATCAAAAACGTACCAGAGCTGGTATTAGTATTCCCCAATTCACTGTCCATTGTATTATAGTGCTATGAAACAATTAAAATTCTCAAATTACTCACAAAGCAATTGACCAGAGTTGAATTGGCATAAATATGAGTGGAACTGTAATTTATTATGATTTTCCATGAAGAACTTTCTTAAAAAAAGAAAAGAAAAGAAAAGAAAACAATCAATCTTCCTAGGCACATAATATCATTTATAATATGTGGAACAGGTTTATTTACTCTTTTCTGTTAAGAGTCTATTTTTAAGTTTGTTTCCAATCATAGATTGATCATTATGTGTATAGATAAAAACTAAAAGTTTGGAATGAAAAAAAAAAAACATCTGAACATCTTTAATATCTTTAGCTATTTTATCTTCAAAGAAAATTGTTGTAATTATATATTAAAAAGTATCATATCAGAATGATGTTATCATGTTTGTTTTAAAAATAATATTGTTGCCCTTTGTTTCTACTTTATTTTCATTTCCAAATATATACTTTCCCTCTGCTTTATTCAAAGTCATTCTTTGTAACAAAAAAATAACAAAAAAAAAAAAAAAAAAAAAAAAAAAAGGGAAAGGGAATGGATGTCCATCTTCTTCCCTGAAAGAAAATGCTCACTTTACTGAGGCAGCTTATTCTTGGCTGCATTCCAAATTCCTTTGCCTTTTGGAATATTAAATTCCAGGCCCTTGAACCCTTAAAGGTGGAAACTACTAGGTCCTGGGGAATCCTTATTGTGGCTCCTTGGTATTTGAATTTTTTCTTTTTAGCTGCTTGGTCCAATAGTTCTGAAATTTAGCCACAATATTTCTTGGAATTTTCATTTTGGGAACTGATTTCTTTCAGGAAGTGATCAGTGAATTCTTTTAATGGCTATTTTATCTTCTGATTCTAGGACATCGGGGAAGTTCTCTTTGATGATTTTCTGTAAGATAATGTCTAGGTTCATTTTTTCATCATGGTTTTCAGGAAGTCCAATGATCTAGACTGTCTCTCCTAGATCTATTTTCCAGGTCATTTGTTTTCCCAAGTAGTAATTTTACATTTTCTTCCTTCCTTCTTTCCTTCCTTCCTTCCTTCCTTCCTTCCTTCCTTCCTTCCTTCCTTCCTTCCTTCCTTCCTTTCTTTCTTTCTTTCTTTCTTTCTTTCTTTCTTTCTTTCTTTCTTTCTTTTTTGTTTTGCTTGGCTGATTCCTGATGTCTCAATAAGTCATTCATTTCCATTTATTCAGTTCTGATTTTTAGTGAATTATTTTCTTCATTTACCTTTTTTAGTTCTTTTTGTATTTGGCCAATTGAATTTTTAGATGAGTTATTTTGTTCTATGAACTTTTTTTCCATTTCACAAATTTTGCTTTTCAGGGAGGTGTTTTCTTTTTCCATTTTACAAATTCTGTTTTTCAGGGAGTTGTTTTCTTTTTCCATTTCCATTTTCCAATAGTCAAATCTATTTTATAAGGTGTTATAATTTCATTTCACTAAATCTATTTTGTAAGGAGTTGTCTTCAGATAATTTCTGTGTTTCCTTTTCTAAACTCTCTTTCAAAGTTCTCATTTCCTTTTTAATTTCTTCCAAGAGAACTTTGTGAGATGGGGACTAATTTATATCACCCTTTGGGGCTTCATCTGGAGACAGTCTGGTTTTAATGACCTCAGAGTTTGAAATCTGTTCTTTTCTGTCACTATAAAAACTATCTATGGTCAGAGTTCTTTTTGCTTTTTTGCTCATTAAAAAAAAAAAGTTGAAGTCTGCTTTTAGGGCAAGAGAGAGATTTCCAAGCTTTCTCTACAAGCGGCAGCAGCTGCACTGAGTCCATGCTGACTGCCATCTGGTGCTGGGTGGGTGTGACCAGATCCCCTAAAATTCTGGCCTTTCAGAGTTCACTATTGAGCTTTTGTGTTTGTGTTGGATGTTTTATAACTTCTCTGTTTTTCTACTGGCTTGCAACCAGGGCAGAGTAGCTAACACTGGTATAGTTTCCTTCTTGTAGATTCTCCAGCACATGGAGCCCACACTGCTCTGGGACTTTGCGCTGCCTGTATTCTACAGTGTCTGTGCTCCCCCTATGCCCAAATGAAACAGATCTATTCTGGAGATCCTTGAAATTATTTTCTGCTGGTAATTTGTTACACTCCTAATATGTGTAGGTTCTGTCAGTCCAGAACTAATGCAGAGGCTCAGAAAAAGATGTGTATCCTCTCCACCATCTTGGCTCTGCCTCCAAAAGAGAGAATGGAGAAGGAGAATAGTTCAATAAAACTAACCAATACATTCATTAAATCTGATAGTGTATACAATAATCAATTCCCATAGGACACCCCCTTCAAAACCACCACTAATGATCTTTCTTTGGGTCGAAGTTTAATCGTTATAATTATGCAGTATTCCTTTAGTTTTGTGTTGTTTCCATTGCCATTATAGTTTTTGCGTCTTCTTAGTTCTATTAACTTCACTCTGTATCAGGTTCATATATAATCTTCACATAATTCTCTGAAATTTTTCTATTTGTTATTTTTACATTTATATTCATATATCATTTAAAAAAAATTCTCCATTGAGAGTACTTATATTTTTGTTTGTCCCTTACTACCACAGGAAGAAAAAAAGGTATTCTACAAATATGTTGGTGTATACAGGGCTCCTCTTTTCTTCTTCCTTTTTTGTCTTCCTTGAGGTGTATGGCATCTTTAGGTCAAAGGGTATGGGTATTTTACTGACTTTCTTAATATAATTCTAAATTGCTTTCCAAAATGATTAGCCAAAAATCATATGGTCTGAACTTCCTTGTTATAAAGGGCTTCATTTGGATCTTAGACATACACAAATGAACCTGCAATGTTAATGTTTTATTCCTTATATCATTATAGATACTGTACCATCCATATCTATTTATCCTATGTTACTATCCTGATTAATTATAAGTACACAATAGACCCAATGTTCTGGGGGCTTTCTTCATTGCTTTCTTTGTTATGACATTCCTTACTCCAACTTCTTCATAAATCATCAAGTAATTTATAATTTATAATCTGTAATTTGTAATTTATAATACCCTGTTTACATATACCTAGCATGCATTCCTCCATTTCCCTTTGAGTCATACTCATCTTACCTTCTGCAGATATCATAATGTGAGATGATTTAGTCACATACAACACTTGGTAAAATATTGCTATATTTAAAATGCACCTTAGTTTCAGGCACCTTAGTTTGGGATTATTAAAGAAATGGTTCTTGTTGTTCACTTGTATCCAAGTCTTTGTGATCCCTTTTAGGATTTTCTTGGCATTGAAAATGTAGTGATTTGCCATTTTCTTCAACTTATTTTACAAATGAAGTAACTGAGACAAACAGGACTAAATGACTTGCCCAGAGTCATACAGCTGGTAAGTGTCTGATTTGAACCAGATTTGAATTCTGGAAGATGAGTCTTTCTGGTTTTAGGCCCAGCACTTTATCCACTGCACAACTTAGCTGCCCACATTAAAAGAAGGAAATCAAAGTTATTCTACTCTTCCCTTTTCAATTCTGGGACTGACTCATTGTTAATTTGCACTATCTGTGCAAGCTGTCTTACTTTCTTACTATGGTACTTTAAGTACCATGAGACCTTTTCTTTTAACTCACAGTTGAAATTTCTAAAATGTATTGTTTCCTGCATTAGAAAGGAAGTTTTTTGAGATAGGAAACATTTCTGCTTTTCTTTCCATACTTCTAATGTTTAGTAGAGTGCTTTCCATATGGTAAGATTGTCTCAAGAGTTCTTTCTTGTATAGAGAAAAGCACCATGGACTAGTGGAGTCGAGAAGATCTGAGTTCAAATACTACCTCAGACATTTACTTGCTCAGTGATCCTATGCAAATCACCTAAGCGCTGTCTCACTTGTTTCATTTGTAAAATTGGATTAATGGTAGCATCTACTTCCTAGGGTTTTTGTGAGGCTCAAATAAGAGATAATAATTGTAAAATGCTTTGAAAACTTCAAAGTGCTAAATAAATGCTAGTTATTATTGTTGTTATTGCTGTTGCTGCTTTTCTTATTATTTCCATTAAAATTTTGAGGAGGGTGTTTGTTCCCCTGCTAATGCTAAAAGGCTAGAAATAGGACTTGAGCCAATTGGAGGGGAAAAAAATCTCTTTAGATAAGGTCATAGGAAGAGAGTAAAAATTGCAGACAAGAATAATGAAGTATGCTTTAAATCTGCTTTCAGAGTTCACCAATTCTCTCTAAAGGTGGATAGCATTTTTCATCATGGATCCTCTGCCCTCTGTGTAGGATCACTGTCTTGATCAGAGTAGCTAAGTCTTTCATAGTTGAGTATCCTTAAAATACTTTTGTTAAGGTATATAATATTTTCCTGATTCTGTTCACTTTATATAAGTTTATAAGTATTTCCAGGTTTTTCTGAAACCATCTTGCTCATCATTTCTTTTTTTATTTCTTTCTGAATTTAATTGTATATTCCCCTAATTACATGTACAATAGTTTTCAACATTCATTTTTGTAATATTTTGAATTCCTAATTTTTCTTTCTCTTTTTCTTCTCTTTTCTTCCTCAAGACAGCAATCTGATAAAGACTTTGTATGTACAATCATGTTAAACATATTTTTCATATTGTTATTTTTATAAAATATGAATGATTATAAAATGGCACGATTATATGTCTTTTTTTTTTTTTAACAATTCTAGGTCTTGTTCTGGTTTGAGCATTTTAGTCATTTAACTATACTTTTTTTCTATGAAATATTACTTTGATAAACTCATTCATTTATTTAAATAATTGACTTTCTCTAGACAAAATAAAGTGTTGTGCTACATTACAGCCTCACTGTTAGGAATGAAGATAGAGGTGACAATGCGGGAAGGCCAACACATACAACAAAAATGGAGAGTATCCAGGCAGTAGAAGAATGGTAAGTTTGGATTCTATATTGATAATTATCTTTTGTATTTATATGGCATCTGTATTCAGTGGCTGTCAAGTTTTTTTTTTTTTAATTTTTTCAGAATCTAATATATCCATCAAGGTTGGATTACAGCCAAATGTATTAAGCCAGGTTTTGCTCCTGCACTGTGCTCTTTATATCAGATATTTCTCAAGACATTAGTGTATTATTATAAATGGTGCTAGAAAGCTACTCATATTCCATAGTCTGTAAAGTTCTATCTCTCTGACTCATACAAAAGCAAGATTGTTACTTGTATTATCTATCCATAAAATGATCCTGATTTGTTTCTTCTCTTTTCGGAAGTTATTTTTATTCTTTATTGTAATGGAGACTAAAACATGAGGAAAATCAGTTTCTCATGTTAGTCTCCATTACCAAGTAACAACAATAAAGGCAACTTCAAAAAGAGCCAAATTGACTTAGACTGGTTATATTTGGCATTTATGTGTAAAGGTCAACACCACACACACACACACACACACACTCTCTCTCTCTCTCTCTCTCTCTCTTTCTCTCTCTCTCTATACATATATATATATATATATATATATATATATATATATATATATCCACATACAAATATAGATAGAAGGTAGACAGCATAGTGGATAGAATGTTGGGCGTGAAATCAGGAAAACTCCTCTTCCTGAATTCAAATTTGGCTTCAGACACTCATTAAAGACATGATCCTGAGCAAGTCACTTAACTATCTCAATTCTCTCATGTGTAAAAATGAGCTTGGGAAGGAAATAGCAAGCCACTCCATCTTTGCCCCCAAAACTCTAAATGGGTTCATGAACTCAGAACACAACTGAATAACAACAAAAATATAAGCATAGATATATAATATAGATCCACATATATGAATATATAATATGTACAGCCATATAATATTTTGTGGTTTGCCAAGTAGATAAGTTACATTATCTCACTTAATCTGCACTATAACAAAGTTAGGTAAGTAGTATGTGTTAATCTCAGTTTACAGATGAGGAACAAGAAGCTTAATAGGTTAAGTCTTCCCAAAGTCACACAGAGAGTATATAGAAGAACTGGTACTCAGACCTAAGGCTTCTCATTTGAAATCCAGAGCTATTTTCACAATATTTCAACTATCAGTTCTTGGTTCACTAAATCATACTTTAGCAAAAATGTTAGGTCTAAAATGACTCAAAAGCCCTAATTTGAGATCCACAAAAGGAAATGAAAACTACAATATAAGCAAATTCTCTGTATAATGATACTCTGAATAATGATAATCACTACTTCTTATAGAGAGATTTTAATAATGGTATTTGATAATTTTCTTACTGACAAATATTTTAAACAGAAAATTTAGGCATGAAAGAATAGTAACAGGGTTATTTGAAACACTTAATGGCAAGGATATAATATAAGTTATCTTTTTTATGAATAATTCCTTGATCAATATAATTTAAAACAGCGAAATATTACTTAAATCACTTAAATTGAGAGCAAACTCAGGTAGATTTTACCCTGTGAAATCTTCAGAGGAAAAGATAGCATAGAGAATATAACATGTGAAAGAATAGCACAAGAACCAGTGATTTTTACAGAACATGGCTGCTCAAACAAATCTGTTCTGATAAAGTTGATAAATTCCTATATTCACCTCTCTTATCTTCTTAGTCTGCCAATGCATACAGAATTTTCATAAAGCCCATATGCATATTAAAATGAGAATAACTTGAATTGTACTCTTTCAAAAATAATCTGTAAAGAATATTTGAAAGTAAATTAAAGAATAGCAACATCACACAATTATACTGTATATTTTTATTTCAGAGCCTGTGATCAGTACCACTGATAAGAAGATAAACTATCTTGGGGCAAAGAAAATTGAAATCCATATGAGCTATGAGAAGAAAGTTTCAATTGGCCCTTAAGTGTGGTTGACCGATGCTTTCTACCATACCAACTATATGAGTTATTAGCATTTAAAAGTTTTTAAATTGAACAAGGATTTTCAGAAGACTTTATAGGTTGTATCTCTTTGTTTGTCAAATTTTGAGCTTCCTTAAATATGGACAGTCTCCTCTTCTCTCCCTCCATGGGTGTTTAAGTCAGAAGCAGAATCGCAATAATTTTACAAATAAATAAGTGGCAAGGGAGTAGCATACACTTTTGTACCTGCATTACCAAACAGCAGCACCCATTTTATATACTGATATTACTACCTGAGACTTTCTTTTTGAATTGAATCATTAAGAGGAAGGAAAGGAGTAGGATGCTCCTAATGGACTATTATTGTTTAATTATATAGATTAGTTTTAATCCAGTCAATAATGGTATAACAACCCTCCAAAACCTTACTGCTACTGACAATGTAGCTTCCTCTCTTCTGAATTTTTCTGCTACTCATCATGTTTGCTGAAGTGCCATTAATACACAATTTCATACACAGCCCTAGTCAGAACCTTGCTAACCTATTCCTGAAATTTATTTTTGAGATCAGTGAAAGGATAAGTGGGTAAGAAGTAAGGTGTGAAGCATTAAGTATTTTAAGTATCATGCTTGGGCTGATTTTGTATTCCATATTTCTTATTGAAATGCTAAATTCTAAAATAGACAGCTTTTTAAAAAATGAGGCAAGCTACCACAAAATAAATGATCCATGTTCTTTTGAACAATTGCTTTGTGTTTCTTAGAGTAAGGTGCATTTCCTTGGTACAGCTTTACTCACAAACTTGTAGAATAAATTTTAGATTTAGAGGGAACTAAAAAGATCACTTTATCAATGTGGAAACTAGTCTGTGATTTCGCCAAGGTTAATAGAGTTCATCCCAGATTGACCAAAAGAGCCTTACATCACAGAAGGGAATAGGCATTAAGATTTCTCTTTATCAGTCTCCTCATCATTAAAATCTACCTAATAATTATCATGTTGGAAAAAAAACTGCTAAGTTAATTGATAAATATAAATTAATCAATGTATTGAATTTCCATGGAGTAATTACATTTTCATAGGGAACAATCTTTTGAGTTAATGTTGAATTTAAAGACCTGAATTTCTCACAGTGGCATTTCTAACATCAGTTATAGGACATATAGATAGGTATGAGGTGAAGGATAGTGTTTTCTTGGAGTCTTTGAAATGATACTCAGAGGTATGAGTGGAACATTTCATTAATGTGCATGTCTAAGGAATTTTGTTTCCATTTACTTTAAGGTGAACATTTCCTTAAAATTCATTCCTACTAAAGAAACTAAAATTTAATTAAACTTAGAATAAAACACATGAAATGATCAACTGTGATGAACTTGGCTCTTTTCAACAATGAGATGATTCAAAGCAATTCCAAATGATTTATAATGGAAAGAGCCATCCACAGCCAGAGAGAGAACTATGGAGACTAAATATGGATCAAAGAATAGTATTTTCACCTTTTTATGGTTGTTATTTGTTTGCTTGTATTGTTTTTCTTGACCTCATGTTTTTTTTTTTTCCTTTTGATCTGATTTTTCATGTGCAGCATGATGAATATGAAATATATTTAGAAGAATTATACATGTCCAGCTTGTATTGGGTTGCTTGCTGTCTAGAAAAAGGGGGAACAGGAGAAGCAAAAAAAAATTGGAATACAAAGTTTGGCAAAGATAAATGTCAAAAACTATCTTTGCACATATTTGGAAAAATAAAAAACTATTACTTAAAAAAACAAAAGTAGTATAAAAATAATAATACGCATGAAACAACAATCTATAAAACTAAAAATATATGATCAAGAAATTAAATTAAAATGCAAAGCCACTTTTTAAAAAATGAACATGTCCCTGGGCAATATGGAATACCCATATATGCATGTCTTATTAATACTATTGTACTACTAATAATTAATAGTAGTATTAAGTCATACCATATAGGCTGCCTATTCTATTGAGTCATGAAGCTAATATAGTACTTATAATGACTAAACAATCTAGGTCTCTTCTGAAGTCATTTTAGGGATCTCAGGCAGCACTAATTTCACAAAATCTTTTTCCTCTTCCTATTGTAACAGCCCTGTTGTCTTTCCATAGCCAAAACCCCACCCCAGATGAAATTATGTCCTGGTCTCAAAATTTTGATAAGATGATGAAGACACCAGCCGGGAGAAATCTCTTCAGGGAATTTCTTCGAACAGAATACAGTGAAGAAAATCTACTTTTCTGGCTTGCATGTGAAGACCTAAAAAAGGAGCAGAATAAGAAAGTTGTTGAAGAAAAAGCCAGGCTTATATATGAAGATTATATTTCTATACTGTCACCCAAGGAGGTAAAAATCTGGGAAAACATGCAGGATTGTTTCTTGTCACCAACAAGAACTAACTTGGGACTGATTCTTATTAAGTATAGGCTGAGGAGCATATATGGCCCAAATAGATTGGAGAGCTTCCTTTAGTTGGAGATTAGGTAACTTTGGCTCTAAAAATCACTCATACACTTATTCATTGTATTAAAAGACATACATTATGTACAGTGCTCCAGATCACTGCCCGAGGCAGTGCAGGAAGGAAATAAAAGAGAGAAATAGAGTCCCTTTC
Source organism: Sarcophilus harrisii (assembly GCF_902635505.1). NCBI lineage: Eukaryota > Metazoa > Chordata > Mammalia > Dasyuromorphia > Dasyuridae > Sarcophilus > Sarcophilus harrisii. Next base: position 139,396,744 of record NC_045429.1, read on the forward strand.
TTCCATATATAGGACAGGTAATTTTCAATGAAGAAGGGATAATAAACCCAGAATGGCCAGTCAGGTAGAATTTAGATGTCGCTAGAGGGCATCACTGAGCATGCTTAAGATGAATTGTAAGGAAATTAACTGAAAGAAAATAAAGGAATAAGGGGGGGGGGGGGGGGAAATGAAAAAGCATGCAAAAAGATTTAGTTTTCTCTATAATTATGCCTTGGATAGTTTTGTTCAGAATTTATAGATATCAGTATCTCTCTAGTGTAACACAAAGTCTTTGTTTCTTATCTTAAATTTCATTTGAAGCTGAGGGCAATAAGTTTTGACCTAAGTTTTCATTACCAAGTAGTCCCTCACTAACACATAATCTATCAGTGCTTTAAAAACCATTTCTGTTGTTGATGTTGAGTTACTTCAATATTGGAAAAACAAAAACAAAAACAAACCTATGATCTTAATAACAGTATTGGTACCCCTTTCCACTGATGAAGTTCACAACCCTTCCATGCTTTAGTAGACAGGTTTGTGGTGCCTATGGTCAAAAAATCCATCATATAATATGGTGATAAGTCTCTCCAAGCTTAGTAGGTTAGTCCTTTCCACAAGAATCAATTGCTGGGCTTTTTCCAAAGCCTTGCCTGTTTGGTAAAGCTTGCCAGAGCTGGTGCTGTGGCCTTTGAGCACTAAAGATAATTCTCACAACACAATGAGGAATGGCAGTTTCAGTTAAGAATTATGATTCTGTATTTCAACATTATTGAAAAAGATATTATATAATAAGAGAGAGTAATATAGGAGAAAAAAAAAAGACTGGACTAGAAATCCAGAATCTTGTGTTCCAATTTTGGCTTTGCTAACTGTGTGACTATGGATAGGTTGCTGAATCTGTCAGGTTCTCAAATTCCTAATCTATAAAATGAGAATATAGGATGAAGAATCTTCAATATTCTCTCCATTTCTGATTCAATAACAAGACTTCATGCACTCAGAATTTGAAAAAATAAAATATATCTGAGTATTGAAGGACATGAGAGAAGTCAAGTTATATGACCTCAGATAGTAATTTGAAACAGTGATATTTCTATAAGCTAGCGATTTTAAACTTCTTTATATTTTTGATTGTTAAGAATTTTTCTTCATAATTAAGGAGACTTCCTCTTCTATGATAATTAGACTTCCTCTTAAATTTAAAACTGAGAACTGGAGCTGTTTTGAGCTATCTCTGTATGTCTGTACTCTTGTTCACCTAAACATTGGAGTGTATTTAGAAAATCATATTGCTATAACTCTACACTTGAAAATAAACTAAATCACATTAAGATTGAAAAAAAAAAAGTCCATTGAGCAGAAAGGATATTTTAAAGAAAGGGGGAGGATAGATTAGTAAAGATATATTGACTATACTGGGTAGTTTATTTAACAAAAGGATGTGTCACATAGTCTTGTAATGAAAATTGAAGCATATTTTAAGTGACTCATTTCCAGATTTTTCTTTATTTGAGGGATTCATAAGAGAAACAAGAATGTAGAATAGCAGAGAACTAATTGCCACATACCCAAATTTCCTCTTAGTGACTGAACTGTAGAATTTTGTTTTAAATCAGTAAGACTTACACCAAAGCTCCTTAATTTTATCATATAATTTATCTTTTTTTTTTTTTTTTTGCATCATGGATCTCTTTCGCAGTCTTATCAACTCTTTGAACTTTTCCTCAAAATAAAATTTTAACTAAATAAAATACATAGAATTATGAAGATAACTTATGATATTGAAATATAATTGTGAATTTTTTATTTTTTAAATTTTCAATAATATTTTATTTTCCAAATACATATAAAAATAGTTTTCAACATCCATTTTGTAAGATTTTGTGTTCTAGATTTTTCCTTCATTTCTCTTACCTCCCCCCCCCCGCCCCAAGAAATATGATATAAGTTAAATAGGCACAATTCTTTGAAACATTTCATATCTGTCATGTGGTGAGAAAGAAATCAGACCAAAAGAAAAAAAGCCACAAGAAAGAAAAATACAAACAAAAGATTAAAATGCTATGCTTCAATCCACATTCAGTCTCCATAGTGCTCTCTCTGGATGCAAATATCATTCAAAATATTTTTTTAAAACAAGTCCACAAATCCAAGATTAAGAATCCCTGCTCTAGAAAATTTCATCCAGAGAACATAAATCAATATTGTAACATCTGTAGACATAGGGAAACTGAGAAAAGGCCAGGGACTTTATCATTATGATCTGAATCAGAACTGAGACATACTTTAGAAGCTTGCTATAAGGGGGCAAGTGAGGGAAAGAATAAGGCCAGAGCCAATATGGATACTTCAAGATATTTTGACCAAAGAGAGTGAAATCTCTGGGCATGGCATAAATTTAAATGTGGCTATAGGATTTTGAATAAGCAGTATAGGACTTACACATAGTGAATATATCAAACAACCTTTGAAATCACCAATGCGAGCCCTTGTTTTTCAGTGGAATAACAATCAAAATTTGGAATATTTTCTTACTCCAAAGGGATTTTTTTGGCTGGCTAGTATCAAACAGGCTAATTGATTATAAATACCTATCCTTCCATCACTGGAATTGATCTCTCTTTCCTCATCCCAACTTTCTTAAACACTATTTCCTAGTGGTTGTTAGTTACTGAACCCTAGAACATTTCTTCTTTCCTTCCTTAATTAATTCAGTACCTAGCATGTAGTATTTCCTGCATAATATCTGCTCTCATACTATGGAACTTCAACATTTGTATTTATACCCCCTCAAGTAATATAACTTCTCAGTTCCTCAACTTATTCATATTCCAATAACCTAATTTTCCACCCCACATACTAACTGTACAGAGAGAATGTATTCTAGATCTCACTATCACTAAGTATTTTACTTCCAAGTTCATGAATTGTATTATAATGCATGTATGTATATATATATATATATATATATATATATACATATGTATGTGTGTATGTATATATATATTATATTATACATATACAATATATAATATTGTTTTATAAAAGGATTATAATACTTTATCATTCCAATTTTCCTCTTTCTTATGAGCCCAGTCCTATTCTTCATCCTTACCATGACCTCCATTTGCACCTTTTAGTTCTTTCTCAGGCCACTACATTTGCATTGTCTCAACTTTCCTCCTTTTCCTCAATCCCTTGATGACCCAGTTCACTATCCTCTATTATAGAATCAGGAAATCTTTTATTTTACTATCAATGTACAAATGCTTTTAAACTTCCTGAGGCAATGTACATGTTTCAATATGTAAATGAATTTGAGCTAATAATGGCACAAATAGCAAGATATCCATGCCTTTTCAGCCTATGTGACTCATTGCTATATACTCCCATAAATCCTCCATAAGGGAGCTATCAGACTTGCACAGGTCTTTCTTCCAAATGTTCAACTATGACATTTGTGCAGTTTTTGATCTTGCTTTTACTACATAAGCAGCCTCTTCTTCTGGTTATGACAGAAGTCAAATTACTTGCATTTTTTTTTTATCTTTCTCCCCAGATAGACCATGTTTTCTTTTGAAAGTACCACCATCCTTCTAGTTCACCCAGTAATAACCTTGGCTCTCCATTTTATCTCACCCAATAAAACCAATCTGTTGCCAAATCTTTTCAGTTTTATGTGGCAGCCACACAGGTTCAGATCTTTTTTTACTTCCAGCATGGACAATACCAATAGCCTCTTAATTGATCTTCTTGCTTCAAGTCTTTCTCTTTCTTCCCATTTTTGGCATATCTCTCTCTCAATGTGATTTTTCTAAAATGTAGATCTGACCATGGCAATCTCCTACAATGAACAATAAAGTTCATTGGTTCCCTTGTTGCTTCTAGAATCAAATATAACATTCTTTCTTAAAGTTTCTCAATAACATGGTCCTAACTTATCTTTCCAACTTTATTACAAACTTCTCCCTTTTCTGAACCCTACAATCCAGCCATACTGGATTTTGCTGGAATTTTTTGCTGTTCTTCACTCAAGATAGATCAACTCCTACTTCCAAGTCTGAAGTACACTTTCCATCTCACCTCTGCCTTTTGTAATCTTTTTTTTTTTTTTTTAACTTTGCTTAGGCAACACTTTTTGCACAGGTTTTTCCTGACATCTTTGCCTACTAGTGCTTCCTTCACCATAAATTTACCTTTTATATATGTTCATATACACTTATTTACATATAATCAAATGTGGAATCTTAGAAAGCAGAGAAGGACTTTTTCATTTTTGTATTTATCCCTAATACCCAGCATAAAACCTGGAAGTTAATGTGCATTGAGTGTCAACTGGGTAGTGCAGTGGATAGAATGCCAGCTTTGGAGTCAGGAGAACCTGAGTTCAAATTTTCCTCCAGACACTTACTAGTTGTGTGACCCTGAGCAAGTTATTTGACTTCCATTGCTCTAAAAAAAATTAAGATAAAATAAATGTGTGCCTGACTAGTGGATATGAGTTAATTTTTCTAATTTTCACTTTTCTTGAACTCAGTTTTTCTTTTTGTAAATATTTATAACTATTTCTCAAAATACAGTCAAAGATAGTTATCAACATTTACCCTGCAAGATCTTGTGTTCCAAATTTTTCTCCCTCCTTCCTCTCTCTCCTCCTCCCCTAGACAGCAAGTAATCCAATATAAGTTAAACAAATGCAATTCTTCTAAACATATTTCCACATTTATCATGAAAGATCAGATGAAAAAGGTAAAAAAAAAAAAATGAGGATGGAAAAAAACCAAGCAAACAACAACAACAAAAAGATGAAAATGTGATCCACATTCAGTTCCGGTAGTCCTCTTTCTGGATGCAGATAGCTATCTCCATCACAAATCTAATGGAAATGGCCTGAGTCTGTTGACTCAGTACTCTTGAAGAGTCAAAGCCATCACAGTTGATCATCACATAATCTTGTTGCTATGTAAAATGTTCTATTGATTCTATTTAACTTAGTATTAGTTATTCACTTAGTATCAGTTCATTTAAGTCTCTCCAGGCCTTTCTGAAATCAACCTGCTGATAGTTTCTTATTAAACAATAATATTCCATTACATTCATATACCATAACTTATTCAGCCATTCTCCAACTGATGGGCATGTAATATTCTGACTAGCTTTCTGGAGGTCTCGGGACCAGCCTTGGTTTCAGCAGAATTATCACCACGAGAATGGTCAGGGATAAACTCCAAAATCTTTATTGTCTCCTTCAGTATCCCAGTCTGCCTCAACAATCTCAGCCAATCAGCCAGTCAGCAGTCTGCACATCTCAATGTAATGTCCTGCTTTCTAGAGCCCCCACGTTGGGGTGACAAAACGTGCTGTTGCTTTCTAGAGTCCTACTGGTGTGGATTAAAATATAGTGTCCAGACTAGCTCTCTGGAGGATCTCGGGATCAGCCTGAGCCTTGGTCTTAGTGGAAAAGTGAAGGAGGACAGGTCAGTCACTACGAGGGTCTCTATCTTGAAGTATCTTAGTCTTCCTGACTCTGACCTCTTAAATACTTTATTACAATTAAATCCATTCATCATACTGAGTATAAGTCAATCATTATATTACTGGGGAACCATTATTTGTTATAAGATTAAATCAATCATACTGAACTAGAGTACTATTAATCATCATGCTAAACTAGATAACCATTGTCTTATCAATTCCACTGAGTTAACACCTTGTTGTGAGAATCCTTGCCTCAAATATATTTCTCCATCATTCTGGCCCATTACTTGGGCATCCACTCAGTTTCCAGTGTCTCACACTACAAAAAGGGCTGACACAACATTTTTGCATATGTAGATCTTTTCCCCTTTTTTATGATCTCTTTGGGATACAGACCCAGTAAGAACACTGCTTGATCAAAGATATGTGATACCCCTTTGGGTATATTTCCAAATTGCTCTCCAGAATGGTTAGATCAGTTCACAACTCCACCAACAACATATTAGTGTCCTAGTTTTCCTACATCTCCTCCAACATTTATCATTATCTTTTCCCGTCATTTTGATCAATCTGAGATTAAACTCAGTACCTCAAATTAATCTTTTTTTTTTTTTAACAAGGAAAACATTCATAGAATTAACTCAACAAAGATTTACTAAGAATATACTATTTGTAAGGCTTTGTGATAGATTTCTAGGATGCAGAGAAAGATAGGGAATTTAGCAGTTAGGGTTCTGGATTTGTTAGAAAGACCTAAATTTAAATTCTGCCTCAAATCTGTACTGATTGTATGACCCTGGCTAAGTCACTTAACTTTCTCAGTCCTTACCTCCCCCCTAGGCTTTTGGGGTTAAGTGACTTACCCAAGGTCACACAGCTAGGAAGTGCTAAGTGTCTAAGATCAGATTTGAACTCAGGTCCTCTTGACTTCAGGGCTGATGCTCTATCCACTGCACCCCTAACTGCCTCTTCAGTCCTTTCTTTAAAGGATTATTGTAAGGTGTGGAAGGGTAGTGAGCTTTGTGAAAAGGAAAGGGCTAGGTGAAGGATAGAAACTCACTTTACTGGGTAGAAGTTTGTCAGTTAAGGCTGCATAGAAAATGAATTTTCATCTAACTTGGAATTTGAATAAAGGGAAGGATGTCAACACTTAGAGTACTGATAAGGTCCAAGTGAAGATGATGGGAACACTATTTTAAAAAGTTGATTATCAAGGATTTAAGGCATGGATTTAATCTTAAATATTTATCTAAGTACCATCTGTACTAATTTTATTTCATTCCTCTCCTTCCAACAAAAATATCATTTGACATATCAGTTTCTATTCCTCACAGGTCAGTCTTGATTCTCGAGTGAGAGAGGTGATCAATAGAAATCTCTTGGATCCTAATCCTCACATGTATGAAGACGCCCAACTTCAGATATATACTTTAATGCACAGAGACTCTTTTCCAAGGTTTTTGAACTCTCAGATTTATAAATCTCTTATTGAAAGTACTGCTGGCTCCTCTACTTCTGAATCTTAGTTATCATGGGCAGGGAAGAGGGTTATGAGGGTGGGAGGGTATCATTTTGGAGGGCTGGGGTGGGAAATTCAAGTAGTTACATAACATCAGAAGCTGAGTTCCTGGAGAACTACAGTTTAGCACTACTCAGGCTACTGTGAAAAAAATACAACATATTCTGGTCTTTGTCTCCATTTTTACCAAGAACATTCATGATTAAGTTTTTTTGGGGAAAAACCAAAATGGAGTTGCCAAATGACATGTATTTTACACATCATTCACTTTAACCGCAAGCAAGATGTATTTGTAGTCCTATGAACAGTCTCCTTGTGTATCCTCACATTGCATGTGCAAGGTAAAGCTGCTTCATTTGCCACTTAGTTGTTGTAATATTTAATCCAATAACATAACTTATCTCTGTATTTAAGGACATTTTGTGCAATATGGTCTCACATAGAAATAATTGCAGCAAATCAGCTAGGGATTTGCATTTTTTTTTTTAGTATAAACTACTACAAAAAAAGCCAATTTTTAAAGTGTAACAATGGAATTCAATATGCTATACTGCATTCAATACAATGATTTTGAAGCCAATATTTCTGTAAAAAAAAAAAAAAAAAGAGCTATTTATCGGTTTATTTAAAAAAAATAAAAACAAAAACAAAACAAAACAACAAAAAAAAAAACAACCCATCATGAGGACTTCCTCTAATTGTTCACTGCCAAAACTGTGGCATTCTCGTTACAGAAAAGGTTGCAATGTCAAAAAAAAAAAAAAAAAAAAAAAAAAAGCACAAACCATTTGAAGGAATAATGTTTCAGTGACAAAATCTATGTGCTGATTTTGTTTTTAATTGTTATAAGGAAAAAGAACCTGTGTACATTTCAGATGTCAGATACTGTAATTGATTTATTAAAGACTGGCTCTCCAGTTCTAACACTGTTGTATAATGTTATGTACTTCTGTACTTCTACAAGGAAAAAAATAGGCTGATACTTTAGTTTTGGAATATGAAAGATTTAATAAAAGATTGCCTACATGTAGCATTTTAAAACATTTTGATGAATAGCATCTGTCCTGTGGCATATTTTTCTTGAAGACAAATCCAATGAAAAGCTGTGTTTTTAATCAAGGGTTTTGAAGAAGACAAATAGTTGCTTCAGACATAGTGAATTTTGAAATGATTCCTCAAGAACAAGAAGTTTTCAAAAATAAGTAGTGTGAAATACCAAATATTAAATTCTCAATTGGAAATTCAAAAGACACTGCAGCATTTGAAGCCTTTTGCTGCTCAGAATCTGCAGATGTGGAGAAAAGAAAGAAAGAATGAAAGAAAGAAAAAGAAAGGAAGGAAGGAAGGAAGGGAGGAAGGAAGGAAGCGAGGGAGGGAGGGAGGGAGGAAGGGAGGAAAGAAGAAAGGAAGGAAGGAAGGAAGGAAAGAAAGCAAGAAAGAAAGAAAGGAAGGAAGGAGGGAAGGAGGAAGGAAGGGAGGAAGGAAAGAAGAAAGGGAAAATGAAAAGGGAGAAAGGAAAGAAAAAAGGAAGGAAAAGAAAGATCTTGCCTGATGTGGGTATTCACCTTTGACATTCAAGAAAACAATATCCTGTAACGTACAAGACACCATCAGCTTCATATTTATTTCAAAATGTTATGTTGTAAATGTTAATATTCCCTGGAGGTTATTTTTTTAATCATAAATTTGGTGAAAATAACCATGTGACTTGGAGTGAAAGCTGAAAAATAGTTATAATCAGCTGAGAATACTGGCCTTATACTAGGGATGATATTAAAATTTTAGGTTTTCTTTTTTCTTTTACTACCTCTCATTTATTTTTAATTTATTAAACATTTCAAAAAAAGCAATTTTGGAGTTTTATTTTACAACTTATTTTACTTGAAGCCTGACATTATAAGTTTTTGTGTCCATGAACCTAAAACGTTTTAAAACTATCTTTAAGTGAATTTGATTTTGTAATTAATATAGAATTCAGGAGCTATTTAAAGGGCTATTCTCTACTCCCTATGCAAATATTTTAACTGTTGTTGTGTTTGACAAAATGGGATAAAAAAAATCCAGAATAAAAAACAAAATATTCTGTTTACACTGGCGTTGCTGACTATCCTACCATATTCAGCACTTTTAAATACATTGTTATTTATGAAAATGTAGTTAAAATGCAAGACATAAAATATTTATAACAAACATTTCTTTTAATAAATGCCTGTTTTGTCTGAAAATGTTACTGTGTTATGACATACTTTATTCATGTTGGTTAGTTATTTACCATATGAATAAAAGTTTTTAGTACTATCCTAATAGTCTCATAAGCTATGAATATGTTTACAATAGATAATTCAGATTTTTTTCCTGAAGAATGAAGAAAATACTAGAAAGAATCACCACTTCTACTGTGAAGTTCTGCCGTTCCTGAAATGACTTAAAACTTTTTTTCTGAATTAGAATTACATTGGTTATACTACTGCTGTGTATACATACACATATATGGTGTATTTTCATATTTGTTACAAGGTGGAGGCACAATAACATTGGTGCATAGAACTAAAAAATCGTGTAAAATATTATAATGTTGCATGTATAAATCTTTTAAAATGTACACTTTATATTCTTGATGTTACTATTTGATGGTGACCTGATAGTCAGAAGCTATCTTTATAAGATACTTTGGACCATTAGATTAATTGTCTGTTTGACAATACTTTTACCATTTTACCAAATCTAAACATAAGGGCCCTTATAAAAACAATATTGATCTCTAATATTGGAGTTCATAAAGTATATATTTTGAAATAGGTACATTCTTTTTGGAAATTGTTTAGGTAGTTATCTTGTGGAGGAAACTGGAAGAAGTTTACACATTCAATGTTTTTTTTACAACTGTGTGAACATTTCCATAATAAACTCCTATTTTCAGGGGTTTGAAATTTAACCACAGAACCCTGAAGTTTCTTCCTAGAAGTGGTATCTGTATATTTTATGCTCTATCAAATTTAAAGGAAAAAAGTCTGCTTTGTATTATGTTTGCTACATAAATAAAACAGGAAACAAAAAAGAAAAGCCCAACAATTTAAGTGGTGTCTATATTACCATTTCAATAGCACAACACCTGTTTTAGTATTCTAAATTTTCTTAATATATACATTTTTAAAAGAAAAATAAGACCCCTTGGAAGTTGCAAAAATACATTTTAAGCCACCAAGGTGTTTTCTTGCATGCTGCTATAGTACACTAACCACAGTGGTCTGAAAATAGTTACAGCACTTGGAGTGCCCAAAATGATCTGTGTCTATATTGGAAAATGAAGGAGAGATCACCCTCTGGATAACTGAGACAAAATGCTCTGTTGAGTAAAGACATTTTGTCAGAATTTTCCAGAATATCTATCTGCTTACAGATAACAGTAACAGGATTATTACTCATCTCTCCACTTTATTTATCCTAAGTAGACAGATTTCATGGCTTTTTATATGTTTAGAGGGTCTGAATAAACAGACCTTTTTTTTTTTTTTAAATTTGCAAAACTGTAGGGTAGTTATTTTGTCAGAATTATTTGAATGGAGTGAATCTGGTGCAAACTCCAGCCATGGTACATGCAAAGTAAGCAGTATGGGCACATTTGTATGTACCTGTAATAAGAGCTAAGAACAATTTTGATCTCAAAATTATTCTGGACAAGAGCCAAGACCACAATGTGGTCTTTTTTATTTTCCTTTTGGCTGCCTTTTAAAAATTGTAAATAATGAAAATAATTCTGAAATTTGTTTAGCGTGCATGGTGGGTAGGGGGATTGTTTATTAGTGTCCTTAAATACTGCTTAAGTATTTACTTGTAGAATGAAATGTATTAATGTGTATTTGCCTAATAATTCAGTATTTTAGAAGGATAATAGGAGCAGATAAATAATGCACCTTTATTGAGGATAAAAATCAAACTCATATTCACCCTGCGATTGAACTTTAGTTAATTCATATCTGGTTCTGGAGTTTAATCCATACGATTTTTCTTTCTAAAATGAAAGCTAGAAAGCTTTATAAAGGCAAGTAACATAGATTTGAGCTAGATGGACTTTAGAGCATATCCATCCCAACCCTATCATTTTACAGATGTAGAAACTGAAGGCTAAAGACTTGAAGTGACTTGACTAATTACACAGATAGTAATTAGCAGAGATTGGATTTGAAACAGCCAGATTATCTGCTTCCAAATCTAGTGTATTTTTCTATTGTAATACAAAAGACAAAATGGTTTAGGCCATTGTGAAGGCTGCAAAACAGGAAAGTTGTTTGTTCTTTCCTTTTGAAAATCCCCCTTAACGGTTTTTAAGGAACTTAAGAACCCCTTCAAGAAAAAACAGAATTATATTCTCAGTGTTTTCAATATCAGATATAGTTTGGGAGGAAGTCGGAAGATTTTTTAAAATGTAACTAGCTCATATTAATTATCCAGTTAGAATCTGTCAAGAATGTAATTTTTCTTTCCCTTTGTGGTGATTATTTTTAGAACAGAATATCAATCCATCACTTCATTCCCAACCAATGAAAAATGCCTGTTCCAATGAGCAAGTATATTAAAAATGTTTGCTATTTCTTAATTGCTGCAACAGTGAATATTGATAAAACACAACACAATGTGACATAATAAATTTTAATTCTAGAACTTTAACTACAGCAATATTAGTGGAAGAATAAAGGAGACAAAAAATAGTATAGAAAGGTATCCTCTGTTCTGTTCTAAGAGAATGGGTTTACTCTATCCAAGCTTCAAAAGAAAAGAAAGATCTGAAGATCTTAATGAAAAAACCTCTTAAAGAGACAATTAATAAGAAAAAGTATAGGACATTCAAACTAGCCATAAAAACTAATCTGATTTGCAGGAACAGTTCTTTATGTGCATTAACTGTGTCCCTCTCCCCGCTACTTCTTCTTACACATTACCCACTTTGCTCCAAATATCTATATATTTAAACTGCTGACCTAAAGGTGACTTCTGACAGGGCATTCTTACTTTAAGACAAATAAACCATATTAATTCTACAAATATTTATTAATTATCTAATAAATGCAAGGCATCCTGCTAGGTACTAGGAGATAAAAAGATGATTAAGAAACCCATATTCCTGCCTATAGGATGTCTAGTAAGGGATATCAGATTTTTGCAAATCAATATATAATACAAGGTAGAATGTGAAAATACAAAAAGGAAAACTACAAAGATGCACTGGACTTTCATATTTCAAAATGTTTACCATCTTCTCAAGTGAAGTGTGCATTAAAAAAAATACCTGAATTTAAAATGTGTGGCAAAAAAAAAGCTGCTTCTTTCAAATTATATATCAACATGGCTTTCCCATGACTACTTTTGTTTAAATCTCTGTGTTTTCAGTCTATAATAAGGCACAAAACTCAATTTATGGAATTATTTAGTATTTTATAGATCAGCCTAATAGAGACTTAGAAGGAAGTATAAAAGTAAGAGAAATATTTGCTTTGGAGCTAGAAAACGGCACAAAATTAAATGCACCATTTTCTTTTAAAAAGCAAAAAACATAAAGTAGTTCAAAATTCTATTCCCTAAAGCCTAAGGTGTGGAGTATAGAAAGTACTTAATAAATACTTAATCAAGTATTTGATATTTAATATCAAAATCAATCTACATAGGAAAAGGTTAAGTATCCAGGATTTTAATTCAGAGAAAGCCGAGTTAAAATTAAAAGTATTTTAAAATTGGAACTTTAAGGAATTTGATACTTGTATATATGATTAGAAAATTATCCAAAGGGCAATAGTAGAGAATAATCTTTTAAGATATTTAGTACTAGCTTGTGATAAATGTTGGGAAATATCTAAATTCTTTATCACAATATTTACAAGCTGATATTGAAGAATGAACACAATATTCTAAATGGAATATATTGAAATTCAGAGTAAGATCTTACAAAGTGAATTATATAATTGATGCTTAAAATAAAGTTTCCTCATGAATGTTCAAATAATTGGAATGAAAGTGTTTTTTGTTATTGTTGCTCTAATTATCTGAATAATTATCTTCACTTTCCATGCTATTTAGTTAATAATTACTTGGGCTTCACTCTTATCTTTTGGGATTCCCCTACACTTTAGTTCATCTCTGTAGAATTAAAGTTGATGACACCCTTTTTATTGAATGATGTTCTATTTTGCCTTCAGTGAACATTGAAATTCCTGTATGTTTTAATTTTCTATTGCTATGGCTTTTATTAACTTGTGACAATTTTAAAGTTACCTATGTATAATTTGAGGCTATCTGATCAATTTTAACAAATGTTAATGAGAACTCCAAAGCACTTGGCCTTGTAAAATTAATAATATTTAACATTTGTGTAATTTTTAAAATTATGTTCATTATCTATATTTTGATGGATTTCACTGGCAGTTATCAGTGTACCATTAATTATGCATGAATACAATTTAATAGGCAGCATTCTAGGCTTCAGGCCAGATGAATTGTAAGGACTCTATACTGACCAGATTTTTTTTTTTTAATGTAATAGAATTTGAATATGACATTAATGTGAAAAATTCTAAATCTTGTTTGAAAACTAAGTATTTTCCTTTGAGCTTTCAAAGTGAGAAAAAAAACCCTACTAATGTTTTCCTTTTTGACTATATTGTGGAAACATAGATAATATTGTAAAATGCATATGCATTACATTGATTTTATTAAAAGGTTTTGAAACTATAAGGAATTTGATAATGTATCCTTGAAGAATTTACCATTTTCCCATTGGTGTTACAATTTAGTAGTAAAAAGTACACTTAATGAATTGTTACTTTATTACTATATGCATCTGAGGGAAAAAAGTGACTCTTGATTGGATTTTTTTTTCCAATGGCTGTATATTATAAGGTTATTGCTTACTACAATTTTGCACCTTTTATAATATAATAAAGTATATTCTTTAAATGACTTATGTTTTGAGAGTTCAGCTGAGAGTCTTATTGTGAAATTCAAATCATGATCACTAATTCAGATATTATGGTCAAAGTCAACACAAAGACATCGAAACTACCTAAAGCAGACCTATGGGGTATATGACAGGTTACTAAGGAGAAGATGATTGTCCAATTTTGCTAAGTTCCCCTCCCCCCCAAAAAAAGAGAAGTGGATTTCATATATACAACCTTAGAATGTAAAGACTTCACAAATGGAAAAACTGTTTATAGAAAAAAACTTTTAATTAGGTGAATATTCCGATCATTAAAAACTATGCAACTGGATGTCAAGCTGGAATTATCTGACCTGGATTTTCCACTGGACTATGTAGATTGAAATGGGGGAAGGAGAATGTGAATCAAGAATAAAGGTTGTGATATCTCAGGAATTATTTAAAGTTAACTAAACATTGATTCTCCAGAATGGTTTTGATTCTGAGTTAAGATTCAAAAAACCTTAAATCTCTTTCGTGTGGTTTTAATGTATTTTATAATTATTATTTACTAATATTGTTTTGAACTTATCAAATATGCAGCATCCTAAACACAGGTCACTTAATTCTCATGAATGGGCACCGACTGAATAACCACTTGGGTAGTGGTAAGAGTCTACAAGTATGACTAATCTTAATGCCCCCAAAACATTTTGTGTCTTACTTCCCTGGTGATCCTGAACTTACTTGGAACATTATTGAGGGAGGGAGAGAAGGAATGGGGGGAGAGAGACAGACAGAGAAGACAGAGAGGAGGGAGAGGGGAGAAAGGGGAGGAAGGAAGAGGGGGGAGAATAAGAGGAGAGGGGGGGAGAGTGGAGAGGAGTGGAGAGAGAAGGAAAGAGAATATGCATGTATTCAGGAACAGAAAAATACGGAAAGGACGGTTAAAAAAGAAAATTCTATCAAAAACGTGGATGTCTATTGCCACGCTTGACCTGTTAACAGCTTCAACTCTGCAAAAACAAAACAAAACAAAACAAAACGAAAACGAAAACAAAAAAACCGTGTTGGGAAATTTGTGACAGCCGGGAGATACAACCTGAGGGTATGGATGGGGGTGTGGTTGGAGGGTGAAAGAGATGGAAGTTCTAAGGAACTGGAGTTCTATTGAAAAAATAATTTTGAAGGAACTAGATATAAAAAGAACTATCATAGTTACTTTACAAGATATATAGAATAAGAATACCTTCCCCATCAGTTTACCACATCATCACATACCGAAAGAACAAACAAGAAATCAAACAAAAGGAAAAAATGCGCGCAAGCTTGCAAAGTATGAAAGCACCACCTCTTCCCATCGCGTACCACATGTGTGGTTAGAAAAGGAAGAAAGGTGGACATTGTAAATAGGACTCCACGGTAGGGATTGCGGCAGAGATAACGGTTACTAGAAACGAGAACGCCTCGCAAATCTAAGGGAAATAAAAGTGACTTCCCTGGACGATAACAAACTGGTAAGAGGTTTCGGGACTGGTTCCAAACACCAAGCTTGGGAAAGATGTCTTTTTTTCCCCCTTACAGCTTCCTTTGTTTCAACGCCCTCCTCTGGCTACGTAGAGCTAGTCTTTTTCTGGAGCCAATCCAAGAGATCTTTAAATGATGCTTCCCGCCGCCCCGGATTGGCCAACGGTCTGGACAAAAGAGCACACGTCTTGGAGGCGGTCCCTCAGTTTCCTGAACGCAGATATTAACAGAGGCCATACACGTTTCCACGTGTTGCTTAAACACTCCCTCTGTCAAAATCAGCTGCAGCTTTTGACCACACCCCCTTTTGCCAGTGATAGCCAATGGAATCATCCCAAATTTCTTGACAGCACCCTTTCCGGCTTAAGATTGGGAGGGGACAGAAGAGCCCTTTAAAGTTTAAACCACTTGTAGCTGCAGTGCCAGAGTCAGACCTCCGCGAGCACGTTTATCTGGCCCTGGAGCTCCGCCTCTTCTCGCGAGAATTGACGAATGCCCCCGGATTTGTCTGAAGAATTCTGATTCCGGTTCGAGTAGTAGGAGTTATGAGGTCGCTCCTGCCTTTCCGAGCCGTTCGATGCCTATGGGCCGGTGGAGCACTAGTCAGGGCTCCTAGCAGGCCCGTGAGCTCCGGGAACCTTCAGCTGGAGGAGCTCTTTGCCAGCGGCGGCGCCATGAGAAGTTTCCTCGAACGCCTGGAGAAACCCAGGTTCCAGGCCCCATCCTGGGTACAGGGGCCGGAATTGGCGATGGCGACCCAGAGACTGAGGGAGAAGGAGCGGGAACTTCAGGAGACGGAGCAGCTGCTGGAGGGTGAGGGTGCAAGAAGAGGGGAGCGTGTGGAAACGGCAGCCGGTCCGGGTTTATTGGGGAAAATTTTCTGTCGCCTCCCTCGCTTTGTGTTAAAACTGCTTGTTCTGATAACTTGTAAGGTTAGGAGTGCCTCATGGCGCATTGTTAGCACGAATGTGAGGTTAATCCCTCCCATCTGTATTCCAGATTCTCTCCTTTTCATTTATGCCTGTCTGTGGCTTTGCAAGTCATTTTCTTTTTTAAATGTACTTATTACTGCCGGTTGCCATTACATCACAGTCATTTTAGCCCTTACCGTTTTGAGTCCTCCCGTCGGTTCAGTTTAATTAAGCAAAAACTTTAGACCATATGACTGCCTCTGACGCCCGGAATTAGAGAGAAACTTTCCTTACATCTGTATGCCGACTGTGCTGATCCTGTGCCATACTCGGGCCATTCCCTAGACATTTTTTTTCCCCATTCTACACGTTACTCCATTAGAATTCCATCACTATCTCTGCATATCAAAATACTACGAACTATTAAAGAGTAATTGAAATGCTTCTTCTCCTTTGAAGCTTTTCTTAATGACTAAAATTTTTACCGAGCTTAGTAGCATGTAAATGTAATCATAGGTAGTATGTTACATACTTTGAGGTTGATGTTTTGCTATGCAGGTCTTTTGCCCTTGATTGCTTCTTTTTATTTTGCAATAATAATTTCACCAGCCTCTTTTATTGAGCTTTTATTGTGGTCCCAACACACCACAACCAGTTCCCAATCCCTAGAGAAAACAAATGTGTTAAAAGTAATCAGGGGTTACTGATGTCATACTATAAGGAAATGTAGCTTGATACTTTAAAAAAAACTTTATTTTTCTTGGGGGGCATGTGTTTAAATACTTTAGCAACGTGACTAATATGGAAATCTGTATGACTTCATGTACATAGACGATATAATAATTCCTTACCTTCTTATGGATGGTTGAGGGGAGGGAGAGATTTGGAACTCAGAAGTTTAAAAAATGAATGTTAAAATGTAATTGAGAAATAATGAAATAGGTAAAAACTTTTTTAAAAAGCAAATATGGCTTAATAAACTTTTAAATAGGCAGATAAAGGAAATCTTAGATTATTTGGGAATTTTAGTTTCATTTTAACTATTAAGTTGTCTAAAAAATTCAGTAGTCAATATCGAAGCCACAATTAATATTCTCTAATATAAGATATCTCTCAGCTTGAATATCTGTACAAGTATCTTGGAAAGTTACTTTGTTATTTGCTGGAAAAAAATTAATAAACATGTATATTTTCTCTACACAAAACTATTTTCTTAGAACTTATTAAATAAAATTAACTATGTAAATTAAATTCTTTGCTTTCTTAGATGAGAATGAAGACATAAGAAAACTTGCAGAAAATGAAATAATATCCTGTCAGAAAGAATTAACCAAATTGAAGCAAAAGGTATTGTACTTTTGAAAAATAGGTGATATAGTCAGAAAAAACATTTTTGGACTTTTTTTCACTGCCTTCCCTGGAAGGGAAGTGTCACAACCATGTGAATCACATGGATTAAATTGCAGTAATGCTGGCTTGTAACTCCTGAAATATTAGTGATATTTAGAGAAATGTTATTACATCCACATGAAGTGAAAATGGAATTTTAATTGTAATAATTTAAATATTTTAAATTTAAAATTAAATTTTAACTAATAGTTGAAATTCTGTTCCATCCTTAGCTTATCCTGTGGTATTCTGGATCTGTCCATTTTTGGAGGGGGAGGGGTTCTTTATATTTCTTGGCTTTGCATACCTATCAGTGGAGCTTTAAATCAAGCTGACAAATGTTTAAGCAGCTACTGTATTCTAAGCACTGTCCTGAGCAATGGGTATACAAAGAAAAACAAAAAGCAAACTGCCCACTCTCAAAAAGCTCAAATTCTGACACAGAAGACAACTATACGAGATAAGGATAAATACAAGGTAATCTCCAAGGGAAGAGATTGAAATTAAGAGAACCAGGAAAGGTTTTGTGCAGAAGATGAGACTTGAAAAAAACATTCTCACTGCATAACTAGTTCCAACGTTTCACTTCTATTACTGAGGATAGTGTACTGGTTCTCCAAATTCCTCTGTGTGTGTGTGTGTATGTATGTACAAATATATATGTATATACACATACACACTACAACTTGTTCTCTTTCACCATGTGCTCCTCTTGCCCTTTGGTTAACTCACAAATTTAATTCTTTAGAGACTATAATCTGTGACTCTTAGCCATATAGCACCCCCAGAAGAATATTGGTATAATAAGACGGGCTTTTTATTTCGTAGAAAAATTTGGGTACTAATAAAACTACTAATATGATAATTCAACTCCTAGTCAATTTGAGGTCCAATTTACTGTCTAACTGCAGTGATATCTAAGGTATAGTGTTTATTAATGGATAGATGTGCAATTGTATATTGCAGTCTGTACAGTAGGCATTTTTAAAATAAATATTTGTATCAAAAAGAAGGAAAAAAACCTGCAAAAATAGCACATTTTTTAAAATCTGAAAATATATGCATTATTCCATACCCATGGAACTCCCAACCCTACAAAAGAGTGAGTTCAAAACCTTAAATCTAAGATTCCTGGGAATAAATCTCAAGACATCAAGTGCTCTTTCTGCTGTGCCTTATTGCTTCTCAGTTGTTCCATAATAATTTGTAGTTTGTAAATATCTGTGTGTGTGTGTGTGTGTGTTTACAAGTATAATGAAAATTTGGGACAAGAGCTATGGTTTTTGTTTATTTTGTATTCTATTTTCAGGTGCCTATTATGATGCTTTCTCCACAAAGAATGCTTACTAAATTGAAAAGCAGTTTAAATATGTAGAAATACATAAATTCTTATTAGATATTAGTTACAATACCAACATATTAGTATTAGATAATTTAAGTCATGTTATATTGTTAATTATATTGAGATTTGTATCTGTAACAGCATTGGCAAGTTTAGCATTTGTCGTTCCTATCTGCCAATAGAAGCTTTGTTCAAATTTTTAAATATCTGTCTTAAATATGAGGGTTGGCATTTGTTTTTACAGATAATCTTACTCTTGATTCCCTCAGAAGAAACAGATGAAAATGATTTAATCTTAGAATTAACTGCTGGAGTTGGTGGTCAGGAAGCTATGCTGTTTACTTCAGAGATGTTTGATATGTACCAGCGATATGCTACATATAAAAAATGGCATTTTGAAGTACTGGAATATTTTCCCAGTGAAATAGGTCAGTAATATCATATCAATAACATGGAATTTAGTAGGGTGATTTCATTATCCAAGTAAAGAGCATTAGAATTAGAGCTATATACGGGTTCAAATCCTGTCTCTGAAATAAACTATGACAGTGGCAAGTTTCTTCCTCTCTGAGACTCAGTTTGTTCAGTTTTAAAATAAGAATAATAATGGCAAAAACTAGGCATTGACCCACACGTAACATCATACACCAAGATAAGGTCAAAATAGGTTCATGATATAGACATAAAGAATGAGATTATAAATAAATTAGAAGAACATAGGATAGTTTACTCAGAACTGTGGAGGAGGAAGGAATTTATGACCAAAGAAGAATTAGAGATCATTATTGATCACAAAATAGAAAATTTTGATTATATAAAATTGAAAAGTTTTTATACAAACAAAACTAATGTACACAAGATTAGAAGGGAAACAATAAATTGGGAAAACATTTTTACAGTCAAAGGTTCTGACAAAAGCCTCATTTCCAAAATATAGAGAATTGACTCTAATTTATAAGGAATCAAGCCATTCTCCAATTAATAAATGGTCAAAGGATATGAACAGACAGTTCTCAGATGAAGAAATTGAAACTATTTCTAGCCATTATGAAAAGATGCTTCAAGCCATTATTAATCAAAGAAATGCAAATTAAAACAACTCTTGAGATACTACTACACACCTGTCAGATTGGCTAGAATGACAGGGAAAGATAACACAGAATGTTGGAGGGGATGTGGGAAAACTGGGCCACTGATACATTGTTGGTGGAATTATGAATACATCCAGCCATTCTGGAGAGCAATTTGGAACTATGCTCAAAAAGTTATCAAACTGTGCATACCCTTTGATCAGCAGTGTTTCTACACTACAAAGAGGGCTGCCACAAACATTTTTGCACATGTGGGTCCCTTTCCCTTCTTTAAGATCTCTTTGGAAAATGTTTGTGGCAGCCCTGTTTGTAGTGGCCAGAAACCGGAAAATGAATGGATGCCCATCAATTGGAGAATGGCTGAATAAATTGTGGTATATGAATATTATGGAATATTACTGTTCGGTAAGAAACGACCAACAGGATGATTTAAGAAAGACCTGGAGAGACTTGCATGAACTGATGCTGAGTAAAATGAGCAGGACCAGGAGATCATTATATACTTCAGCAACAATACTATATGATGATCCATTCTGATGGACGTGGCCTCTTCAATAATGAAATGAACCAAATCAGTTCCAACAGAGCAGTAATGAAGTGAATGAGCTACACCCAGCGAAAGAACTCTGGAAAATGGGTGTGAACTATTACATAGAATTCCCAATCCCTCTATTTTTGTCCACCTGCATTTTAGATTTCCTTCACAGGTTAATTGTATACTATTTCAAAGTCCGATTCTTTTTGTACAGCAGAATAACTGTATGACATATATACATATATTGTATTTAACATGTACTTTAACATATTTAACATGCATTGGTCAGCCTGCCATCTGGGGGAGGGAGTGGAGGGAAGGAGGAGAAAAATTGGAACAAAAGGTTTTGCAATTGTCAGTGCTGAAAAATTACCTATGCATATATCTTGTAAATAAAAGCTATAATAAAAAAAAATAAGAGTAATATTATATACTACCTACTAAAAAGAATTTTAATGATAGTGAATTGTTATTTTTAAGAAAAGATTTTGGAAAGAAGGAATGAAAATGCACATACAGGTTATTTATTAACTATTTATAAACTATAAAAAGGTTTTGTGTGACACAATGATAAAACCATGGGTCCATTCCTTCCCAAGGAAGGAGTGTCAAGGAGCATATATTTTTATGTTCCCCTGTACCTAATATGGTACGTTGTACAAAATAATTTAATCAATATTTATGATAAAACATATTCTTGGATTTAGGACATGTTGAAATAATACTGCTTAGCTCAGGGAATAACTTACACTATCTATAAAATTTGAATGCTTACTTTCTTTTTATTGTTGGTAAATTATATTTCAAGGTGGTAAGAATTATAGTAATAACAGTAATGAATATAAATTGTGCTTCCTCTGTCTTGTAAGGTGGCCTAAGACATGCATCTGCCAGTATTGGGGGATCAGAAGTTTATAGACACATGAAGTTTGAAGGAGGCGTGCATCGAGTACAACGAGTTCCGAAAACTGAAAAACAAGGCCGTATGCACACCAGCACAATGACTGTAGCAGTACTGCCCCAGCCTAGTGAAGTAAGAAATATTTACAGTTATTCTTGGAATCATTCTATAGTTCTTTTTCTTCTTATAGTTTTACTTGGTTTTGATAATCCATGATTTCATTTTGGGTTGTAAGGAAGGGGAAATTAGAACTTTCCTGTATAACTTGTAAATTATACATATACTTTTGCTAAGGTCTTTATTCTAGCACCATTTTCACTGGTGAGAGGACCAAGCTGCCTTCCATTGATTCCAAAGTAACCTAGCCTGTTTACATTGAATTCTATTCAAGTATAATGTGACTGGATTCTAACATATTAACTATATAGATAGAATGCTATTTAACTAGTTAAAAATTTCACATTATGTCTAAAATTAATTTCTAATTCTAAAAGCCCAGAATAAGTACATGTTGGGTTTTTTTTTTTTTAGTTATTATTTGCTTAAAGGTTAGATTATATTTCCTGAAAATAACAAATTAATTGAAGAGTATTTCTAAAAAGGGATATAGACTAGGTGGCTAAACAGTAATCGTAGGATGATAGCCTTAAAGCTGAAAGGGAATTTACAAGCCATTTAGATCAATACTAAACTCAACCAGAAAAGGGAACCACTAAATCATACAGAAGGATCCCTGCAGTTTGACTTAGAAAATATAGTAACTTTGTTGGGGGAGGGGGGGAGGGTTGTTGTTAAATATTTTCCAATTACATTCCATTTCCAAGGCTGCAATTTGTAGGTTGCATGTTTGAAACCTCTGGTTCAGCCCCATCATTTTACATGTTAGAAAATGGATCCCAGACCACTCTCAAAAACTTAACCAGTTTAGTCCTTATTCATTTTGTTTAGTGAATTCTTAGGTATGCCATAAAAATTATTTTACCCAACAAATTTAATTTATTTTGTATACAGCTTTTTTACTATAGCTGTCTTGAAGTAGAACCTTGCTAATCTCCAGGGACTCCCTATTTTGAGATAAAAGTATCTGGAAAAAATTCAGAATGGCATTCTTTTGAATGTGTTTCTCAGAGCACTTTGATATCTCTTTTTTCCTCCATATATAATCATACATAAACGTATGTGTATATGTGTGGAATGATCTTTAATCCTATTTTTCTCATATAGATTAACCTGGTAATCAGTCCTAAAGATTTACGAATTGAAACTAAGCGAGCTAGTGGAGCTGGGGGTCAGCATGTAAACACTACTGACAGTGCTGTTCGAATAGTCCATCTTCCAACAGGTACTTCATATTTTCTAACATAGAAGTTGAGAGTTATTATATAAGCTCAACTGAGTGTTGTATGTGGTAATTTTTGCTTATAATAAAATAGATTTCTTGTTATTGGTATAAAAAAATTTATTAAAGAGCCTTTTTATACTTAAAAAAAAATCAATATATAGACAGAATTACTGTCTTGAAACTTTTTCTGATGGCAGAAAACACCCAAAGCTAGTATTGTAGATGGCTGAAGTTTAGAAGACTGTTCTATTAAAGAATATTAATTCACAGGGCAGCTAGGTAATACAGTGGATAGAGCACCAGCCCTAAAATCAGGAATACCTGAGTTCAAATCTGCCTCCAACACTTAACACTTCCTAGCTGTGTGACCCTGGGCAAGTTATTTAACCCCAATTGCCTCAGCCAAAAAAAAAAAAAAAAGAGAGAGAGAGAGAATATTAATTCACTAGGTGAGTAGTTCTTTAGATAAACCCCTCAAAAATTATACATGTCTTTATTATTTTAAATATATCTTTCACAGAATAATTGTGGCCTCATCTTTTATCACACACTTCTCTGGGCATTTGGGCAGGCAAAATGAAATTAAGTATTTCAGATAATTTGATAAATTAAACTGTTTTTTGCCTGACTACTTGCTGCAGGATAATTTATGCACCTGAACTTGCTTTAAATTGGTGTGGAAATCTTAAAAGTGTTTCAAAGAACAATATGCATGTTTTAAAGGAGTAGGAAATACAAATGAGCTAGTTAGGAGTGGACTTGTAGATGGAGTTTTTCTGGTTGCTTTTATAGAAAATGCTTCAACACCGTTTAAATTCAAATCATTTATATGTTTCAAAAGGTTGATTACTGGTTTAATATATTTACTGGTATTCGTCCCCTGATAAATTTTTCTGCACTCTCCTCCACCTTCTGATTTTAACTTTGAACAAATGCATTTTTCCCCTTTCCATTTTCTACCTAGAAGGCTGCTATTGTCAAAAACAATAGATGATATAATTTTCTTATTTTTTTTTCCTGAGGCTTGCTTTTAATGTTTTTATATATGCCTAGGTAAATATCTGAAAATGTTTTTCACCTTTCTGTAAACAAAATACTTTTCAAAAATCCTAGATTATACTTTGAAATAAGTGTGTAAATATCCTTGCCTGTCCTGATAATATTCATTGATCTTTGGAGATTTTAGTCTTAAGTTTTTGTGTAGTACTTCTGTAGAAACAAATTTTTTTTCACTGCTTAAATGCCAGCATTGAAAAGATAGCATTTTCAGTCTTCAAAATTTCAGAAATAAATGTCAATTAAATTCTCAAGGAATAATGAAAGTTTTACTCATATGAAAAAATAACCAAGATTTTTTAAGTTTATGACATAGATGTAAGTTGTGTTATCTAGCTTTTGCTTAAGTCATGGCAAGCAGTCAGAAAGCATTTATTAAAGACTAGGTGTGAAGATACAGAAGAAAAATATATATATATATTCCCTGCCTCAAGGACCTTATATTCTATTGTAACATGTACAAATGCAATTGTATGTAAAATAAATGCAAGATACATCTTTAATTAGAGTGCTTAACTTTTCTGAGATTTCCTTTCATGCTTCTAAGCTCCCAAATCAAATCCTATATTTGAATAATTCAGTTCTTAAATTTACTAGTTTAACTTAAAATTATTAAATGTATTAGTCCTATTAAACTTATTAATTATGACACACACCTCACCTACTTACCCTCCCAAGGAATAAACAAACAAATGCTCTATGGAAAAGTTAACTTTTCAAGTCCTCTTGAAGTAGGGGAGTGATAGAAATTTGAGGAGGAACTTTACCACTTCATGAAAGTGCCCATTGCCCACCTTCTGGGAGTTAAGCTCCTGAGAATGTAATACTACCTTGTGATTTTTTACTGTCTCAGTTTTAGCTGTACTTGACACAAAAGCTGAAACCCAACTTGCCTGTTTACAAGCCCAGATAAATGAATAAGCAATGTATATTTTTGGTGAGACAGACAGCTTTATGGTCACATTTGAAAGGTAACAGAGTATACAAGATCTCATACTTAATGTTTAACTCTAAAAATTCATTTGATTCAGTATAACAAAATGTAGCCTTAAAGGCTCTCTTTGAACAGTTATCTCCTATACACAATATTTTGATAAACAGTTAACTGACAACTTAATGATTATTATCAGATTACTGATCTAGGATTAGAAGATAAAAATTTCCCAGAGGTGTTTTTCACCTTCATGGAATAGGTACAGCACAGGTACAAACTGAAAAGAACTTCCTTATAAAGGGATAAATATTTTCTGAGACTTATTTGCAGCTTAAATTGATTGCAGTTTTGTGCTGATTGTACCAAAGCCCAGAACTTTGTAGTCTTTGAAATGCTACTAAAAGTCTTCGAAGAATTCAGCCTTACTATTCACATAATAAAAATCAGGATTATTTTATGTCCAAACTATAATACGCAGTTGGCTGGACAGCCTATTGAATGTATGTTATATAGTCAGTGTTTCGCACATTGTACACATCTAAGAAAAATAGTGCAAATGGACAATGAATTGGGCCCAAAATTAAGAAAGAAACAAGTGGGCTAGATTGAATTTGGGAAATAATTCAGCACTTTGCCATTTTCAAATAGGACACCCATCAACTGACTAGGCATTTTTTCTAGCTATTTCCTATTCCTGGAACTCTGTCTCTCATCTCTACTTCCTACTTTCTCTGGCTTCCATCTTTCTCAAGTTTTTCTCAGTCCTTCTTAAGTTTTTTCTCTCCAGGATAATTTCCAATTTATCTTCCATATGCTCTTTTTTATGCATAGCTGTTGTGTGTTGTCTTCTCGATTAAAACAAAGTTCCTTACAAGAAGGAACTGCTTTTTCCTCTCTTTGTGTCCCCTGGACTTAACACTGCCTGAGAGAGATATTGCTTGTTGACTGACTGACCTTCCTATGGAGACTTTATGAGAGGAAATGAATGTGAATGGATAGCAATCTATACTTCTGGAAGGAAGTTAACTACTTTGAGACCACATATTCATGGCAGAAGAACTTGAATAGTAATAATACTCTTTAAAGATGAATCTCTAAAGAAAACTTAATTTGGAAGTGGGAGGAAATATATATGTCCTGTGTTAAATGATTTATGCTTATTGTTTGATAAATATGTAAAATGGGAACATTTATTCTGTAATTGGAACTTAAGTAATTTGTGAGCCTTTGAAAAATTGTCATGCTTTTATAGTTTCATTTTTCACTAGAACTTTTTTTTTCTTATGAAATAGAAAAAGCAAGAGAAGGAAAAAGGAGCATTAAAACATGAAGAAAGCTTTCTGTTAAAACTTTCATTCTCATGACACTATTCAGGTGTTGCTACTGAATGCCAACAAGAGAGGTCTCAAATAAAAAATAAGGAAATGGCCATGAAAAAGTTACGAGCGAAACTATATGGCATGCAACTAGAAGAGGAGAACAACAAACGATACAATGCTAGGAAGATTCAGGTAAATGTTCTTTATTGATTCAGTAAAAATAAAGGGATCTAGAAGAAAATATTTAAAAAGAAAACTCAGAAGCATTGAAAAAAGCTGAATTAACCCCATTTCAAACTGCTAAGAAATGTGTTTAATTTATATCTTCAGTTACAAAGTTATTCAAATCAATTCAAGTTTAAGTTGAACAAAGTACTAGATAGACTTCAGTTTCTTAGTTTTTTCATCCTAAAGGCATTTTTAAGTTCAGCTGAATATACATATCTTTGGCATTCATTGTCACCCTAGGTTCTTGGGGAAGATAAAAAATGTTTAAATAAGATAGTCCTCGCTAACAAGTAATTTACAGGCTAGTAGGATGCAAGATAGGGGTACTTGGGTAGCATGGTGGATAAAGAGTCAAGTCGAGCCAAGAAGACTCATCTTCTTGAGTTTAAATCTGCCCTCTGAAATTTACTAGTAGTATGACCCTGAGCAAGTCACTTTAACCATGTTTACCTTAATTTCCCATCCATAAAATGAGCTGGAGAAGGAAATGCCAAACCACTCCAGTAACTTTGCCAAGAAAATCCCAAATGGAGCGATTAAGAATCAGACATGAATGAAAAAAACAATTGAACAGGATGTAATGACAAGCAAACAGTATTATAAATAATATAATAGTATTATAGATAACTTCACAAAGAATCTTTCTTAGTAGGTATGTCTCCTAAACTTTCTACCTCTCCCAAATTTATGTATTTTTATACAGGTATTCCTCTCTTAAGATCCTACCACCTAAAAGCCTCATCAAGGTGTATTCTTAAATCAGAGCAGATCATAGGTCCTTTGTTTTTACCAAGCAAGAAATAATTTAAGTATATATAGGTCAGTAACAAACTGGCATCCAAGGTCCAACTAAGTTGAGAGATTGGTTGCTAGATGATAATTATTTTTGTCTATAACAATGAAGTATAATTTGGTGGGAAAAGTATCCACACATAAATACACAGAAATTTTGAAGTACTCAGATTTTCTGAGTTTTGTTTTTCAGGGAGGGGTAAGGATCAGGGAGTAGACAAGTGTTATTCTCACATGTTATTTGATTAGTTTCCTCGGGAAACTTTATCTATCAGTGCAGATCAACATTTGCCTGCAATTTATAATTTTATATCCCAAGAGGTTGATTGACTACCCAAAGCAATATATCAAGCATGTATAGGAAGCCTCTCATCTACCACACTGTGATCTAAATACTATTAGAGGCATTAAATTATTAATATTTAATTTAGTTTGCATTGCAATTTAAGTAATGATATGATTGTTAAACTGTATTTTATTTATCTCTTGTAAGCTGCAAAATAATTTTATTTTGTTTTGTAGATTGGAACCAAAGGAAGATCAGAAAAAATAAGAACATACAATTTTCCACAAAATAGGGTTACAGATCACAGAATAAGCAAATCATTGTATGACATACAAAGTTTCATGTTAGGTGAATATCTACTAGATGAACTTGTTCAGTCATTAAAGGAATATGCTGATTATGAATCTGTAACAGAAGTTATTTCAGAAAAATGTTAATTTGTCCACAAAAATCCTGTCTTGTAGTTTAGCAAAATCAGTTTCTATTATGTCATCTTTAATGTACATAATGCTAATCCTTTTTAAAATGTCTACTTGAAAATCATATTCATTTATCTATAAATATGTATTTTACCAGTAAGGGAAGCCAGAGTAATTTAATTTGTGTTTCAGAGTTCTTAAACTGTTCCTTTTGTTAGTTATATTGTCAAAAGACAGATAGTTTTCTAGACATTTTCACATTCTGTGAATGTGGTTGTAAATGTATTTGTTATCCTAATAATTATTTTTGATCCAAATCAACAGATATTAAGTGTCTGCTAAGTGAAAGAATTAAATAGATAACTGGTTTAATAAGTCTTCTTTCTGTGACTTTTTTTTTCCATTATTATCATGAAGTTATCATGGAAGCCTTTCTGATATACACCACCTATTTTATTTGTAGCACATTTTCATGCCAAATCTATGATAGATATAAAAAATGAACTAATGAACTCTAGTTTATAAAAATGACGGAAACTAATACAGATTGTCTTTAAACGAGACTTTGTAATGATACATTTTTAGATACTATTTCTGTCCAGGGAGTGGATAGAAGGAACCTACCTTTGTGGAGCAGTTTTTCTTAGACCTTAATACACCAGTATTACTGGTCCAGTTATACTGAACCTTTGTTTACTTCCTCTCTTCCTTAAATATGTGGGTCAGTTAATGTTTTCAGCACATTTATTCAAGCACTATTATGTGCTAGAAGTCAGGAATAAAGTTTTATTTATTTTTTAAGGCAAAAATAGTACCTTTCTTTGAGGAGTTCACATTCTAAATGAGGAGACAATGTACAAATAACTATGTACTTGCAAAATACATATGGTTTAGGTGGAAGATAATCTCAGTAGCCCAAACTGACTCGGCTGCCTACACTATCTCCCTATTTGGTGCTAACCACATTCAAGCTGAAGTACTACAGTGAGGTCTATATTATCTATACTCAACTTTGTTATCTTAACTTCTGCTACCTCTGGCAAATCAGTTGGAGTTGAGTACTAATGACTATATATCAGGGAATCTAAATTTAGGTTAGGAAATAAATATACTATAGCCATGAGTACTATAAATCATAATCCCATGTTACTTTGAATGTCATATAAGTTGAATGTACCGAATAAGTTAAGTATTCATAATCTCATTTTTGAAGGAAACAAATCTTGTACAGACTAGAGGTAAACTAAGTCATCTTACAGATTAAACCATTCAGAGGACTCACCAGTGATTGATTTGAGAGGGGGATGCTGGATTTGGAGTGAGAGAATCTGAGGTGACTACACAAGGTGGCTTTCTAACCTAAATCTGTGATCCTGTTATCCTTTCTTTGAAAGATCTCTGGCTTATCAAATGGTCTTACTAAAATGGAATGCCCAGAATTGAAGACCACCTAATAGCTTGTAAATGTCATTTTATTCAAGGTTAATAGTCTAGTCTGAGTATTTTTGGGATTAGATCCTGATTCTTATCCAGATATTATTAAATATCTGTTTTGTGTCATCTACAAATCTGATAAGCATGTCATTTTGAAAGATGTGATTGAATCTGGATTCTTAGGATTAAAAATCCATTTTAATATAAAGCCATGATTAGGACTTTCTTAAGGGAACTGGGGAAAATAGTTCAGCTATTTTAGGAATGAAGTAGAATGAACTCAAAAGAGGAGTAACTGTAAGATTAGAAAAGAGCTGGCCTTTAGTTGAAAGTTAAATAACAATGCAAGGTTTATAACATGTTTTAGGTATATTATCTCTTTTGATGCTACCTGGGAGTTTGAACAGGAGAAGCCTAAAAAAGCTTAACCAATGCTTTAAGCTACATAATTTGGATTCATATACATAATTAATTATTCTATATTTAGGCTATACTAATATTGCATTGCAATATTGTGAAAAGTTTGTGCAAATATTTCAGTGCTTGCAAATACAGCCTTTTGGGTGCCTTCACTGATTAATTCTTAGGCTTGTTTCTTTTCAGCACTCCCATATTATGTCTCTTATTTTAATAAAAGGCTGTTAAATTGAATTAAACTTAAATTGGTTGAATCCATGTGCTATATTATAGTGGACTTTATGACAGAGGGATGTCACATAAGAAAAAGTATAAATGTAAATTCTAGGTAGGGCTCTTAGGAGACTCACTCCCACAATTCCCCAAGAGCTGACAGTATGATCCAATAGATAAGAGGGCTAGATTTAGAAGCAGGATGGCCTCCTTTAAAAACCAAATCTTGATTACAGGCAAGTCACCTAATAACTCAGTTTCACCTTTTTCAAAGGATAAGGATAAGTATGTCCTTCATAAGGTTGTTGTGAGGCCCAAATGACATATTTAAAATCCTATGTAAGGAACAGTTATGATACTGCAATCATTCAACAGGAGTCTCCTGTATGATTATGTCTGGAACACAACACAATATAGTTCACAAAATTTTTCCAATTCACTCCTAACTAGTAATATTAAACAGAGATAATCATTTCCGTTTTGAGTTCATGCAGTATTTTGTTCTAAACAGTTTTCCTATTGCAATGGTTGCATTTTGCACAAAACTGATGATAAATGTTTGTAGAATTAGGAACAATATTAAGCCCATTCATATTGAAGTTATTTTAGCCATCATATTTGCTTTTCACCATCTTAAAAGAGATTATTGTTCCTATAGAGCAAGAACTCTTAATTGGGGGGGGGGGGGGTTCACTTACCAAGTTCTTTTAACTTCAGATCCATTATTTTTTCTACCATGCCCACAGTAAATAGAAGTAATTGTTGTATGTACAGCTTTAGAAAGTCTCGGGTACAGACAAGTCTTAGAGCAATGAGGTGAAATGTCGAAGACACAGTGGAATAAACTGATAAAGACTTTCTAACATATAGAGAATGTAACTTATTTCAACCTCTACAGATGAGAACCTAATTAATTACTCCAACCTCTGACTGAGGTTTTCACTTCACTGAACTGAGCACACTGCCCAAACTAGTAAAATAAACCCCAGGAAACATCAGGAGTTTATGGATGGAAGATGGGGCTCAACTAATAACATTGCAATTATCAAAGTCATTGAATGGTTTCTCCCAGAACCTCTTTTTAAGAAGGTAATCTAGCCTGCTCCATTATGCCCCAATAGTCCAGTATATGTCGTCTTCCCCCATTAAAATGTAAACTCCTAGACGGTAGGGATTATTTTTGTATTTGTAATCCCTTGCTAGGCGTAGCTCCTGGCACATAAAATTGTCCAATTGTGCCCGCTCTTTGTTACCCCAATTGGTTTTTTTTTGGCCAAAGATACTGGAATAGTTTACCACTTCCTTCTCCAATTCATTTTACAGATGAGGAAACTGAGGCAGTCAGGGTTAAGTGACAAATCACATAACTATTAAGGGGCCACATTTGAACTTTCATTTTCCTACTCTGGACCCAGCACTCCATCAGTTATGATACTTAGCTGCCCAAGACACATAAAAAGCGCTTATAAAATACTTGTGGACTGAATGACACACAGTAAGCATTTATTAAAATAATTTTTTCATTCATTTAATCACTAAACAATATTGTATATTTAAACAGTTCTTTCCCACTCTCCAGATCTCATCTCTTATCACTGTATCCCCAGTCAAATTAACTTACAAGAAGTCATTGGACATTGTAGATAATTTCCTAGTTATTATTTGGCCATATCCCAACCCGGAATGTAGCTCCTTCCTAGTTTCACGTTCCTTAAGAGACAAACATCTTTTTTTCTTCAAAATGTAACTGAAACACAGTCCTTGGGATACCTTTACTGATCAGTCCTTAGGTTCATTATTCCTTTATTCTGTGTTTTTTCAACACTCCTATATTGTAGCTATTATAGTTCTTTTACCAGGGGAGGGGACATAGTACAGTGTAAGAATACTTGATTTGGAGCCAAAGGGTCTGGGTTTGAATCCTGAATACTTTGTCCCAGCTTTTTTTTTAAGAGTGCTGGGTCTACTATTGATAAGGAATTAACAGCCCACAAAAATCAGCTAAAAAGTATTCCTCATTGCCCAGGTAAATCCCATCTTCTGAAAGAAGCCTTTTTAGATAAGGCCCTCCCTCAATGCTATGGCCTTCTTTTAGAGCCTAAACCAGTATTTAGTATTTATGTAGTTGTTTATAAATAGTCCTACCTATTTGAATATGAACTCTTTGAGGGCAGGGACTGGCTCTTGTCTTTCCAGGAATCCCCAAAGATCAACACAATGCCTGGCACCTAGTAAGCATGTAATATGTTTTTATATAATTATTAATTATGATACAATGTAATTATATTGTGTAATATATTATGAGTAATATATGTAAAATATATAATAAAGAATATAATTATATTAAGCATATTAATATATGCCAGTTGATTGACTCCTAGATTCTAACAATCTGCTTGCAGGAATAAGTTACAGACTGGAATTGCATATTTCAGATTGATGAGCAATCCCAGGATGAAGAAACTCCCTCTTATTTTCTCCATTAGTTAGTCTTAGAACTGTCTAGCACAATGAGGGGTTAGGTAATTTGCTTAAAATCACACAATTTGTATGTTATTGTCAGGACTTGGATCCATGCCTTCCTTGTTCAGAAGTAGACTCTCCACTAACTACAATTCTGCTACCTCTCATTGCAGGAACAGCAACTAAAAAACCAGTCATCAGAATTTAGGACAGCAGAAAACAGCTGAAATTCAACAGCATGGCACTAGATAAATTTTCTTCCTGATATGGCTCAAAATAAAAATAAATAAATCTATTGATGCCCAGAAAAGCAGGGCTCCTCCACCTAGATCTTTTAATCTATCCCAAGACCTGGAGGCTGGCAACTAAGTTTGTATTTTGGATCTGATACTTTCTCTAACTATATCAAATCAAGTAATTGAGTCTGTTTTCTCATCCACTGAGGTTGTATTAGAATGTATCTTCATCTGCAGAGGGCCATTTCTCTCCACCAAGTAGTTCCCCCTATCCAGAACTACTTACTTGTCT
The DNA here is from genome assembly GCF_902635505.1 of Sarcophilus harrisii. Lineage (NCBI taxonomy): Eukaryota > Metazoa > Chordata > Mammalia > Dasyuromorphia > Dasyuridae > Sarcophilus > Sarcophilus harrisii. The sequence continues at coordinate 139,429,763 of NC_045429.1, forward strand.
GCTCTAGACATTTTACTTCCATTCCAGCCAAGATGACCTGTACCCTCTGCCTGACCTACACTCTTTCGAATTCATAAAACTAATTTACTTCTATTTAAGTGCACTGCAGAAAGGACAGTAGATCTCGGGTTAAAGATTTGAATCCTGCTTTACTACTTATCTAGCAGTATGATCTGGGAAGTATCACTTTCAGGGGGCTTCTCCATCTTTTGGTGCCAAAAACATACATGGTCCATACCTTCAGTGATCAAGGGAATGACCTTAAAGATAACCAAGAAGCAGTTAATTTGAGCAGGGAAAATGGAGTTCAGATAGTTAGCAGTTGTGTGAGCCTGGGCAAGTAACTGCCTGTTTCCTCAACTATAAAATGAGGATATTAGCACCTACCTCCCCGGGTTAAAGTGGACCAGTGCCTGGCACACGGTAAACGCTGTATAAATGTTAGCTATCGGTACTATTAATTGCCAACACAAAACCGTGCACGGGATAAGTTACCCACTTGCACCAGTAAAATGGTCGAAGATTTTCCAGGATTTGATCTTCATTAATGGTCTTGGAAGAGTGACTCCTGAAGAGTATATACTGGGAGTATCTTGTCACTTAACCCTGACTGCCTCAGTTTCCTCATCTGTAAAATGAATTGGAGAAGGAAATGGTAAACTATTCCAGTATCTTTGGCCAAAAAAACCCAATTGGGGTAACAAAGAGAAATAGCATAATAAATAAAGTCAAAGAGGTTCTTTCTGGAGTTTATAAAGATTCTGCATAAATTATAAAACTTATAAAACAGAAAAAAAAAACTTGGAAACTTTAAAGTTTCTCTTTCCCTCCAAATATACCCCGGTTGGCCCCACCCTCCCGCCAGAAGCAGGGAAGCCAAGCTAGCCGCCCACAGAAGCAGGAGCGGGGAGGAGCCCCAGGCTATGGGCCCAAATCCAAATCTAGGCGGGATGCCCGCCCTCCAGTTTGGCGGGGCCGACTGCGCGGGACTCCCAGGGCAGGGATGAACCAGGACAGACTGGGACCCGCCCCGCGCCGCCTCCTCCGCCCACCAGAAGAAGCGCGGGGGAGCTAAGGCGCACGCGCCACCCCGCCAACTCTCAAGGAACCTGGCGCTTGCGTGGTGGAGATTGATGGGGGGGGAGGGGACAGAGAGCGGGAGAGAGAGGAATAGGAAAGGGAGACGTGAGCGCGCTCGACAGAGGAGGGAAGAGTGGGTGTGGGGAGGAGGGGTGTATGGGAGCTCCGCGGAGGACTGGACTCCAAAAAGATTGATCGGAACCCCCTTCTGCCGCTAACCGAAGTTACCACCTGCAGGAAAAAGCCACAGTCTACATACCATGGATTCTCCAGCTGGAGTCGATGCCACCCGAGGCTACTGAGGCAAGAGCATTCAAAGAAACCTGAAGCCATTAACTTTAGAGTTGGTCCCTGCGGAGGGTGCGCGTGCGGCTAGAGGCTGCGCGCCTCGTGTAGTTGAGCCGCCCGCCTCTTTGCAAGCCCCGCCCCTTTTGCTCTTGGTTCCCTGCATCTTTCCGGCGCTGCTGGAGCACTAGCTCGAGAGATGGAGAGAGGCGGGGCGCTTTCTGCCTCCGTCCCGCCTCTTGCCGGTGGGCGCCGCCGATTGATTGGTCAGCGATGGAGACTTCCCCTCCTTCCGCCTCGCTATTGGCAGGCTGGTGAGACCGCTTGCTTCCATTGGGTCTCACGGATTTGGGCACCAAATTCAAAGATTTTAAAAGTACCAGCTGGCGCCTTTTGGAAGATACTACTCTGGTGGAGCCGGTGCTTCAGCTGCTTCCCACTGAGGAGTCTCCTCTCTTACCTGAGAGTTGTTCCGCGCCCAGCGCCTAGATCTGGGCATGAGCCGCCACCGCAGCCGCTGCTGCTGTTGCTCCTGCTCTTGCTGCTCCTCACCTCTTTCGGCTGCATTCTCCTCCTGCTGCAGCAGCCCCGGCGCCGTTACGGCCGCAGAGTCCCCGCGCCCGACTGACAGTGAGTATCTGAGGAAAGAGGGCGCGATTCGGGGCGCGCGGTCCCCCCGGGGGGTGGAGCGGGGATGGATGGGGACGACCCCCCACCTCCCCAGGAACAAGGCCACGAGCCGGTCTTGGGATGGTTGACATCCAAGGGGGTTTCTGGCCTGTGGAACTGGGGTAGGGGGAAGCGGGGAGAGAGGCTGCCAAGGCTTGAGAGAGGCGAGATCGAATTGGGGGGAAATGAGATGTGGGGGACCCAAGGAGAGATGGTGGGTTTTTTACCCCCGCCAAAGTAGACTGCTCACCTCCCTAGGGAAAAAGGCACCTCGGCAAACCCCGGAGTCCGTTTTCCCTCCAGCCGACAAGGCTCTCTCCTGGAAGAGGCGCCAAATACCCCTACTCCCCTCCCCCCACCCCGGGCCTTTTCACCCCGACTAGGCGGCCCGAGGACCACTTAGGACCCGAGGACGACTCTCGGGGGGCCAGAGGCCCCAATACTTTCAGTCCCCAGCGTTGTCTTCCCTCCTGATTCGGGGCAGATCCCTACAGCCAGGGCGCGGGAGATTGGGCCGACTTCCCGACCATCTATCTCCACGGCCATCTCCCGCCTCTCATTCCCCTCAGGGTCATCGTTGCGGGCACCTCAGGCCGGGCCCGATCCATCCTCAGGATTCGTGGGCCTTACTCCCCTCTCCCGCCAAATGCGCCCCGCGTTTGGACTAAGCGGAGTCAGGGCAGTGGCCTGAGGAAAGGGTTAAATTACTCCCCCACTCCCCAACCCCCTTCCCCTAGCAAAGCCTTCCCAGACCTGGGAGTGCAAAGTGAAGAATTTTTAAAAAACTTAAGTTACATTTTATTTTTAATCCCTACAATATATTAGTTTAACCACTCTTTAGTCATTTCCTTGGGAGGGAAAAATTCTCCTTTGCCTTATCTCTAAGCAGACGTGTGTGTGTGTGGAGGTGGAAGAGTCAGGTTTCCCTCCTAATCCCAAACTGGGATGGACTCAGCCTGAAAGCACTAGAATAAATACTATTTTCTTACTTCTTTGTTGTACTTTCCTTATTGGGGGAGGGTGGTATCTACCCTTTTTATTTTTTATTTTTTAACCATTTACCTCAAAAAGTGACCAAAAGGAAAAGCAAATGATTACAGTGTAGTAATCAATATCCTGTAAAGGCTTCTCTCCCAAAGGAGCTTAGTCCTCTCTGGGAGGAAAATGACAGTACACTTGAATTTTAAATTAAATTTCAAGAAGGAAATTGGTACTGTCCATGTTGATTTAGAGACTGAATAGTTTTGAGGAGCATAATATTACTCTTTTTATTTATGACTTTTACAGATGATAAGGCCTGAAACATAGTAGGCACTTAATATGAGTCTCCATTATTAGAATAATAGGCAATTGGGGTTGACAAGGACAGAAAATTTAAAGTAGGATTTTGGGAGTGTTTTTTTGTTTTTTAATATGGAAATGGTTTTAAAAGTGAAACAAGGGCCTTGTGACTTTGATCATTGATGATATGGCAACTAGTGGCAAGTAGGCCCCTGAATCAAGGGAAGACCATGCTCATAGCCAGTCACATGGTGATTATCTATAAGGAGATTTTAAGAAATGTAAAACATGAGAGCTTTCCTGAGTTTTCATGTATAGATTGTAGTGTTTTAATTTGGTAGAGAAGATATTTTTTACAGTTTTAGAGAATAACCTCAGTGTCGGATCTAACATACAATACCAGTGAAAAGCTTAATAAAATGAAAATGAGAAGGGAATTACTGAAATTCTTATTATTGTATGATGTTTTTGTTGCTGTTAAGATAGTGGTTCCCAATGTCTATTTTAATAAAAGTATTATGTGAGGTTTCCTGGGAATTTTATGTCTTTTAAGAGGATTTCTTGTGGCTAAAAAGGTTGAGAACCATACTTTTTGGATACATTGGTTAGTAATACTGAATGATAGGGGTTTTATATAAAATATGTTGTCTAGTTCTTTTAAAGCCTTAACCTCAACAAGCAATTGTTAAGAACTAGAATAAATACTTAAAAACAACAACAAATTTCTGTCATTTATTCTCTTGTTGAGGATGTTTTCCAAGTTTTTTTTTTTGTGTGTTTTTTGTTTTTTGTTTTTGTTTTTGTTTTTTTTTAAGCTATTTTACTTTAGAAGTGAACCAAGGAAAAGACCACTGGAGGCAGAATTGTGGGGTGGTTTTTTTTTTTTTTTTTTTTTTTTTAAGTGCTCTTGCTACTCATAATCCAGTAGGGGGCGGAGGTAGGATATATACCAAAAAAATAGGCAATTTACGCTGCACCTCAATTCTGAAACGGGCTGTGGTATTTTCTCTCCTTTTGCAAAAGGTAAAATTAGCTATACAAATAAGAAAATATTAAGCTTGGTTTCATGTGCAAGGTGGTCTATTAGAGCTCTTCTAGGAAGGAAGGCTAGTAGTACTTACTAAACATTCTCAGCTCACCTACTTACTAGCCATGTGACAGTGGGCAAATCATTCAATCTGAACAGCTAGAAGAGACCTTGGAAATTATTTACTTCACCTCTTTACAGATTAGGAAACTGAGGTGAGTAGAATAGTTGGCTTAAGGTTGCATGTTGAGTTTTTTTCTGAGTAGAACCCAGATCTCCTAATTCCCAGTGTGGTAGTAGTGGTTTTTTTTTTTTTTTTTTATTACTTTCTATCTCTGAACTTCAGTTTTCTATCCACAAAATATTTTATGCTCTATTTATCTTAAGGGATAATTTTGAAAAAAAATTAAATGATAATACAAAAAATTGCTTCAAAACAAAAGTTTATGTTCATTGAGGTATCATTAAGATATTGGCGTGAGATTAAGATATGATATTTAATTTTGACCATTCAGAGTTAAGCAAAACATTTATAATTGTAGAGCCAGGGAGTTAAAAGTTATAGGAACTAAATGTCACAGAAATGAAGAAATGAATATTGAAATGAATTCCTATACTATATATTTTTGAAACTGATTCCAGAAAGTAGCTGGGGAGGAGTAGTCAATACTGCTCTTTACCTCATTCATTTTGGATTTGGTTGATCAGAAAGAGAAAAGTCCCAACCCTTTAGTTTCCTGAAAATACATCATAAGTGAAGAATACATCCTTCAGGCTTTCCCATTTTTATATAAGGCACCACCATCCTGTCGCCCAAATTAGCAACTTCTGAAACATCAACCATTCTTGACCCTCCTTTCCTCCAGTTACTCAGTTACCAATCCCTATAGATTCTCCCTTTACATCTCTTCTTGGTATTTATACCTCTTATATGGACCATCGTGATGGCTTATTTCATATTCTCCTTAGTGAACATATAGTTCCAGTTGTAATTTTTCTAGCTGTTCTGCATATATAATATTCTTAGTCTCCTTGCCCTCTGTGCCTTTGCAGAAGTGATTCCCTCATATAGAGGGACAGTTTCATTTCATCTTTGTATCTCTAGTTCTACTTAAGCACAGTGCTTGGAACTGTAAAAAATTCTTGTTGGTTGATCTATGGATTGTGTTGATGCATTCCTTGGTCACAGAAGCCCTAGCTTCCTTCAGATACACACAAATTGCAATGTTAATTATATATTTAAAACCAACAATTTAGGGCCAGCTTAGGAGTTATACATGCAAAAAAATAACTTTATTTTTTGGATCATTCAAGACAGAGAGTTGAAAACTTTTAACTTGGAAAGCATTGATCAACTCAGTATTTACAAACTGATAGGTTTTACAGGTATATAATGTTTAGAGAAGTCCTAATTATTCCCTCTATATAGCTTACAGTCAAAAAAGAGGTGCTTGAATTCCACTGAGTGAAAAGTCTTTCATTACCTATGCTGCGGGATCTGGAAAGGCTTTGTAGGAGTGGAATTTGAATTGGGCTTTAAAACATGCATAAGAATGCAAATTGGGAACTACTGGAATGAAAAGAGAAAGGTGATAGGGAAGTATTAAATGTATTTTGTAGAGGTGGGAAAGTATACTGGATCTTGATTAGTTCTGATGATGATCATACTATTTCAACTTATAATTATATGTAAAACAATAAATATGCTGTGGAAATTGGAATAATGGGATCACTGCACGGGGTGGGGGGGGGGTTCATTATTTGCACTATTCTGGACTTAGCTGTAATACAGTTTATCTAGAATGTAGACTGGGTGGAATATGATTATCCCTCTTCTCAGTAGGTAGCATTTAAAATCCTGTTTGGCTTTTTAAATCCTTCTTAATTGGAACCATGTATGTTTCTATTCTTATATTATTCCATATCCCCTATGCCTGGAGTGCTCTCATTCCACACCTCTTCATTTCTTCTGGAAGTTCGAATCTAAACTCTTGTAAGAGGTCTTTTTTTGTGTACCCTTGAGTTTTATTAAGCACATATTAAAATTTAATTTTAATAAGATCTGATTATTAGACCTGCCACATCAAAAGAACATGAGGAAAGAAGAAAGTAGAGGATAAGGAATCTTATCTCTTATGAGATGAATTTCCTCTGTCCCTATCAGTAGGATGATAGGATTTCTCTCATCTAATAATGGTTCTAGGTTAATCCAAATACAGAGTTAGGTGTGCGAGTAGAGAAATTGATATAAATGAAGGAATAAGATTCAGCAACTGATTAAAATTTTTTAGAGCTGTAAGGACCTTAGAGATTACCCAGTCCCAAGCTTTTCATTTTACAGATGAGAAAATTGAGGCCACATGGGTAATAAAAAGAACTGGGATTTGAACCAGACTTCAGAGATAACCATGTATAAACACTTTGCAATTAAGTGCTATATAAATACTAGTTATTAGTATTAATTCCAAATCCAGTTCCCTTTGTAATGCAACACTAAAAGATTAACTATTAGAGGATTATTTAATTGAGTGAAATTGGGGAAAGCATCATAACACTTGTAAAATCAGGGTAGCAATTGAACTGGAGTACCTCCTTCACAGTGTTATTAATTTTTTAAATGCTATATTATTGATCATAATATTCATTGTTAAGATTTCAACCAGATGCAGAGATGTTCTCTCCTGAGAGAGCTGAAATCCAAAAGTTGAATGTGTTTAAAGAAGTAAATGGCTGGAAGAAGTTTGAGAGTGAATATTAAATTAATCTTAAGAATCATCTCTTTAAATGGAATTGATTAGCATAATATCACTGAATCCTGTATTTAGAGATAGAAAGAACTTAAGAGTCCATTTAACTCTAGAACTCAGTGTTTTCACTGTATGGTGCAGTGTTCATAGTGAATAATAAAAAGAAATGAACTTTATTTTGAGAAATATGCATTGATGACTTTAGAAGGAAAACAAATTAGAATTCTTTAAAATAAGAATCATTTAAGTTGAAAGTTTTATTTTTTAAAACTTCTAATTATGGGAGCCTTATGGTATAGTTGTTAGTATATTATGATGATAGTCTCTGTATTCAGTACTATAAGTGTTCTTTAAAGTTTTAAAAATTATTTAAACTTAGTGTGAAATAAAAAATTTACCATGTATGTAGTGGGATATGAGGATTCAATATAAAGCAATAAATTTCCATTTCAAGAAAACCTATATAATAAATATTATACTTGCTTTCAAAAATATCCATCTTTTCTTTCCTTGTAGGATTTTTTTTTTCCTCTCCTGCATACTTTTTACTTTATTCTCCCACTGCCCCCAGAAGGTTGCAATTAAAAGAGTTATCATTTGATGAAACTGAATTTTGGGGGAAATTCTTTCTATCAAAGTGCTCTTGGAAAGAATGAAATTGTATGGAAATAGGTGCTTCTCCCTCTAAATTGTCATCAGAGCATTCTTTTAAGCTAAAATTCAATTTACTAAGGTTACTAAGTTGGACTTTCTACAATTGAGCCACCTTTGCTACGCGCTTCAGGATTCTTCACACATAAAGCAATTTCTGTGAGGAGGATACTAGCAATGGGCATTCACTGAGAAGTTGTACCTAAGTTGAGTCTTAAAGGAAATTAAGAATTACATGATATGCTGAAAGGGAAGCACATTCTAGGCTCAACCAGTTTAACTATACAATAGAGTTAAGAGTTAAGGTCTTGATGACTTTTATAAGCATACTTCTATTTTCTCTTTCATTCATTTATCAACTAACCATTAAAGAAATGATCATGGTATTGTATCTGAGTTAGAAGTTTGCCTTGTAACAGTCTATTTGAAGATACAGTTTCCAGATACACTATATTTCAAAGCTAGAACTGCTAATAATTTTGCAGAAAAGTACAGGTTCTTACCATTAAGGAACACATAAAGAGATGACAAAAGGTACAATTGAAATAATGAAAATAGTTATTATCAGTAACTTGTATTATCATTTTTATTTTCACAAGTCATATCTCTTGCACATCATACAGATAACAATTGCATGGATACATACACAATTATATATGTAGACCAACCTTTTCGTTTTACAGATGAGAAAACTGAGACAGAGAGAGGCTGTGTAACTAATAATACAGATTATATATAAATAAATATTGTTAGAATTTAATTGTATTTTTGTTTTATGAAGGAGTTTGATTGGATGTTTTGTGTTCTTTTTTCAGGATATAAACAAGAGAATAAAGACAACAGCCCTTACTATTCTGTTAAAATGAAATGTGATTTTAATTGTAACCATGTTAACTCTGGGCCTGTATTAGCAAAGCCTGAGATTAGCAAAAAACTGGAATCTGGTACTCCTGAATATTTCCAAGATTTTTGTGAAGACTGTATTAAAGGCAATAGAAGCCTGTCCTATACTGGACCCCAGAATGTGAGCCCCAGAATTGTAGAACTGATAACTGAAAACAAGCCAGTACACAACAAGGAAAATCAAATACTACAGAGGCTTGATGCTTCAAGTGAATCAGAAGAATTGGAAAGCAGTAGACTTTATGAGGACAGTGGCTACTCTTCATTTTCTCATCAAAATAGTCCTAGTGAACAGGAATATGACAGCCTTCTCTTGTCTCGGAATTTCATTGTCAGCCCCAAACCCTGCCTTCTACAGAACCAAAGCACCGGACAATTTCCAAATAAGAACTTGTTGCCAATCCTTCATTTTGAGGAAGTGGTTTGTTCGACTTTAAAAAAGAATGCCAAGAGAAACCCTAAAGTAGATTGGGAAACAGTGGAAAGAATAGTTGCCCATGGAGATTTTGGACTACATAATGTAATTGGTAGAAAAATGGGCTTAGATCGACTGGATGTTCTCAGTGAACTCTTCCAAAGGGGACTCAAACATATCTTAATAAATATTTTAAAACACCTCAGTGAGCTGGATTTGATCAAGTAAGTATCCTTTTTGCCAAGACATCTATTTTATATATGCTCTGTCTTGGCTGTAACCTAAATGGAAGATTGTTTTAACTTATTTCTTTCCACAGTTTAAGCTCGATCCATATTTTTGATTTTGGAATAGGGAAAGATAGGCCTTAAATCATGTCTGAAAACCTTTCTTCCAGAGGAAACTGTAGTTTCTAGTACTCTCAGTTTTTTAGTTTTATAGAATTTTATACAAACTCCCAAGATGGATTTGGTACAAGATCTATAGAATTATTTGAATTTTCATCAGACTGAACTTTTTATCAGTTGTTTTATTATTTCTATGACTTGGAATAGCCAAAAAATAATTTGACATCTGATTTTCAATCTTCTTATTAGCCTTTCAAACTAAGTTGAACTCCTTATCATACTTATAGCATATTAGTGTCTTTCCAGATGGTAGAATCTGGCATAGATTGTGCATCTTTGAACATACCTTTTAAGAACCCATGTTCATTTCCTGTAGATTGGGACTTGAGTTGGGGATTTGGACATATTTTGTCTCAGTCAAGGTAATAATTACACAGTATAGGTCTGGGTTTGGGTAACTAATTAATGGCAATGAATATAGATATTCAGAAAATGAGTGGAATTGTAACTTAACTTTTTAATGTCAATTGTTTTGCTAGCTTTTATCAATGTAACTATTGAAATATTTAATTATTTGTATTTTTTCCTTTATCAGTGTGGCCAGAGTGAGTGCAACATGGAAGAAGATTCTGAAAGACAATAAAGGGGCTTTCCACTTATATAGTACAGCAATGAAAAAAGCTACTGTAAGTTTTTTTTTCCCTTCCAGTTATTTCATTTTCATTTATATCGTCTATTCATATCTTACATATAAAAGAATGGAGGGAAAAAGCACTGGTTTAAAAAATTCAGAAATTGGGCTGGCATCATCCTGCTCTTTACCACACCCAGGGTGGACCTTGAGTAGATAAGTCCTACTCAACTTATAGGCCTTAGGTTCCTCATCTGTAAAATGTAGGAGTTGGTTAACTTGTGAGTGACTTAACCCTTAACTCCATGAAAACCTTTCAGTCAATATTAGTTTTTATTAGATTTCTACTTTGTGTCAAATAATATGTTTGAAGCAAGTAGACTTTCATGGAATTTATATCCCACTGGGAAATTATATATATTATGTGACATGATCCTAAAATACCCTTGAGAGTTGAAAATAACCCTCAAAAGGATTACATAGTCTATATTCAATAAAACATTTGTTAGTATGTATGAGACAGCTACATAATAAAAATTTGAGATGACTTTTTTCAGCCAAACCTTTCAGTTGACTTTAATTGGATTGTTTAGCATTTTAAAGAAGGAAAATTTGGAAGGAAAGACACATTTCCTGGGTAAAATCCTACAGGCCAGTAAAATTTTCCCTGATAACTAGCCATATTGGGTGTCAAAGCCATAGTATTTCTGCCCACAAAAGCTAGATTTGAGCTGGAAACAAAAAAGATTGGAGAGAATAGTTCTTTATGTGATATTTGCTGATACTTCATGCATTTGGATAATATTCAAGGTTAGTTTGGGGAAATCTTTATTGCCAGTAAACATACTCTTTCAAAAGGATTATTTACTAAGTCTGTCATATTCTCAGTGGGAAGGTAGTTATATTGTTTCACCAACTTTTTTTTTTTCCCATAGGAAAATACTGCAAAATTTTCACCTCATGCTGCAACTAGAGAATATGTTCTGGTCAGGGCTGCATTAGCTTCTGTTCAGAAATCAACAACACAGGCTCCTAATGGCTCCAAAAAAGTATCTCAGCTCAAATTATCTGATCAGGGAGTTTCTACCTACAGCCGACACAATGAGTTTTCTGAGGTAATTTTTTTTTTATTGATATGTTAATACTTTAAAAATACAAACACATATATCCTAAAATCTATATTCAATTTTGGGGCCAAATTTTGCTTCAAAAATATGTTGGCTCACTTGATTTCTCATTTTTATAGGTGATTTATTTCTAAAATAGGGAACCTGAAAGCACAAATAAATTGTCAATGAAGCCCAAAGGTAGCTATTAGTCCTAACAATCAGTTATTAGCTGCTATCTATCTATTAGCTGTTAAGTTAGTAGCACATTAGTGGATCTGTGATTATTTCATGATGTGATTACTGCCTCTGTTTTTACAAGTCATAGTCCCTTTGCCTTCTCCCCTAAATTCTCAGTGGAGATTTATGGTCCTCAGTTTTTTAAAGAGGAGAAAATTGGGACAAGTAACTTGGCCAAAGTATTTTATAGTATATTGTGCTTATACCATATGATGCAACAACTTATACTCATTCTACTAGGTGTTTTCTATTGCATTTTTAGATTGTCACTAATTCTTTTGAGGTTTGATGATTCAAAATTATTAGCATCACTGGGGAAAAATGTTAAATGGGTTAGGATAAGGGGACAGTAAGCAATTTGAGATGAATACTGTGTGTTTTCTTAGGTGAAATTCAGTTCAAAGGGCAATTTATTGCCTATCCAAGATTAGTGTTGATAGAATTCAATCAATAAGTTGTTACTATGTGATAAAAAGTTTATTATATGTGATTTTTTTAATATGTGAATTTTTCTTCATAGGTTGCCAAGACCTTAAAAAAGAATGAAAGCCTAAAAGCCTGTATCCATTGCAACTCACCTGCAAAATACGACCCCTATTTGCAGAGGGCAACATGCAAACGAGAAAGCTGTGGCTTTGATTTTTGTACAAGATGTTTATGCAATTATCATATCACCAAAGACTGTTTAAATGAAAAGACCCTAAAAGCAAACTCTAAAGTGGGACCTCTTCCTGGTAGTAAAAAAAGCAAAAAGAATTTACGAAGGTTATGATCTTTTGTTATATCAGTTGCAACTAGCCGACTGAAAGTTGATTGGAGATGTTAACGTTAGGTGACCATAATATGGTTCTGCCTGAAGTCTTTATTTTAAATTTTAAAAAAGATAGTAAATATATTGTTATTTTTCAATTGTCATGAAAATCAATTTTAAAAAAATAAAACAACAAACTTCAGTGAATTTTTGGAACTTGGTAGCTTTGGCATGTCATGTATTTTGAATTCTTCTGCATTTATTACCAAATGAGAATCCCAGTACAAAATTCTAGATTACATTTTTAAAAGACGAAACAGCCAATTAAGTCTGGAATACATTACAATCAAAATGAGCTTAATCTGGAATATCTTTAAGTGTACTTTGGAGATTCATATCAAAAGAATGCAGTTTAAACTATTTAAACATGCTATTCATTTTCTACAGTTATTTTATTATAATTCCTAAGTTTAAAAATATATTTTATATCCTTATGATGTCTCTATTTTTTGAGGCACTGTTATTTGGCTTCCAAGTAAAAGTAACTACAGTTGCAATATCAATGTCAGGAATCTGTCTATGTAATTGTTTTTGTCCTTTTTCAAATGTTTCTTCAATGTCAGCAAGTCTGAAATTCCTATTCCTACCATCTATTTCCAAATGAAGGAGAGAAATGTCTGTTACTGTGGTGTGTCTTGTTTTCTTCTCTGAAATCTGTTTTTAAGACTTTTGTACATTTGTTATATATTTTTCCATATTTTATGTGTGCTTATATAATAAAAATTAAATGTTCATTTAAATATAATTTGTTTTTTAAATACTTAAGCTGAGTAATGGAAATTATAATTATAATAATACCAACACATTTACCTTCTCATCAGTGCTACATTCAAATGTGGCAGAATTCAAATTGTCACTGATTGCTTAATTATTACAAAGTCTGATTTCTCCTTCCCCCCACCTTTTTACTAATCTATCCATCTTTCTAATCCAACTTTTCATCAAGTATATTTAGTGCTGAAAGAATGAAATCTTTCTATGGGTTAAATGACTGGATCCAAATATTTCCCTTCTATCTCTAATTAACTCTATTGGGAATGTGAACTATTGGTAAAAAGGCGAGGATTGGCTGATAGTATATAAAGGGGTCATTGAGAATCAATTGCTACTAAAAACTTGAATATGAGAAATGTTTTAATTGATACCACCTTAAAGAGGTATGTTAATGATAGAAGCAAAAATTTTGTGGTTTTTACCTATTCGCAAGTGAAATCCCTTGTGGCTGTAGTTCCTTATTTGTACTAAATTTAGATCCCCATACCCATAAATTCAAGTTACACAGAGCCACAAGATGGTGCTCTTGTGACACTAAGAAATGAATTGAATAATTTTATTTTTCTCTTAAGACAATGACGTTTTATTGTTGATCAAAAGTAGGTGGTTAAGCTGCAAATTTAAGGGAGGATGATTTTTTAAATTTTTTGAGAGGATAAGTGATAAAAAACGTTTCACTTTAATTCACTGCTTCTTGAAAGTCCTGTGTATCTCACTGAATGCCCTAGAGTGGATATTTCAAAAATGTGAAGAGATAAAGAATATTTTAGAGTGAATGTGGAGGTTGATAAGAGGAAAAGGAACTACCTAGTAATATTAAAATAAGCATATTTTATGTTGTCTACTACTTTGCCTCTAGTCAAAATTTTTTTCCATAACATTAAAAGACCAAGATTATTTTTTACTGTAGAAACCCCTAACAATTAGATATTTGCTGGGTAGTGTTTTATTCAAAACAATATAAGTACTAGCTGTTTACAAATATATGCAAAGCATGGTCTCTAAGACCTAAGCTAGAATCATTGAATAGAAGACTTAGAAACAATCCACCGAGATTACCTAGTCCACTCCTCCCTTTTCAGATAATTTCCATTTATATGGGGTCTTGAAAGTTTAATAGTGTAAGTGAGCCTGGCATATAAGTACTTAATAAGTGTTCAGTGATAGGTTAAATACCAATGAATGGGTACTACAGGGTTATTTCTACAGCTTCATTTTATACTCTTAATTCAGAAGTAATCTTCAAAGATTTTTTTTTTCCTATGTAACTGATTAGGCCAAACACTTCAATGATATTAGAGTTCATTTAGGAGGCTCTTACATGTACTGATTCAACAAAATCAGCATTATATTTGCAAATAGGAATGTCTAGAGAACTTCTTATATAGAAGCTACTGGACACTATGCAGTATCTTTTCCAACAGTAACAAATGCAGTATGAGGAATAGCAAATAGACCAGTATAACTAGGGGAGTAATTTGTTAAAAAGTCAAATGAGGGGAAGGGTTAGATTGTGAAAAGCTTTAAATGTCAAGAGTTTTTATTGCCCCCCCCCCGCTTTTTTCATGGGGAAGACATTGCTACAATTAGTTTGTATTGATTCTGTATATAGTGATATTTCTATATTTTTTCCTCAGATAAAAATAGATATCCTTGAATTTTCATCCTTTCCTTAGTGCCTAGAACAGTACCTGATAATTGTTGTTTAATAAGTGCTCATTTATTGTTATTTTATTTATTTTCTGCCCTTTAGGATTCATCCCATTATATCACTGCTTTTACTTTGTGTTTCTTTATTTGACCTACTTCTCTCTTTAGATAAAGGGTCATTTTTCAATCCTCATCTTTGTATCATAAAGTGCCACTCTTGCCCACACATTAGATTGATCAATGGTGTCACACCTATCAGATTGGCTAATATGACAAAAGAAAAATAATACATGTTGGAGAGGATATGAGAAAATTGAAACAATGCATTGTTGGTAGAATTGTGAATTGATTCAACTTTCTGGAAAACAATTTGGAAGTATGCTCAAGGGGCTGTAAAACTGTATAGTCTTTGATCTAGCAATACCACTACTAGGTCTATATCTCAAATAGATCATTAAAAAGAAATGAAAGTTCCCACATATACAAAAATGTTTATAGAAGCTCTCTTTGGTGGCAAGGAATTAGAAATTGAGGAGATGCCTATCAACGAGAATGACTGAACAAGATGTGGTATGTAAATATAATGGAATACTGTTCTATAAGAAATGTTAGCAGGTGGATTTCAGAAAATTCTGGAAATACTTGCATGAATTGATGCTGAATGAAGTGAGTAGAACCGGAGGAATATTGTACACAGTAACAGCAACTTTGTGTGATGATCACTTTAGCGCTTCTCAGTAATACAATCGAAGATCTAAGATCTAAAATAGGATGTAAGACAATTCCAATACTCTCATGTTGGAACATCTAGAGAAAGAGCTATGGAGTCTGAATGCAGATCAAAATATACTATTTTCACTTGTTTGTGTGTGATTTTCTTTCTTGTGGTTTTACCCTTTTATTCTGATTCTTTCACAACATGACTAAACATGTAAATATGTTTGATGTGATTTTACATGTATAACTTGTCTCAGATTGCTTGCTATCTTGGGGGGGGGGAGAGGAAGAAAAAATAGAAATCAAAATCTTATGAAAGCAAATGTTGAAAACTATATATATATAATTGAAAAAAATAAAATGCCATTAAGTGGGGAGAAGTTGAAAGGCAATAGGAATGAACATTTTAATGAACTATATTATGAAAAAAAAGGGGGGAAATTAGGTAAAAGGAAGAAAGAAACATTAAAAAGAAAAACAGAAAATAGGTGACACATGAGAAAGGAAGTTGGGGATGAAGGGAAGAAGGCCTCTGATAGTAAAGCTGACAAAACAGATTAAGTAAAATTAACTAAAGAAACAATGTACTGTGTTTATAAGGAAGAGAAACCAAAAAAACAAAAAAAATCTTGATTGAATTCATGTCTCCTTCAAGGGTAACAAAGTGTAGATGCTACTTTGTACATCATTTGACACATTAATACCTCATTACCTTCTTTTCATATCCCCTACATTCTTTCATTTCATTGTCTGGGCTGGAGGAAAATAAAATAATTAGCAGATGCAAATTGCCATTCATAATGTATTTAACTACCTTGTATTTATTTTGTACTGATTCTGTATATAGCTATACCAAACAGCCAAAGAAGAACAATAGTTACTTCATTTTAAAGGTTCTTTTGTATGCATATATTGAAGAGGGAGAGGAAGAAAATCTATAGGAAGACTTTCCTCCTATAGCTACATACAGAGTTAGTACAAAATAAATACAAGGAAGTTAAATACATTATATATTTTGTATATATTTTGTCCATCCTGATAAACTTGAAAACATGCTTGAATTTTTGTCTTTCCCTAATACCTAGAACAGGACCTGATACATAATTGTTGCTTAATAAATGTTCTTTTATTGACTTTTTATTTATTTTTGACCCCCAGGATTCATTCCATTGTATCGCTCTGTATATGTATATGGTTCTTTCAACTCTTTGTATCATTGTACTCCAACTCCATCAGATCTACAAAATCATTGTTTTGTTTCCTGACAAGTACCACTTCTATCATTTCTTTTTCTTATCTCCACTAGAGGGTACAGTAACTAGTCAACTGGAAAAAAAAAAGTGTGGTTAGAAAACATTACAAAAAAGAACTACACATTTCTTTTGTAACAATAATTTGCTATTCTCAAATTACTCCTAACTATTAATGAAGTACTTACTTAGCACAATGCCTGGCACACAGTGGGAACTTAATGTTTGTTCCCTCCCTTTTCCCTTCTAATGTTTCAGGCACCAGGAAAATAAAAATATAATTCAAGATTGTCCCTCAAAAAGCTTCTCTTATTTAGCCTCTGATTCTCAATTTCCTCAAATGTAAAATAGATTCATGTGCATTGCATTCTAGCTCACAGGATTAATGTGAGAAAAGCATTTGTAAATTTAAAAGTTCTATATAAATGACAGAATGTAAGCTCCCTGAGAATAGAAACTTTTTAAAACTGTATTTCGATACACAATTCAATATTATGAATGCAATCCCTATGCCACGTATATAGAAGGCATTTAATATATGCTCACTAATAAATTCAAATATGAATTATCATAATTATTGGTCACACATTTTTACAAATTTCATGAAATTTGTAACTAATTTTCAACATTTACAACCAAATAACCAAAGATGAACAATAGTTATTTTATTTTAAAGGTTCTTTTGTGTGCATATCTTGAAAAGAAAGATAGACTTATCTTATAGTGAAATGCACCACTCCTTATTCCCTGGTCCTCTTGATAACTTTGCTGTTAGTAGCCTTATCTTACCCCACCCTCAATCTCTGGAATCATAATCAAACCCTTTCAGCCATTGTTTCTAAAAAAGTAGTGTCAACCTACTACCACATGACTCCTCTATTCTAGCAACTTTTCAGACCAAAGTGCCATTCCCTAGCTATCTTTAAGAATATTTAGAAGTACAGCATGATAATAAACATTTAAATGGCTGTTTCCCAATTATTTTATTTCCCCTGCTAGAAAGTAAGCTTCTTGAAGACAGGCACAACCTTTGTTTCTTAAATTTATTTCCCTAACTCTAAGCACAGTCATTTTTTAATTTATTTGTTCATTCACTCAGTCAGTTAGGGGGCATAGTGGATAGATAGAGCACTGCACCTACAGTCAGAAAATTTTGGGTTCAAATTCTACCTCAGACTAGTGACACTGGACAAATCACTTAGCTGATGTCTCCTAAATTATCTCATCTGTAAATGGATTATTATTATAACATTTAACTCCCAGTGAGGATAAAACGACCCTATATTTCTACAGCACTTTGCAAACCTTAAATTATTATATACATTCTACCTATTCATTAATTGATTGATCAATTAATTCCTTCACATTACCTAATCACTAATAGTTTGGCTATTAATATGTGTTTATTCTTTCTTATTTGCATGAATTGTGCTGTTTGGAATGAAACTACAACTACATAATTGACAGGAAGAAATATTCAGAAAGAAGGAATTCAGTTTCTTGTATTTGTTGCCTACCTATTCCTCCACTTGGACAGCAATTTGTTTTGTTCTGGTTATCTCTGAGTCTCAACACTCCTGGAAGGTAGGTCAAAAAAATAGCATTATTCTCTCCTTGTAATTAAATAAACTGAAACTCTGGAAAGTGGAATGGTTTGCTAATTATCACAAAGTTGATGATGGCAAAGATGCAGGACTTTTTTTCATAGTAAATTGTTGATTTGCTAATATCTTATTATTGGTCTTTTTACATACACAAATTATCTGGGTATAGAGGGATCATGGGATCATAGATCTGAGTCTTATAAGACCCTTAAAAGTCATCCTAACTTTTGGGATAAGAATTCATTATTTGACAAAAACTTCAAGGATAACTGGAAATTAGTATGGCAGAAATTAGGCACGGACCCACACTTAACACCAAAAGATAAGATCAAAATGGGTCCATGATTTAGGCATAAAGAATGAAATTATAAATTAGAGGAGCATAGGATAGTTTATCTCTCAGACTTGTGGAGGAGGAAGAAATTTGTGACCAAAGATGAACTAGAGACCATTATTGATCACAAAATAGAAATTTTTGATTACATCAAATTAAAAAGCCTTTGTACAAACAAAACTAATGCAAACAAGATTAGAAGGGAAGCAACAAAGTGGGAAAACATCTTCACAGTTAAAGGTTCTGATAAAGGCCTTATTTCCAAAATATAGAGAGAATTGACTCTAATTTATAAGAAATCAAGCCATTCTCCAATTCATAAATGGTCAAAGGATATGAACAGACCATTTTCAGATGATGAAATTGAAACTATTTCCACTCATATGAAAGAGTGTTCCAAATCACTATTGATCAGAGAAATGCAAATTAAGACAACTCTGAGATACCACTACATACCTGTCAGATTGGCTAAGATGACAGGAAAAAATAATGATGAATGTTGGAAGGGATGAGGGAAAACTGGGACACTGATGCATTGTTGGTGGAGTTGTGAACGAATCCAATCATTCTGGAGAGCAATCTGGAATTATGCCCAAAAAGTTATCAAACTATACGTACCCTTTGATCTAGCAGTGCTCCTACTGGGCTTATATCCCAAAGAGATACTAAAGAAGGGAAAGGGACTTGTATGTGCCAAAATGTTTGTGGCAGTCCTGTCTGTAGTAGCTAGAAACTGGAAAATGAATGGATGCCCATCAATTGGAGAATGGTTGGGTAAATTGTGGTATATGAATGTTATGGAATATTATTGTTCTGTAAGAAATGACCAGCAGGATGAATACAGAGAGGCTTGGAGAGACTTACATGAACTGATGCTGAGTGAAATGAGCAGAACGAGGAGATCATTATATACTTCACAACGATACTGTATGAGGATGTATTCTGATGGAATTGGATTTCTTTGACAAGGAGAAGATCTAACTCAATTTCAATTGATCAATGATGGACAGAAGCAGTTATACTCAAAGAAAGAACACTGGGAAATGAATATAAGCACTTTTGTTTTTCTTCCCCGGGTTATTTTTACCTTCTGATCCAATTCTCCCTGTGCAATAAGAGAACTGTTTGGTTCTGCACACATATATTGTGCTCTATCCACTATACCATCTAGCTACCCCAAATGAATTTTTTCTATCTTTAGTTTGCCTTGTGATTCTAATAGATTTAGACAGTTTTAGTTTCTGTTTATTGAATTATAACATAGACCACTATGGCCACTATTGCCTAAAAGTCAGGTGCATTAGATTTTATCATTTAACTCTCTTTCTCTTTCAGTATTCTCCACTACCTTTAAGGTCACATAGGAATACCTAGGTTCTTTGCCAATAGATTCAATATCCACTGATGATGTTTCCCTCAATTATGTGTATATATGAGGGGGTAGGGGGAAGCTTCCTTCCAGTCCCATTTAGCCATTCAGAACTGCATTAACTTTTACACAAAAATATTTACTTCCCAAAGGCAATCTGTACACACTCTGGTAGGAATGGGGAGCATCTTGCTGGTAGGCCTCATAAGGCCTGAGAAATTGTTTGCTAAGGCAACCATCTGCAATGAAGAGCTGAAAGTTAAGAACAACAACCTCCCACTGCTTGAATTCTTTCAATTGATAATTTTGTATGGCCCACAAATGATGTTATAAAAATATCGAAATGTACCTTGGCAGAAAAAAAAAAATTCCTTACCCCTTAAAGGGTCCACAAAGATATCTAAAATTAGGAATATTCAAATAAGCCTGGGCTATATAAATATAGCATTTAAACTTTTTTTAAAAAATCATGCCACATAGGAAATAGTAGTAGAAACGGCTTTGACTGAGTAGTGGTGGGGATAAAGGCTAGTGAATTAGCCTGGGGTCTCATTCTAGATCTGATTCTAATCATCCATATGACTTGACAATTTGCTTTACTTCTACATGGATGATGCCATCTTTAGTGATCTTCATCATGAGGACCCCTCTTCCTCTCTCATAACATATTATTTTTGACATTTCAATAGGGTTTAGACAGCCTTTTCTCAGATTCATGTCTTTTAAAATCAGTTTCATTTGGTACTTATGTGTAATAATTCGATAAGTTAGAAGCACTCCAAGACTATGCATCCAAATAGCTTCTTTGACTATTTGTAAAGTACATCAAAAATTTTAGATGAAGAATATGCCTTTTATTTTTCAATGAGTTTTGATCCTTTAGGGTCAGATTTAGTAAAACAGCTTTATCTAATATTCTAACCTAATATCAATTTAGTGGATAATTTGTGTCAATGTTACCTGTATGAAGAAAATAATTTTGTCATATTTATAGTCTTACGTAGCTAGAAGGTGTTTTATTTATTGTTAGTATTGGTCTCATGTTCTTGTGAATCACCAGAATGATTCCTTGATCCAAGAATAAGAAAAATCTGCCCAAATGTGAATTTATGAAACTCTCATGATCCTCTGTGACACATTTCTCATTTGGGGCTATAAGCCTTTCCAGTATTCCAAAGGGCAAAGAACCTCTAGGGAAATAAAAACACTTCAGTCAACCACATAGATAAAAATATTCACTTCGAGTGGGTGCTTATATATGAGTTAACATTTTAAAAGTGATTTGAGAATTTGAAAGTTCAATATAAATGCTATTTAGAATTATTTCTATATATGTCTGTTTAAAATTTTTCATTATAATATGGTAATTCTGTAATCACGAATGAGGTTAATATATAGCATCTGTATATTTTTTTTAGTATAATAAGTATCATTGGCATGCTTTGATAGAATTTCTATAGTATAATTATTGATAATGTTATTTGTTTAGAACATTTCAGGCCAAAATAGTTCTTATTCAGTCTAGACATGTAAATTTGGAGGGGTGGGGGAGAGTAGAGGAAGAAGTCAGACCTCTGATTTTACTGATTTAAGAAACTTTCCCAAAAAAGAAAGGAAATTCCTGCTACTGATGAAAATCATCACCTGTTTTGGCAACTTTTTATTTGAAAGAGTTGTCTCCTTTTTCTTTTCTTTCTTCCTTCCTTCCTTTTTTTTTTTTTTTTTTTTTTTTAAGCATCTAAAAAAAGCTATCATGTTTTGGGCTGGATAATTCTAATCACTGTAATAACCAGTTGCTCAGTGAATAGATATTTTTATGTGTATTTTCTTTTTTATGTGTTTGTTTAAATTTTTATGATATATTTGTTTTTATATCACCTTCATTTTAAAATGTATTTTTCCTCCGCCTCTTATCTAATAAATTATCCCTGGTAACAAAGAGAAGAGGAAAGAAAGAGAAGAGAAAAGAATGATTAAAAAAAAAATAAAAGCTATTCAATAAAATTAACCCATCTGGCAAATACATATGATAATGTCCACACCTGTGAAGAGAAAAGAATGATTAAAAAAAAATAAAAGCTATTCAATAAAATTAACCCATCTGGCAAATACATATGATAATATCCACACTTGTAGTCACTGTTCCTGTCCCCCTCAGTTACCTCCCCCACCCCCACACACAAGCATGGTCTTTAAGATTTTAGAGGAGTCAATTTAAATTTTTTTTTCTTGTTACCATGAGGGATGTAGAAGACCCTTACCCAAAATGATTACTCAGAGATCACTCAGTAGAAGGCAGAAAAGTTGCTTATTGAAAACCTCCGGAGCCCTCCTACCCCAATGGGGCGCAATGGGATCTCGATGGGACGGCTCATCCTCCAGAGGTTTTCAATAAATAACTTTTCTGCCTTCTACTGAGTGATCTCTGAGTAATCATTTTGGGTAAGGGTCTTCTACATCCCTCACATTTCCATTTAAATGATTGCAGTCTTTGTGTATATCATTTTACTTGTATCAGTTTATAAAATTTTCCATTCCTCTCTGAATTTTTCATATTCATCATCTCTTAGATCATAATAATATTTTACATAATACATACATGTATTATAGTTTGTTTAACCACTATTTAATAGGTGGACATCTATTTTATTTCAAGTAGTTTCCTACCACAAAATGTTTAGCTATGAATATTTGTTGTATATGAGATCTTCTTATCTTTGACCTTTGTTATGAGGGAAACATAACTTAGGCCAATACAATGATTCAGACTCAGGATTGAAATTCAATGAAAGTTTAGCAACATAAAATTAAATAAAAATAGGTTTTCTCACAATAATATTTAAAGAAAAGAATTTATTAGAATAAATACTGCAAGCAGGAAGTAAATGGTACAGTGGATAAAGCACTGGCCCTGGAGTCAGGAACTCCCGAATTCAAATCTGAACTCAGACACTTAAAAGATACTAGCTATATGATCCTGGGCAAATCACCTCACCCTAATTGCCTCTCAAAAAAAAAAAATGCTACATCCTTTTGTTTTCTAACTCACCAAGCAGTAACCTTGGGTCAGAAAAAAATCAGGTCTTGAGACATTGAAAATCATAGCAAACCTCAGAAACCTCAATATCCCATAAGTTTGGCTCTTCAGACCTCAGATAAAAAGGGAGACACAATGAATTTAAGCCTTAGTCCTCTAGACCAGCCAAATTCAGGCAATGACTTCTTTGTCTTCTTGAAGGCTTGGTCTATAGAAAAAGATACTGATTCTTCTATATCCTATTTTTGGTCCTTTTAATCATCCAAAGGACTAAATAGCTTTGAGGCCTTTACTAAACAAATCTGAACTTAAGAAGCATAGCAAAAACTATAATGAAGGAAGAGAAATATGAATCTGCTGTTATCTGCATCTTTGGAGAAAACATTTGCAATTGTCAAATTACAGATCCAATGATGCACATAGCATACACATTGCAAAATAAACCAAGATACAATTCTGTATATGCAAGGTTATAATTTTTCAATGCTATTTAAGCTTAATAGATACATCACATATACTCATCTTGCCTACACTCTTATTTCACAAATAAAGAAAAGTACAAAGCTGTTAAAAAATTTACTCAGATAAATTATTTAACACACAAGTTACACAAGTCACACAAGTAGTAAATGGCAGAACTAGAATTTGAATTCTGATGCCATGATTCTGGACAGGTAGGTAACAATAGAAGGCTCTTCCTGAGTTCAAATCTGACCAAGTCACTTACTTCACACACTAGCTATGTGACCCTGGGCAGGTCACTTAACCCCATTTGCCTCAGTTTTCTCATCTGTAAAATGAGCTGGAGAAGGAAAACAGCAAACCACTCCTGCCTCTTTGCCAAGAAAACCCCTAATGGGGTTAAAAAAATGACCATTAAGTCACATGACTGAAAAACAACTTAAGACTTAAAGTTTATCATTCTATAATTCAAGGTCCTTTCTAGATCCTTAAAAAAAAACAAACACAAGTAATCTTTTTTTTTTCTTCCCAAACTTCCCAAATTCATCAGATTTATTTGTAGCCTGATATCCTGAAAGAATCTACTTAACATATGTAGACTCATGAATAAAGGAGACTGTGTAATATAGCTTTAAGGACGGTAGGGGGAGCTCTATAACAGAAAAAATAAAAAAAGTACCTAAATGATCTCATTTCTTTTCTCTGTATTTATCTGATGAAAGACTTACGCATTGATTTCTTATTCTTATTTTTCTCTAATTCAAGCAAAAAAAAAAAAAAAAAACCTTACTTAGCCAAAAAAGTTATATTCAGATTCTAAAGAGAGGTTACTATTTATGTACCTTTTTTTTTTTTAATTGTAAAAGGAATAATTATAGAGGAGGCTGAGTTGGAAGTCTTAAGAAGACTGATGGCATTTCAAAGTTTACTAACATTCAGGAGTTCCCTTTTATGAGAAAATTTTAGATCATTATTGCCTTAAATTGTCTTTACTATAATTATGTTATTCTCTCTATATATTATCTCTTGATTACTCCATTGCTTTTCTTTTGTCTATTGGTAATGTCTTTTTCTTGTTACACAACATAAATTTAAAAAAATAATTATCAAACACCTACTTTATAAAGCAATTATCATCATGGGCATGGGAGGAGATAAAAATTTCAGAAAAGTTATCACCTCTTCCCTCATGAAACTTATTACCCAACAAGAGAATATGACACCTACACAAATAACTCTTAAGTAGAACAAATACAATAAGCACCTGGTGCAGGGGAAATTTTCTAAAATTATTTTCCAAAGTCCTCAAAGATGCAAACTACTAGGTAGGTCAATAGACACTAAGTACAACATTTTCACTGTTTTGCCAAGTAAACTTCACTTTCTATCAATATAAAGAAGAAAAAAGTAATTTAAAACAGTTGAGACTTTTCCCTCTTTTCTATAGTAAAGTCACTTTACTATATCTCCTGGAAATTATATCAAAGAATCACAGACCTAGAAATGTGAGATCCTAAGAACTGTGTTTTACTTTGTATCCCCAGAACTGCATGGTGGTTAACACAGAGTAGGCACTTATTAAATTACTGTTGACTGACTGACTTAGTCCTGGGAAACAGGCTCTCTCCAGTGACTCAGAACTGGAGCTTTCCTGACATAGAAGGGCTACCAATTTGTGATGGAATCGGTTAGCCTTCACTTTGTTTATTCTCCTAATTTTTTTCTTTTCTTTTTCCCTTGAACAGTTTTGCAACAATTTATCTGGCTAACTGTGGATCTGGGCATTGGAACTGAGTCTCAAGTGTCCTCTAAACAGCAGTGGCTGAAAAATACAGTGCCTATTAGACACATACTCATCCAATATTCTGTCATACTCTTTCTCTTCATTGCTGTTGTTTGTCCTTCATTCCTGAAGAGGACTACAACAGCAGAGATGATGCCATGACATGCAAGTGAATTGGATTTAAATGAGGAAGGACTGTGCAAGGTCATCCCACCTCACTTTCCCCTTCAGAGTTATATGGTTCCAGTGGCAAGATATAGATCAAGATGACTGGAGATAGCCCCTCATGAAATGGAAGACCTTGATTTTTTTAAGCCAAGTTCTTCAACAGGTCTGTTTAACTGACCTGTTCACAGCCATTCAGTGATTAAGGCTAGATAGCAATTAAAGCAAAGAATCTCTTCTTTTACCTAATCAAAAAAAAAAAAAAAAATCTAAATAAATCAATCAATCTGGGAGGGGAAGACCCTAAAGGTTTCTGGTCAAAGCAGAATTGATTGCTATTTACATTCAATCTGAATTAATCAGGATCCAGACAAATATGCTATGATCCAGCCAAGCTGCATAGCTTACTGTCTCAAATTTTTCCTTATATCTAAGAAATACTTCTGCTTTCAACTACTCTGCTGAAACCCTATTCATCCATCAAGATCAAGACCAAATGTCACCACCCCATTAGAAAGGTTCTGATCTCCATCCTTATTTTTCTAATCCAAGATATATCCATCCTGTGTCTCTTCTCATAACTCCTTATTTGAACCTCTATTATGCATTTATTCTTATATTTTCTAATTTTCTTTCTGATTTGTGTTTATGGTTTTAACTCCTCCTTGAAAGAAGGTACTGAACTCTTATTTGTCTTTGAATCCTGATAGATGCTTGGTAATTGAACTGCTGAAGGACACCAAAGAATTAAAGGATCCTGATGAGTCTTCTCTTGGGGAGTTTTCACTCTTTTTGTGGCATTGGCAGTGTCTGCTATGCAGCTAGAATGCACTGAGGAAGCCCTCTTCTAAGACCAAGAGATGGGCCCTGATAGAAATCAGGATTTGGGGAATGACTTCAAGTCAGAGGTGTCAAGGATGAGCTGAAGCTAACATTTTCTCTTCTTAGTTCAAGGAAGCAAGGGGTGCATCTTGATTTAGTAGAAAGAATCTTGCAATCAGAAGATTGGAGTTTAAAGTCCAGTTCTGCCATCCATTTATCTATATGTCCCTACACAAGTCACTTCCCCTTCCTTGACCTCAGTTGCCGCACCTATAAAATGCAGAGGATAGACTAAATGATTTCTAGTTTTCTTTCTAATTTGAAATCTCTCATTCTATGAGCATTATTTTGTTCAGCATTTAAAAAAAAATTGGTTCTATTATAATTTGTGTAACTTTATTTTATACTTTATTTTATTTTAAAAATAATAACTTTTTATTTTTCAAAATATATACAAAGATAGTTTTCAACATCCACCCTTGCAAAACCTTGTATTCCAAATTTTTCTCTCTCCCTCCTCACCTCCTTGTAATCCATTATAAATTAAACATGTGCAATTCTTCTAAACATATTTCCACATTTATCATGCTGTACAAGAACAATCAGAGCAAAGGGGGGAAAAGTGAGAAAGAAAAAAACAAATAAACAACAACAAAAAAGGTGAAAATATTATGTTGTGATCCATATTCAGTCTCCATCGTTCTCTCTCTGGATGCAGATGACTCTTTCCATCACAAATGTATTAGAATTGACTTGAATCACCTCATTATCGAAAAGAACCAAGTCCATCACAGTTGATTATCAATAATCAACTTGTTGCTGAGTACAATGGTCTCTTGATTTTATATTAACTTCAGTCAGCATCAACTCATGTTAGTTTTTCCAGGTTTTTCTGAAATCAGCCTGGTCATCATTTCTTATAGAACTATAATATTCTATTACATTCATATACCACATTCAGTCATTCCCCAACTGAGAGGCATTCATTCAGTTTCCAGTTTTTTGTTTGTTTTTTTTTTTTGTCACTACAAAAAAGACTACGACAAACATTTAACAAATATTTTTAAAGAATAAATCAGGTATAAAATGTTGTGCTAGATGTAGCCACTATGGCTGAACTATCTCATGATAATATGCATTCAGTCTTCCCTAGTTTTTATTTATTGTTGTTTACATTTATTATTAGATTTACTGTATAATACTGTAAAGAGTGTATGTGTGTACTATGTTCACTTTTTTCTGCCCATCCCTCACAAACATTTGAATATCACTTTACAGTTTCTAAAGCACTTTTATTGTATTATATGATTCTTAAAACAACATTAGCAGAACAGGGATCTAACCTATTTTAAAGAAAACTTTAGTGTAGTTTTGCATTCCCAATGCTACATAACTACTGAGTGGTAGGGGCCATATCTGAACACAAGTTTTCTGGCTCTTAATCCAATGCTATTCATATACTTGACTTGTTCACAGTTCTTTAAGTTCTTAAAAAGTAGAATGAAAGTACCAGATCTTCAACAGTGATGTTTATGCTTTTTTTTTCTTTCTGACTTTTAGAAAATAAATAATAGCCCAAATTTGATATCTTTATATGATGGAAAAGGAAAAAAGCAAACAAACCTCTATTATTTTCAGTTTCAGCCTAAGTAGAGAGCCTTTGAATTAATGAGCTATGCTTTCTCATTAAATAAAAATTAGACTAAAAACCTCCCTTTATCATTTTTATAATGATATAGCTATTTCATTCTAAAATCTAAGAAGGGAATAATTTGTTGCATGAGCAAGTGTTACAATTCTAATATTTACCTTCTCAGATCAGTTTTGGATACTGTTCTACAGTGAGATATGAACACTACTACCTCTGAAAAACTAAAAAGTATCACATTGTGGACAATCGTTAAGTAAATTGAATGTGAACAAGTTACAGCTACAACCACAGAGGATTTCTGTGGAGGAACAAGAATAAGGTCAACAAGGAGTTGTACATTTAGAAAAGAAAATGGGTTTGGTTATTTGGAATAAATGAAAGATGATATGTGGAAGGCCATAATAGTCAATTGGCATTCTTGATTAACCAAGAGGGATTGAGGAAGGTCTAAACTACTTCATGAATGCCTTTTGGTGTACTTTTGGGAAGACATAGAAAAGAATTGTACAGGATGGCCAAGTTTGGATGTGTTAGAATCTATATCACTGAAAAGAATTCTTTAATTAAGGAGATCATGACTTTAGTTGAGTGTTCAAGACTTCTGAAACAGAAGACAGGGTGATTTCATTGGCTTACCTAGCTCCATGTCCCTTGAAAGAATAAACACAACATGGTGATTCTATTTTGGGAAGGAGTTTAGAATAGAAATGCCACACTAACCTTCTCCCTAAGTGCTAAATCCCTCCCAGCTGTATGGCAACAGGCTGGAATGATTTCTAGTCTGACCATGCTTTATGCCTATCTCGGCTGTGTTTCTGACTCTCTGGAATGATATCATGTTTTCTCCTACTTTAAATTTCCCGTTTCCTTTTCACCTGTGTTCTATTATGTCTTCCCCATCATGTAAGCTCCTTGAAGGCAGGGACTGAATTTCTGCTTGCATTTATATTCTCAGTGTTATGCCTGGTATGGAGTAACCTAACAAATTCATGCTGACTAACTAAAATAATTTGTTCAGCCATTCCCAATTAATGAGCATTTCTTTGTTTCCCCCCTCACTCCCTGCTTTTTTTTTTTTTTTTTTTTTTTTTTGCCACTACAAAGAACTGCTCTAAATATTTTTATATGTATAGATCTCTTCACTCTTTTTAAATTTTTTTTTAATAGTTAGACCTAGCAGTGGTATAGCTGTTTGCAATTCTGGAGAATACAACCAAGACTCTAATCTGAATTGGACTTTCATCATAGAACTGTTGTCTACAATCACCTGGATTTAATATTGATTCATGATTTTAAGAACAATTTTTAAAGTAAATGTTATCAAAACCTTAAAGTCTTCAAGATATTTGGGACAAAAATGTTTCAAAACATATAGCCCTAGCAGAAGAAATCAAAAGCATATGGGGATAGGCTAAGTTATATATTACCCTCACTATATTTCCTGGGAGTTGTTCCAAAATCTTTCAATGATTTTTTGGGAGATGAGTCTACATCATAATATTTTCATTCAATTACAAAAACCAATTATTTTTTTGTTCATGCAACTTTACCTATTAAAAAAAAGACCAACTTCTCCTAGAACAGTTTCTACCTAAATTCCATGAAAAAGAAGATGAAAATAGGATAATAATAACATTTACATGAGCCTTTAATATTTGTATAACACTTATACATACATTATCTGAATAATTTATTGTCATTCTGAGGATTTTAACTCAAATTTTTCTGACTCCAAGTATTTTGAAAGACAATGTTATATTACAAAAGTTTTCAAAAGGCAAAAAACAAAAAAGTACTTACTTTATATAGATATTTCAGTATTTGGGATTTCAGTTCTTTGCAAGTGTGTTACAGGTTGTGATAGGAAATTATTGTTCTGCTTCAAACTTATCATGGAAAGCTTCTTTAATGATAACAGTTAGCATGTGTGTGTGTGTGTGTGTGTGTGTGTGTGTAGTTTTAAGGTTTGTAAAATTCTTTGAAAATATTTAATTTTATCTTAGGGGATAAATAATGATGATAACAATAATAGTAATAACAGGGAAAACATGCTATTATTTTCTTTATTTTATAGATGAGGAAACTGAAGCAGAGATTAAGTTATTTGTCTAGTATCACACAACACACATATTAAACATCTGTGGCCAGATTTGAATCTAGTTGTTCTTAAATCCATGTCTACCACTCTATGTACTCCAATGCATATCCAAATTCCAGGCATTTTCATTGACTGTCCATCATACCTGGAACTCTCCTCCTTAATTCTGAGTACTACCTTCCTTGGTTTTCTTCCAATCTCTGATAAAATCTCAGCTACTATAAAAAGCCTTTCCCATCTCCCTTAATGTGTTAATTATCTGTGTTAATTATCTCTATCAAGTACACATCTTGTTTGTACACAGTTGTTTGCTTGTTATCTTGTTCCATTAGACTATAAATTTCATAAGAGCAGGGACTGTCTTTTTGCCTTGCTTTGTATCTTTAGCACTTGGCACAGTATTTGGCACAAAGTAGATGATCAATAAATGTTGATAGACTGATTGAAAGAAATATCATTTTTTTCAACTATAATAATAATTGTAGACAAATCTCTCTTGAATACATCTTTCTTGAGCTTCTAGGTTGATATTTCCCATATCAGTTTTGATCTTATACAAAATAATGGTGTTTGAAATGAAAATTACTTTACAGACTATCAAGTCCAATTTATTTTGCTGATTAGTAAACTCAATGCCAGATAGATGAAGTAAATTACCTGAGAACACACAACTAGTTAGTGGTACAATTGGGACTTTAACTGAAGCCATCTGACTTCTGACTCTCAGAGCAGTATTCTTCTCAACCATGCCTTGAAATACTGGTATAGAGGAATGACCTAAAAACCCCTAAATAACTTCATTATTTTTAAACTTTCCTTCTTCTTAATTTACAAGTTCCTCCTTTCTCCCTTACATATATTTCCATTAAAACCAATCTCACCCTCAGTACATTTATACTTAGTTTTAAATTTGGCAGTGATGTGCTACCAGCCTGACCATCTCTTTCTTCTCAGTAAAAGGAAATTCCACAAAGAAGCCAAACTCACCTGAGGAGAAATTTCCACTTGGCAATATCACACCAAAATTCTAATCAGAACAACAAACAGATTGAACTTCTAAACATTGCCAACAGCAAGTATAGTGCCCCCCAACACTAATAATGATGATGATCATTTATATAGCATTTAAAATTTAATAAGGAATTTTACCCATCTTATTTTGTTTAAATCCTCACAACAACCCTGGGAAGTACATGTTATAATCATCTCCCATCTCCCATCTCCCATCTCCCAGATGAGGAAACTGAGGCTGAGAACAATTAAGTGATTTGTTCAGAGTCACATTACTAGTGTCTGAGATAAATCCTCTGGACTCTAAATCCAGGGTTTCCACTTAGCTGCTGCTACAGTACATACTTAAATGTTTGTTAAATAAAACTGATGAATAAAACAGTACACATCCCAACCATCCTTCTTCCCTAGTTATAACCTGTAGATCTAACCCTAGCCAAATTGTTCCATCTGATTTGTACTTACTATACAAATTTTGGCTAAAATCTCTCACTTTCCAATTTGTCTCACCAACCCTCTCTCCATCTCCATTCTCATGCTATTCTTATTTAGTTTACCTGAATGAATTCTTTTGCAACCTCACTACTCCCTTTCTAACTCCTTCAATTTTATTCCATCAAACTCCTCCATGGTAAGCAAAGTTCTCTACATCTTTGACATTTTTCTCAAGTATTCATTTCACTACCTCACTTAAACTAAAACTTAGCTTTTCCAAGATGGCATTACTTCAATATCAACCTTCTCTATTAGAAGATTTTTTTTTCCTGCTGGCCCAACTCACTGCAGTGATTAAAATGTGGTACATTCATTTTTTTTGGTTCTCAGTGTCATTTCCAAGCCACATCTACTATCATTCAATAATTCTTTCTTTTTTGAAGTTCATGCTGTTTATATTTATCATTCCAAATATATTTTCATGTCATCCTTTCAAATATGCTTTCCCTTCCCTCAATAACAATAATTTTCCATCAAACTTTACAATTCACAAAGGGTTTCCTCCCAACTATCATCTAACATAAATTGTATATTATTATTGTATTCAATTTGTTGTAGAGAGAATAGCAATTTTGGTCAATGAAATTGAAAATAAGACAAAGGGAGACAGCTGTAACAGTTCCACCTGGTCCTTTTGAATCTAATTTCTGAATTGATTTCCTTGATATCATGCGGTAGGAAGTCGAAGAATATATTCACCTATGTTCTCCCCAGGTCCATTGCTGTTTTGCTAAGTGGAGTCTCTACAATGATTTTAACAATTCCCAGATTATTAATCCATGGATGAATACTAGTCAAAGAACTATATTACTCAGGGACTTCCAGGAGTGGAGCCAAGATGACAGAGTAAAGTCAGGAAGCTGCTTGAGTTCTCCTAGTTTCCTTCAAAAAACACATGAAACCAAGCTTTTGAAAAGAAGCTGATGGAATGAAATCACTCTCCAATTCAAGATAAGCTGAAAAACCTTCAAGAAAGGTCAGTCTCTCTGGGGTGAAAAGGATGTTCAACCTAACTCAAATTTTGGGAAAGCTGGTGAGAGGGCCTCAATCATAGCAAATGAGCAACTAAGACCCCCCAGTCTTAGCTCAGTAGAGAAGCAAATCAGTTGGACAGATCCCAGCTCAGAAGGCAAACTGGGAAATCAGGCTGTTTCTTGAAAAGAGCAGGCAAAGATATCCCCTGCAAACACAAGGTATTTGATCAAAGCCAAGGATAAGAGTTGATAGGAAGCTTGGGACAACTTCCCCTTTAGAAGAAACTCAACCATAAAAGTTAAAAAAAAAAAAAAAAAAAAAAAAAAGGAAATACCAAAAGAAAAGGAAAGAAAATGAACAAAAAAGAGAAAAGAAATTTGACCATAAAAAGCTATTATGGTGACAGGGCAGACCAAAACACACTTCTATAATAAAGGATCAGAGGGCATGGAATACCATATTCCAAAAGGCAAAGGGCCTAGGGTTACAATCAGGATTTAACTACATAGTGAGATTCAACATCATCTTTCAGGGGAGGTGATGGATCTTCAAGGAAGTAAGAGACTTTCAATCATTTGTGTTGAAAAAAATAAAACTAAACAGAAAATTTAATCTACAAAGACAGGATTCAATAGAAGTATACAAAGGTAAACAGGAGGAAAATATGTATTATTTAAAGGTTAAATGGTTTATATCCCTAGATGGGAAAATATCTGTAAGTCCTGAAAACTGTATCTGTCACTAGGGCAGAGTGGGGCAACTGAGGTTGTGGTTGTGAATGGACTCTGATGTGATGATATCAAAGAAAAAGACATTAGGGAGTAAGAAAAGATCTCTACTGGAAAAAAGAAGAAAGGGCAGGTATAATGGGAAAATGTTAATATAAAGAGGTGCAAAGACCTATTACAATCAAGGGAAAGAAGGGAAAGGAATGAGCACTGTCTGAAGCTTGACTCATCAGTTTTGGCTCTAAGGGGGAATAACAATCATTCTGTGGGTCTAACATTATAAAGAAATAGAAAAAGAGAAAAATAAAAGGAAGGGACAGATAGAAGAGAGGGCAGAAACATGAGGGGAAAAGGTAAGAGAAGGAAGGAAAAGTGAGGAAAGTTTGATAGGAGATAAGGAAGTAGATGGTGGATTAAAAAAACACTAATAAGAGGAGGGGGAAGAATGAGAGGAGATAAAACAGTGGGTGGGGTGGATAAAAAAAAAACCCACAGGACTAAGGAAAGGGTGGAAAGAGAACAAATGTATATAGAAGGGAGAAAATAGGATGGAGGGAAATACAGAACTGGCAATCATAACTATGAATGGGAATGGGATGAACTCTTCCATAAAACAGAATCAAATAGCAGAGTGGATTAAAAGACAGAATCCTACAATATGTTGTTTGACAAGAAACACATTTGACACAAAGATACATATAGAGTAAAAGTAAAAGGCAGGAAAAGAACTTATTATGTTTCATCTGAAATTTAAAAAAAAAAAGGTAGCAATTCTGATCTCAGATAAAGCAAAAGTAAAAGTAGATCTTATTAAAAGAGATAAGGAAGTGGAATATTATTGTTCTATAAAAATAATGATGATCAAGTTAATTATTGAAAGGCTTGGCAAAATTTATATGAACTGAACTGATGCTGAATGAAAGAAGCAGAACCAGGAATACATTGTGTGCAATAACAGCAAGAATATGCAATCATCAATATGAAAGGCTTGGTTCTTCTCAGTAGTTCAGTGATCCAAAGGAATCTCAATAAACTTTGGATAGAAAATGCCATCTACAATCAGAGAGAGAATTAAGGAGAGTATTCACTTCTTTTTTCTGTTTTTTTTTTTTAATCTCTCCCATGTTTTTTTTCCCATTTGTCTGATTTTTCTCTCCTAACATAAGATATTAATAAAGCAATGTGTATTAAAATAAACTTAAAAAAGAAATAAGGAAGAAAAATACATCTTGTTAAAGAGTACCATAAATAATGAAGTAGTAACCATACTAAATGTGTATGAACTAAGTGGTAGAACAGCCAAATTCCTAGAGAAAATTTTAATCCAGTTACAAGAAGAAATAGACAGCAAAACTATGCTTATGAGGGACCTCAACCTTCCCCTCACAAATCAGACAAATCTGACCACAAAATAAACAAGAACAAAACTAAGGAGGTTAATAGGATTCTAGAAAACCTAGATATAGTAGATCTGTGGAGAAAATTAAATGGGACAGAAAGGAATACACTTTTTTTCAGCAGTATATGACACCTACACAAAAACTGACCATATATTAGGAAATAAAAACCTTACAATCAAATGCAGAAAGGCAAAAATAGTAAATGATTCCTTTTCAGACCACAATGCAATAAAAATTATATTCAATAAAGGACCAGGGAAAGATAGAATAAAAATTCATTGTAAATTAAATTATCCAATTCTGAAGAATGTGTGGGTCAAACAACAAATCACAGAAACAATCTATAATTTCATTCAAGTGAATGACAATAGTGAGACAAAATATTCAAACCTATGAGATGCAGTCAAAGCAGATCTTAGGGGAAATTTTATAACTTTAAATAGCTACATGAATAAAATAGAGAAAGAAGTGATCAGAGATTTAGAGATGCAAATAAAAAAGCTAGAAAAAAGGAGAAATTAAAACCCCCCAATTAAATGCCATATTAGAAATTCTGAAACTCAAAGGAGAGATGAATAAAATAGAAACTAAGAAAACCATTGAATTAATAAATAAAACTAAGAGTTGGTTTGATAAAAAAAAAAAAATAAAAATAAATAAACCTTTGTTTAATCTGATAAGAAAAAGGAAAGAAAAAACCAAACCACCAGCATCAAAAATGAAAAGGGGGAATGAAATGAAATAAAAAACAAATTAAAGCAATAATTAGGAGGTATTTTGCCCAATTATATGGCAGCAAGTCTGACTATGTAACTGAAATGGATGACTATTTACAAAAATATAAATTGTCCAGGTTAACAAAAGAGGAAATAAATTATTTAGTCTCATTTTAGGAAAAAAAAATTGAACAAGTCATTGTTCAATGTCAAACCAATGTTTAGAAAGTCATAATGTACTCCCTAAAAAAAAATCTTCAGGGCCAGATTAATTAATAAGTGAATTCTACCAAATATTTCAAGAACAATTAATTTCAATACTATATAAATTATTTGCAAAAATAGGTAATATGAAATACCTTCCATGACACACATATGACACTGATAACTAAACTAGAAGAATCAAAACAAAAAAAGAAAATTACAGACCAATCTCCCTAATGAATACTGATGCAAAATTTTTAAATAAAATATTATCAAAAAGATATTACAGCAATTTATCAAGAGGATAATACATTATGACCAAATGGGATTTGTATAAGGAATTCCGATCTGATTCAATATCAGTAAAACTATTACCATAAATCAACCATATCAATAACAAAACCAACAGAAATAATATGATAATCACAGTAGATTTTTGAAAAGCTTTTGACAAAATACAGCACCCATTCTTATTAAAAACACCAGAGAGCATAGGGATAAAGAAAGCTTTCTTTAAAATAATAAGCAATATATGTCTCAAACAGCAAAGATAATTTTTTTATGACTGTTACTTATGCAGTTGATTTATTTTTTATGTTAAACATATGAAAATATATGTTAAATGCAATACACATATATACATATACATATTTATACAATAATGTTGCTTCACAAGAAAAATCATATCAAAAAGGGAAAAAAAATGAGAAAGAAAACAAAATGCAACCAAACAACAAAAAGAGTGAAAATGCTATATGGTGATGCACACTCAGTTCCCACAGTCCTCTCTCTGGGTATAGATGACTCTCTTCATCACAAGATCATTGGAACTGGCCTCAACCATCTCATTGTTGGAAAGAGTCATGTCCATCAGAGTTGATCATCATATAATCTTATTATTGCCATGTGTAATGATCTCCTGGTTCTGCTCATTTCACTAGCATCAGTTCATGTAAGTCTCTCCAGGTCTTTCTAAAACCATCCTGTTGATCATTTCTTATAGAACAATAATAGTCCATAACATTCATATACCATAACTTATTTATCCATTCTCCAACTGATGGTCATCCACTCAGTTTCCAGTTTCTTGCCACTAGAAAAAGGGCTGCCACATCTTTGCACATGTGGGTCCCTTTTCCTCCTTTAAGATCTCTTTGGGATAAAAGCCCAGTAGAAACACTGCTGAATCAAAGAGTATAGAGAGTTTGATAACTTTTTGAACATAATTCCAAATTGGATCTGTTCACAATTCCACCAACAATGTATTAGTGTCCCAGTTTTCCCACATCCCCTCCAACATTCATCATTATCTTTTCCTTTCATCTTAGCCAATCTGAGAGGTGTGTAGTAGTATCTCAGAGTTGTCTTAATTTGCATTTCTCTGATCAATAGTGATTTAGATTTTCATATAATAGAAATGGTTTTAATTTGCTCATCTGAAAATTGTCTGTTCTTATCCTTTGACCATTTATCAATTGGAGAATGGCTTGTATTCTTATACATTTGGGTCAATTCTCCATATATTTTAGAAATGAATTCTTTATCAGAAGACTTAAATGTAAAAATATTTCCCCAATTTATTGATTCTCTTCTAATCTTGTCTGCATTAGCTTTATTTGTATAGAAAATTTTTAATGTAATATAATCAAAATTATCTATTTGGTGTTCAATAATGAATTGCAGTTCTTTTTTGGTCACAAATTTCTTCTTCTCCATTGATCTGAGAAGTAAACTATCCTGCGTCCTTCTAATTTGCTTATAATGTCATTCTTTATGTCTAAATCATCAACCCATTTCAACATTATCTTGGTATATGGTGTTAGGTGTGGGTCAATGCCTAGTTTCTGCCATATAGTTTCCAATTTCCCCGGCAGTTTTTGATCAAATAGTGAGTTCTTATCCCAAAAGCTGGGGTCTTTGGGTTTGTCAAACACTAGAAGCAAACATAATTTGTAATGGAGAGAAGCTGGATATATTCCCAATTCAATGAGGAATTGTGAAACAAAGATGTCTATTATCACCATTATTATTAAACATTGTATTAGAAATGTTGTCTTTAGCAATACGCAAAGAAAAAGAAATTAAAGGAATTAGAATAGACAATGAGAAGATAAAAAGATGATAATGATCATATGCTTAGAGAATCCTAGAAAATCATCCCAAAACCTGCTCAACACAATTCACAGCTTTAGCAAAGTTGTAGGATATAAAATAAACTCGCACAAATCATCAGCATTTCTATATATTACTGGCAAAGCCCAGCAGCAAGAAATCGAAAGAGAAATTCCACTTAAAACAACTTCAAACAAAATAAAATATCTGGGAGTCTACTTTCCAAGACAAACCAAAGAATTATATGAACACAATTACAAAACACTTTTCACACATATAAAGTCAGATCTAAACAATTGGAAAAATCTCAATTGTTTATGGGTAGGCTGAACTAATATAATAAAAATGACAATTCTGCCTAAATTGGTCTACTTGTTCAATGCCATACAATCAAAGTGCCAAAATATTTTATAGAACTAGAAAAAATAATAACAAAATTCATCTGGAAAAACAAAAGGTCGAGAATATCAAGGGAATAAATGAAAAAAAAAAAATAGAAAGGATGGTGGCTTAGCAGTACCAAACCTAAAACTATATTATAAAGCATCAGTCATCAAAATCATTTGGTACTGCCTAAAAAATAGAGTGGTTGATAGATGGAATAAATTAGATACACCCAACATAATAATCAAGGCCTACCTAAGCTAGCATTTGATAAATTCTGAAACTACAGCTTCTGATATAAGAACTCAGTATCTGACAAAAATTGCTGGGAAAACTGGGAAAATAATATGTCAGAAACTCAGTATAAACCTATATCTCACACCTCATACCAAAATAAGGTCAAAATGCATACATGATTTGGGCAGAAAGGATGATACCATAAATAGATTAGGAGAACAAAAGAGAATTTACCTATCAGATCTTTGGAGAAGGGAGGAATTTATGACTAAAGAAGAACTAGAGAACATTATGAAAGGTAAAATGAACTATTTTGATTACATTAAATTAAAAAGTTTTTGCACAAACAGAACCAACAGAAACTAAATTAAAGTCATCTATAGTTATAAGAAAAAATGCTCTAAATCACTATTGATTAGAGAAATGCAAATTGAAGCAACTCTGAGGTACTACCTCATACTTCTCAGTTTGGCTAAAATGACAGGAAAAGATAATGATAAATGTTGCAAAATCAAAAGTTGATCTAATTAAGAGAGACAAGGAAGGGCACTATATCTTGCTAAAGGACAGCATAGATAATGAAGCAATATCAATACTAAACATATATGCACCAAGTGGTATAACAATCTAAATCCCTAAAGGAGAAATTAAGAGAGTTGCAAGAAGAAATAAACAGCAAAACTACAATACTGGGAGATCTCAACCTTGCACTCTCAGAATTAGATAAATCAAACCATAAAACAAATAAGAAAGAAGTTAAAGAGGTAAATAGAATATTAGAAAAATTAGATGTGATAGATCTTTGGAGAAAACCACCAATGGAGAGGAAATTAGAGCAATAATTAGAAGTTACTTTGCCCAACTTTATGACAATAAATTTGATAATTTCAGTGAAATGAATGACTATCTTCAAAAATATAGACTGCCCAGATTAATAGAGGAGGAAGTAAATTGCTTAAATAGTCCCATTTTAGAAAAAGAAATAGAACAAGCTATTAATCAACTCACTAAGGAAAAATCCTCAGGACCAGATGAATTTACACATGAATTCTACCAAACATTTAAAGAACAATTAACTCCAATGTTATATAAACTATTTGAAAAAATAGGGAATGAAGGACTCTTTTTATGACACAGACATGGTACTGATACCTAACCAGATAGGTTGAAAACAGAGAAAGAAAATTATAGACCAATCTCCCTAATGAATAGTGATGTAAAAATCTTAAATAAAATATTAGCAAAAGATTACAGAAAATCATCCCTAGGATAGTACACCATGACCAAGTAGGATTTATACCAGGAATGCAGGGCTGATCAATATCAGGAATAATTGACTATATAAATAACCAAATTAACAAAAACCATATGATCATCTCAATAGAGACAGAAAAAGCATTTGATAAAATCCACCATCCATTCCTATTAAAAACACTTTAGAGTATAGGAATAAATGGACTTTTCCTCAAAATAATCAGTAGTATCTATGTAAAACTATCAGTAAGCATCATATGTAATGGGGATAAACTGGAAGCATTCCCAATAAGATCAGGAGTGAAACAAGGTTGCCCACTTTTACCATTACTATTCAATATAGTATTGGAAATGCTAGCTTTGGTAATAAGAGTTGAGAAAGAGATTAAAGGAATTAGAGCAGGTAAGGAGGAAACTAAATTATCAAATTATCATTCTTTGCAGATGATATGATGGTATAGTTAGAGAACCCCAGAGATTCTACTAAAAAGCTATTAGAAATGATCCACAACTTTAGCAAAGTTTAGCAAAATCATCAGCATTCTCATATATCACTAACAAAATCCAAGTTAGAGATATAAAGAGAAATTCCATTTAAAGTAACTGCTGATAGTATAAAATATTTAAGAACCTCTCTGCCAAGGGAAAGTCAGGAACTATATGAGCAAAACTACAAAACACTTTCCACACAAATAAAGTCAGATCTAAACAATTGGAAAAATAGTAAGTGCTCGTGGATAGGGCGAGCAAATATAATAAAGATGACAATACTACCTAAACTAATCTATTTATTTAGTGCTATACCAATCTGACTCCCAGAAAACTATTTTAAGGACCTAGAAAAAGTAACAACAAAATTCATCTGGAAGAACAAAAGGTCAAGACTTTCAAGGGAACTAATGAAAAAAAAAAATCAAATGAAGGTGGCTTAGCTGTACCAGATCTAAAACTATATTATAAAGCAGCAGTCATCAAAACCATTTGATCTTGGCTAAGAAATAAGACTAGTTGATCAGTGGAATAAGTTAGGTTCACAGGACACAATAATCAATAACTTTAATAATCTAGTGTTTGACAAACCCAAAGACCTCATGCTTTTGGGATAAGAATTCACTATTTGACAAAAACTGCTGGGAAAATTGGAAATTAGTATGGCAGAAACTAGGCATTGACTCACACTTAACACCATACACCAAAATAAGGTCAAAATGGGTTCATGGTCTATGCATAAAGAATGAGACTATAAATAAATTAGAAGAAAGGATAGTTTACCTCTCAGACCTGTGGAGGAGGAAGGAATTTGTGACCAAAGAAGAAGTAGATATCATTATTGATCACAAAATAGAAAATGCTGATTATATCAAATTAAAAAGTTTTTGTACAAACAAAATTAATGTAGACAAGATTAGAAGGGAAACAATAAACTGAGAAAACATTTTTATAGTCAAAGGTTCTGTTAAAGGCCTCATTTCTAAAATATATAGAGAACTGACTCTAATCTGTAAGAAATCAAGCCATTCCCCAATTGATAAATGGTCAAAGGATATAAACAGACAATTTTCAGATGAAGAAATAGAAATGATTTCTGGCATATGAAAAGATGCTCCAAATCATTATAAATCACAGAAATGCAAATTAAGACAACTCTGGGATACCACTACACAGCTCTCAGATTGACTAAGATGACAGGAAAAGATAATGGTGAATGTGGAAGGGGATGTGAGAGAACTGGGACAGATACATTGTTGGTGGAATTGTGGATGCATCCAGTCATTCTGGAGAGCAATTTGGAACTATGCTCAAAAAGTTATCAAACTGCATACGCTTTGATCCAGCAGTGTTACTACTGGCCTTATATCCCAAAGAGATCTTAAAGAAGGAAAAGGGACATGTATATACAAAAATGTTTGTGGAAACTCTTTTTGTAGTGGCTAGAAACTGGAAATTAAATGGATACCCATCAATTGGAGAATGGCTGAATAAGTTGTGGTATATGAATGTTATGGACTATTATTGTTCTGTAAGAAATGACCATCAGGATGATTTCAGAAAGGCCTGGAGAGACTTACATGAACTGAAGCTGAGTGAAATGAGCAGGACCATTATATACTTCAACAACAGTACTATACAATGATCAATTCTGTTGGACGTGGCTCTCTTCAACAATGAGATGAACCAAATCAGTTCTATTTGTTCAATAATGAAGAGAACCAGCTACACCCAGTGAAAGAACTATGGGAAATGAGTGTGAACCACAACATAGCATTTCCACTCCCTTGGTTTTTGTCTGCTTGCATTTTTGATTTCCTTCTCAAGTTATTTTTACCTTATTTCTATGTCTGAGTTTTCTTGTACAGCAAAATAATTTTATGGATATGTATACATATATTGTATTTAACATATACTTTAACATATTTAACATGTATTGATTTACCTGCCATCTAGGGGAGGGGGGTGGGAGGAAGGAGGGGAAAAGTTGGAACAGAATGTTTTGCAAGTGTCAATGCTGAAAAATTACCCATGCATATATCTTGTAAGTTAAAAAAGCTATAATGAAAAAACAAAAAAACTATAAACCAAAATAAAATTATATTCATTTACATTGGGAAATATATCTGTCAAGCAGACCAAAATACTCACTGCTATGGTCCCATATCAATGCATTCTCTTCTTGGTCTGAAAGTCAAATCTAAGTTCCTATGGTCTATTTAGATAATGAATTTAAGATCAGAGCTTTGCTTGATAAAAATATGGAAAGGAATGTTGTTAAATCAATAGTGTCCTCAAGCTATGTCTCATACACTTTCTTCACTATTCATTTCATTTAAGTGGAGGGGAATACTTGTGTTGCCTAGAAGACTCCCTCTCCTTGATCATCCTTATAGCAAAAAGAGTCCTGGCTCTCATCTGGAATCAAAC
Source organism: Sarcophilus harrisii (assembly GCF_902635505.1). NCBI lineage: Eukaryota > Metazoa > Chordata > Mammalia > Dasyuromorphia > Dasyuridae > Sarcophilus > Sarcophilus harrisii. Next base: position 139,472,107 of record NC_045429.1, read on the forward strand.
AATCTGGGTTCAAATGTAGATTCTGTGACTCTTTTAAGACTTTAGGCAAATCAATTAATGTTTTTGGTCTTCAGTTTTCTCTTTCTGAAAATGAAAAGATTAAATTGGTTGACTTCTAAAGTCCCTTCCAGTTCTGAATCTATGAATACAAAATACCTTATGTAAATAGTAAAAGCAACATCATCAAGAGCCATTTCTCTTGAATAATAATTGTCAGGGAAAAGATTCTACTTAATGGGAAATGTTCTTCTAAAGAAAAGTAATTTTTTGCTATCTCAGTCTAGATCTCTTGGTGATTATGCACACATAGGAATATTACCCATGTGCTATTATTGTCTCATAAGAACCTAGTCTCATAAAGAAGATCAGTGGCATATAGGAAGGAAAGAGGGCCATAAGAAATAGAAAAGTTATAAATGAGATAGAGCAAAAATTTGTGCTCACCAAATATGTGAATTTGACATAATTTGTTATCTAAGAATCCTGGTCTCCTCCATGTCCTTTCACTTGCCTATTTTCTTTCCTTTGTCCTCAGACTTGAAAAGCTTTCTGGGTTTTGATTTTTGCTCACGACTAAAAGACTGTTCTATGGAAAGATTTTGATATTTGTTTTTATCCCTGATTAGTCATTTTTACATTTATATCTTACTTTGAAGTTCAACAAATATAGTCTCTCTCCAAGGAGTCTTTTAGGCTCTTGTCTAAATATGGAATAAAATGATGTATCTACTGTGAAGAGAATTTTAGATGTCAAAAAACAGATGGGGAATAGGTTTGGGGGAAGGTCCTTTTTTGGGCCTTACAATAGTACCACAGATAGCAAACTACTCACCTCATATAGCAGAAAAGTTAAGCCTTCCTGGACAGGTCAAGACAGAAACTTGATTCCAAAGCCCTTATAGAATGGAGATGCCAGTAAAAGAAATATATGAAATCTTAGATGTTTTCTAATTACTCAACCTATAGAGTACTCTAAAATCCTTCAAAGAAGTATTGTGTCTTAGTACAAGGCATCAGAGGTTATATTAATTCAAAACTATAATCCTCAGGTTCCTTTAAGTAAAATATCATTTATGACAATTGTAAAACTTGAATAGGTCCATCACAGGAAAAAATTCTAAAATACATTTTACCTTATAATTCTTTGTTGGGGTTCTTTTGGAGTGTTGCTTGGGGGAAAACATTATTAATTTTATTGAAATTCAACATGGCTAAAATGGAACTCATTTTTTACTCAAATCTACTCTTAATCAAGTTATTTATTTCTCTTTAAAAAATCCTTCTAGTCACAAAGATTGGCAACCTCAGTATCATGTTCCCTCAGCTTTTCAAACTCCCTCCAATTAAACTCCAAATAAACAATTATTTTCCAAGCCTTGCTTACCTTCACATCATCACTCACATGGCAACCATTCTAGTTTAGACATGAAGGTTAGTTCAGGCTCATATCATCTCTGGCCTCAACAAATCTTCTATTTGCTTTCCTTGCTTCATGCTTTTCTCCTTTCCAATATATTCTTCACATCATTGCAAAAGAGATTTTCCTAAAGTACAGTCTTTAGCTTGTCAATCCCTACTTTTTCCCCCTCCATAATATGCTTCAATGGCCCTCTATTGCCTTGAGAGTCAAATATAAACTCTGCTGTTTAGCATTTAAAGCCCTTCACAATCTGAATCTAATCTATCTTTTCAGTCTTATACTTTTCCTTCAAGTACTTATGATGTTCTATCTCCTTTCTTTATGTCTATTCACAGGCTCCCTTTCCTCCCATTTCCAACCCTAGCCTCCCATGTTTGGAATACTCTTCTTTCTCACCTCTACCTCTTAGAACTCAACAAGATAAGTCAACAAACATTTTTACAAGTAAAAAGGAAGATAATTCCTGCCCTGAGTAAGTATATGTTTTAATGGAAGAAAACAACATATAAAATGGAGTTGAAAAGTGAGAAGGGATAGAGGGAGGGAATTATCTTAGAATTCTTATTAACCCCAGTTTCCTTTAAAGCTCAGTTTGAATGCCAATACATTCACTTGAGGACCTTTCTGATTTCTGCAGCTGCTAGTATGTCCCACTCTACACACACACACACACACACACACACACACACATATAATCACCCTCTTTTTAAAATTTTAAGTATGAAAATCTTTTCCATTGGAGATAAGATGTTCAGGGGAAGGGATTGTTCTGTTTTTGTCTTTATACCCTCAGCATTCCACAAAGTCTGACACAATAGAAATTTAACTAAATGTCTGATAGATTGTAGTTTTACCTATATTTTGAGGAGAGAGTAATTGCATTTATTTTTTTCTACTTCATTTTTAAAAAATGATTGATCAGAAGTATATTATATAGGTTAGGTTAAACAATCATGCCATTTATTATACAGCTAATTTAAATTGTGTTTAATGTGATCTTTTGTAGAATGATGGTGTTGATTTAATATCATTTTCAGGGCAAGACACAAGTTGCTGGAACTAATTACAATATTGAATTTGTTATTAAAAGTGACAGGTTTATTCAGGCAGACAGAGAAAAGCAGGAGAGCATTAAAATCTGTGCAGCATACAATATGAGAGACATCAGTTAAAAATTAAGTCCTTATTTTTACATCCGGACTGATATAATACTGGGCTAATTATAACATAATACTGGACTAATTATCCAACTTTGTGGAAAGTCTGAATACAATTTTATAAGGTGATGGTTGTTGTTTTTGTTCATTTGTGTTGGGTCTGACTTTTTGTGACAACACCTGGGGGGCTTCTTAGGCAAAGATAAAAGAAAGATTTGTTATTTCCTTCTCCAACTCATTTTTACAAATATTTTAGGCAAACAGGATTAAATGACTTTCTCAAGATCATAAAGCTAATAATTGTCTGAGACCAAATATAAACTCAGGAAGATTAATATTCCCGTCTCATACTCTTTCCACTGTGCAGCTAATTTTTAAAAAAATTATAATTCAAAATATTAAATTTATTTCATATATTGATGTGTTGAAGATTAAATAATATTGGAAAATTATATCTGTACATATAACTAAATAGAATTAAAAAATGAAAGAAAATTTTAAATATCTCATTGAAAAGTAGTCCTGCAAAATAGATCCAGAAGAGGCAATTTTAAAATTATCAATCCATCTGAAGGGCATGACCAAAAAACAAAACAAAACAAAACAAAAACAAAAACTTGGATAGCATTCTTTAAGGGATCCTCAAAGAAAACTGCCTTGATGTTCTACAAACAGAGGGGAAAATAATCATTGAAAGAATCCAGTGATTACCCTCCCAAAGAGATCCTACAAGGAAAACCTCAAAGAACATTGTTGCAAAGCTTAATTATTGAAGATGCCAGACAAAAGCAATTCAAGTATCAACAGGCAACAGTTAGGATTATTCAAGATCTGGCATTATCTATAATAAGGGATCAAAGGGTCTGGAATACCATATTCTAAAAGGCAAAGGAATTGGAGTTATAATCAAGAATTAAGTACCTAGCTAGACTGAGTATCATCTTTCAGGGAAGGCAATAAATCTTCAATGAAGTAAGGGACTTTCAATCATTTCTATTGAAAAAAAATCATTTGGGCCTGACATTTCAAATCTGTTGAAGTTCACTCAGTTCTCCCAGACTCCTGTCCTGGAGCTGAAAGGGGAAAGTTTCCATGGTTCCTACTGAGACTGAGTCACATCCATCTAGTCTGAGGAGTCCCCACTTGATATTTCTGTGGTGCTAGTCCAGAGGTGCTTGCATCTCATATGGGTTAATTCCCAGTCTAAGATCTTTCTTCAGATCTTCTCTGGTTGTACCTGGAGAATCCCTATTCTGCCCCAAACCTTCTTAATTTTTCACTAGTCTTTGTTCATCCTGAGACACAAGGTTGTTCTATTTATGAGGAAAATTTGGTGAGCTTGAAATTTACCAACCTACTTGGCTATCTTCCCAGAATCTTCCTCTACAAGAGAATTCTACCAAACATTTAAAAAAATAATTCCAATACTATGTAAACTATTTGGAAAAATAGGTAAAGTATGAATCCTGCCAAATTGCTTCTATGTAACAAATATGGTAATGATACCTAAACCAGGAAGATCCAAAACAGAGAAAGAAAATTATAGACCAATCTCCCTAATGAATATTAATGCAAAATTTTAAAATAAATTATTAGCAAAGAGATTTCAGCAACTTATTAGCAGGATAATACACTATGACTAAGTGGGATTTATACTATGCATGCAGGCCTGGTTCAATATCAATAAAACTATTGCCATAATCAACCATATCAATAACAAAACCTATAGAGGACCAGAACTCTGGAGTATATTTGAAACAAGGATACTTACAACAAGGTGTTAACTTAGTGAAATTGATAGAGATGATGATTCTTTAGTATACATATACTTAGTATTTAGCATGGTGATGTAATGGTTCTCTATTTCACACATAACCAGTATGATATAATGGTAGATATTTAAAGGCTGAGAAGGAATGAGACATTCCATTTTTGACCATCCTCCTGGTAGCTTTCCTGCCTCCTGCATGCCTTTATTCCAGAAAGCTAGCCTGAGCATTACATTTTGGCACCAAATGTGGGACATAAGGACCTATGCTCAGCAGTTCTACTGAGGTGATTGTAAGTTCAGTGAAGAAGTCCCTGTGACCAGGAAATAGGGTGAGTAAACTAGTCACTTCCATTTTTTAGCTAAAATGGGGCAAATACTAAGAAAAGAGCCTTCCCCACTCTAAGGGAAGTGTGTAGAATGCATAGTTAGATTAATAAAGAAACAAGGTTTGTTGGTAACTTGGGAACAGATCATTGAACTCTTAGAAATATTAGAGTGCACGTCTCCTTGGTTCTCTAAGGAAGAAAAATTAGTGCCAGATAACTGTAAATTAATGGGAGAGCAACTAATTGAATATTACAATGAAAATGGTCCTGATTCAATTCTTAAGGAAACATTCTATATATACAACATAATACAATTGACTTAAGGAATCCCACAAATTTACAATAATGAAAAAGGAGAAAGAACAGGAGGGGGATGGTTCTGACAAAGCAACTGAAAAGCAGGAAGAATTGGACAAGAAAGTAATTAAGTACAGTGCTGATGAAATTATCCTAAGGTGCTTACAGTACAAAAACTTTCCTTAAGAACAGAGTAGCTATAGTGTACTAGATCTAAAACTATATTATAAAGCAGCAGTTACCAAAACCATTTGGTATTGATTAAGAAATAGACTAGCTAATTAGTTGAATAGGTTAGATTCACAGGACAAAATAGTCAATAACTTTAATAATCTAGTATTTGACAAACCCAAAGACCCAAGCTTTTGGGATAAGAATTCACTGTTTGACAAAAACTGCTGGGAAAATTGGAAATTAGTATGATAGAAACTAGGCATTGACCCATACTTAACACCATACACCAAGATAAGGTCAAAATGGGTTCATGATCTAGGCATAAAGAATAAGATTATAAATAAATTAGAAGAACATAGGACAGTTTACCTCTGGAGGAGGAAGAAATTTGTGACCAAAGAAGAACTAGAGATCATTAATCACAAAATAGAAAATGCTGATTATATCAAATTAAAAAGCTTTTGTACAAACAAAATTAATGCAGACAAGATTAGAAGGGAAAGAATAAACTGGGAAACTGGGAAAACATTTTTACAGTCAAAGGTTCTGATAAAGATCTCATCTCCAAAATATATAGAGAATTGATTCTAATTTATAAGAAATCAAGTCATTCTCCAATTCATAAATGGTCAAAGGATATGAACAGACAATTTTCAGATGAAGAAATTGAAACTATTTCTAGTCATATGAAAAGGTGCTCTAAATCACTATTGATCAGAGAAATGCAAATTAAGACAACTCTGAGATACCACTATACACCTGTCAGATTGGCTAAGATGACAGGGAAAGATAATGCTGAATATGGGAGGGAATGCAGGAAAACTGGGACACTGATACATTGTTGGTAGAATTCTGAATACATCCAGCCATTCTGGAGAGCAATTTGGAACTATGCTCAAAAAGTTATCAAACTGTACATACCTTTAATCCAGCAGTGTTACTATTGAACTTATACCCCAAAGAAATCTTAAAGGGAAAGAGACCTGTATGTGCAAAAATGTTTGTGGCTGTCCTCTTTGTAGTGGCTAGAAACTGGAAATTGAGTGGATGCCCATCAATTGGAGAATGGCTGAATCAATTATGGTATATGAATACTATGGAATATTATTGTTCTATAAGAAATGATCAACAGGATGATTTCAGAAAGGCCTGGAGAAACTTATATGAACTGATGCTGAGTGTAAAGAGCAGGACCAGGAGATCATTATATACTTCAACAGCAATAGTATATGATGTTCAATTCTGATGGACGTGACCCTCTTCAACAATGAGATGAACCAAATCAGTTCCAATAGAACAGTAATGAATTGAACCAACTACACCCAGTGAAAGAACTCTGGGAGATGACTATGAACTATTATATAGCATTTCCAATCCCTCTGTTTTTGTCCTCTTGCATTTTTGATTTCCTTCATAGATTAATTGTACATTATTTCAAAGTCTGATTCTTTTTGTGCAACAAAATAACTATATGGATATGTATACATATGTTATATTTAACATATACTTTAACATATTTAACATGTATTGATCTACCTGCCATCTGGAGGAAGGGGTGGGGGGAAAAAGAGGAAAAATTGGAACAACAGGTTTTGCAATTCTCAATGCTGAAAAATTACCCATGCATATATCTTGTAAATAAAAAGCTATATAAATATAAAAAGAACAGAGTAATACCTTAAATGACTTTCAGAAATTGATAGGAGATATCTAACGGATGCGTCCAGTGTTAGGTTTGACTACCTATCAATTACAACCATTATATGGCATTATATGACATATGGTGCTTTAAACTCACCATGCCAGCTTACAAAAGAAGCTTAAGAGGCTTTGAGAGAAGTTGAACTGGCTTTATCCAATGTGGTTGAAAGGGTTCTCAGAAACCTTTGTAAATATCAGTTTTTGCTACAAAAGAGGCACCCAAAGCAGTCCTTCATCAAGGACACAGTTTGATAGAGTGGTTGAACCTCCCAGCACAACCAGACCAAAGCCTTACTCCTTACCTAGTGCTTGTGGCTAGAATTTTATTAAAGGCCATTAAGCAAGTAGTACAATTATCTGGGATAAGACCTTTTATATCAATGCACAAATTAATGTATTCTGTGAAATCATCCCAGGGTGGCAAATTTTATTGGCCATAGTTCCAAATTTTGCACTCGCGTCTCCATTAAAGATAATCCAATCTTTACATAATTGGCAATGGATTTTTGCCACTAAAGTTCCTCTTAAAGGACCAACTATCTTTACAGATGCATCCAAACATAATATTTGTGCTGTATGCTCTCACGACTTTACTATAAAGAGAGTAGTCAGAACTCCTTTTCAGTCCATTCAGCAGAATGAATTGTATGCAGTCATGTTAGCTCTTACTTATTATCCAGGAGATGTAAATATAATATCTGATTTGGCCTATTCAGTAGATGTAGTACAAAGAATTGCCACAGCCCAAATAAAATTTGTAGCTTCTAATATATATCAGCTCTTTAAGGAACTTCAAGAGCAAGTGAGAAAGCATCCATGTAGGATTTATATCTTGCATGTCCACTTTTGTAGTGGATTTTCAGATCCTGTTTTTTATGGAAATTCAAAGGCGGATTAGCCAATACTCCTTCATTTCAGGCATCCTAAGAATCTCATTCTAAATATCATCAGGGTGCTCAAGCTTTATGTTTGCAATTTGGCATAACAAAAGAAGAAGCTAGGAGCATAGTAAAAGACTGTACAGCTTGCCTTCCTTTCTATGCTCCTATTCTCCCTCCAGAGAAGAAGCCTCATAGTTTGAGACCCAATGAAATTTGGCAAAGGGATGTGATCCATTATAAATCTTTTGGTTGTCTATCTTTTATCCATGTTGTGATAGATATCTTTTCAGGATTTACTTTTGCTATACCAGCAGGAAAAGAGACAGCCCAAATGGTCACTGAATTCCTTATACAAGCTTTTGCAATTATGGCTGTGTCACAAGCAATAAAAACAGAATGGACCTGCATATACTTCTAAACATTTTGCACACGTTTGTACACCGTATCAGATTTTACACACCACTGGCATATCTTTTAATTCTCAAGGACAGGCAATAGTTGAGAGGAGAAACAGAGACATCAAGATGCTCCTCCAAAACCAAATGAAAAGGGGAGCCACAGGTAACCCTGGAGAACTTTTAAATTTAGCTCTTTATACTATTAATCTTTTGATTTTTGATAAAGATGCACTGGTTCCAGCAGACAGGTTTTATAACCAACTGAAAGGGCAGTGTCCAGTGAGAGCAGTTCCATATCTTTAGATAATCACTAGATGATGTGAAGAGATCCATTAAGTTGTGAATGGAAGGGACCAGATAGGTTAACTGCTTGAGGGAGAGGGTTTGCTTGTATTTCTACAGATGGAGAAGTAATCAGATAGGTGCTAACGAGCCTTATTCACCTTGTCCATCGGAGAGAGGCAGAAAAGGAGAAGACCCTTGAAACAAAAGAAAAGACCCAATAAATAACTGGTGGTTTTATCTCTGACTACATATGCCACTGAAAGAGCATTGCTGTTGAGCCACTGTGTATGGAAATTGACTCATGAACATCAAACATTATTAATGAGACTTCTGCAAGACTTCAAAATCTGCTGGAATCTTTGGATTCCCTGACACATGATGGACTATTGCAGTGCTTCAAAATCTGCAGGAATCATTGGATTCCCTGACACATGAAGGAATAGACAATAGATTGGTTTTGTATTATCTCTTGGTTGCTGAAGGAGGTGTATGTGTGATTGTTATTTATATACCCTCCTTCTAGCACATAGGGATATGCATGATTTATATTGTTTGTTACATCACTACCAGCCTGTGTTATATATTACTATGTGCTTGTGTAATACTTCCCATGCTCATAGATTTATGTATACCCGTTTCAAGTAAAACAAAAGAAAGTGGGAGATGTAGAGGGCTACAGATAGTGTGGGAACTCTGGGTAAGGCATAAGACCTTTTAGCCCAGTGGAAACGGGCTGACAATATCTGATTTGGCTCCCCATTTCCCTTGGTGGTCACAGCTTTTCCTGAGAAGTCAAGGAGAGTGTGACCACCTCTGTTCTACCTGAAGCAAGGATACTTACAACAGGGTGTTTACTCAATGTGATTGATGATATAATGGTTCTCTAATTTGTATATATTTAGTGTGGCATGGTGATGTAATGGTTCTACAGTTGGCACATGCTCAGTGTGCAGTAGTGATGAAATCATACTAAGGTATTTAAGGGCTGAAAGGACTGGAGAGGAGAGTGAGAGTGTGTGCTCAAACTTGATCTCAAACTCAAAGACTCAAGACTCAAGACTTCAGACGCCATCCTTGACCAGGCTCATGGTGACTCTCCTGCCTTTATCACTTCTCCACCTAAGACCAAGGCCCGTCCAGAAAATTGATTTGGCCACTACAAAAATGGGCAGATGATTTGGGCATATTATGTGCTACCATAAGCAAATTAGATGAACAAGAGATAATTTACCTTTCAGATCTTTGGAGAAAGGAGGAATTTATGACCAAAGAAGAACTAGAGAACATTATGAAATGCAAAATGAATGACTTGGATTACATTAAATTACAAGATTTTTGTACAAACAAAACCATTTAAAACAAGATTAAAAGGGAAATACAAATCGGGAGAAAAAAATTATTGCCAATGTTTCTGAAAAAAAGTCTCATTTCTAAAATATATTAAAAAAAACTGTCAAACTTATAAGAATACAAGTCATTCCTCAATTGATAAATGGTTAAAGAATATGAACAGACAATTTTCAGATGATGAAATTAAAGCCATCTGTAGTCATATTTAAGAATGTTCTAAATCACTATTGATTAGAGAAATGCAAATTAAAAGAACTCTAAGATACTATCTCACATCTCTCAGATTGGCTAAGATGACAGGAAAAGATAATGATAAATGTTGGAGGGGACATGGGCAAACTGGGACACTAAAGCATTGTTAGTGGAATGGTGGGTTGGTCTAAACATTCTGAAGAGCAATTTGGATCCCAAAGGGCTCTCAAACTGGCATACTCTTTGACCCAGCAATGGCACTATTGGATCTGTATCACAAGGAAATAACAAAGGAGGGAAAAGAACACACATGTGTAAAATATTTTTAGCAGTTGTTTTTGTGGTTCAAAGAATTGGAAAATGAGTAGATACCCATAAATTGGGGGATAATTGAATATATTATGTTATATGAAGGTAAAGGAATATTGTTGTTCTATAAAAAATGATAAACAAGCTGGTTTTAGAAAAATCTGGTCTCTGGAGAAGCATAAGGAGGTAATCAAGAAAATGATTCATAAGGGACTTAATAAGATTTATCTGTTTACATTCCTATATGGAAAAATGGTACTTGCAACTCATTAGAATGTCCTCATTATTATGGCAGTGAGGAATATATATAGACAGAAAGCATGGGTGTGATTTGAAGATGAAGTGATAACATCTTTTTTTTAAATGATGAAATTAAGGGTGAGAGGAATGTACTGGCAGGAAATGATGAGTAGAAGTGGAATGGTGCAAATTATCTGCCATAAAAAAAGAGACAAGAAAAAGCTTTTACAGTAGACAGGAGGAGGAGTGGGTGAGTGAGTGAACCTTACTCTCATCAGAACTGGCTCAAATAGGGATTAAAATACATATCAATAGGGTATAGAAATCTATTTTACTCTGCAGGAAAATAGGACAAGAATGGGATAAGGGAAGTGGGGGGAGGGAGTGATCAGCACCAAAACACTTTTGAGGAAGGACAGGGTAAAAGAAGAGAGAATAAATGGAGAGGAAATACAATTAGCAATAGTAATTGTAAAAAAAAAAAAAAATGTGGAAGCAAGTTTCTCTGATGGAATATTATTATTCTCTGATGAGCAGGATGCTCTCAGGAAAAAACAAATCCTGGAAAGTCCTCCATGAACAAAGTCAAATATACTGTATGCAAAATGATAGAAATATTACCCGCTGTAAATGACTATTATTCTCAGTAGTACAATCATCCATACTTAGTCTGAAGGTTTTATGATAAAAATCCTATCCATACCCAGAGAAGGAAATGAATGAGTCTGTGTATATATATATTGAAGCATTCTCTATTACTCTATCTCTTTCTTTATTTTTAATTTAATTTTTCTTGAAGATATTTATTTTCATTAGGGTGAGAGATCTATGTTTTCTTTTTATGGAAATTTTTTTATAACTTGAACTTGAATTTTATGGAAATTTTTTTTTATAATTTCACAAATGGTTTCTTAATTGTAGATGGGGATAAGAAAGATAACTTAGAACTCAAAAATCTTAAAAACAAATGTAAAAAAAATGTTTTGAATGTAACTGTGAAAAATATGAAGTAAGTAAATTTTAAACAAACCAAAAAGAAAGGCCTGGAAAGATTTACATGAACTGATGCTGAGCAAAACAAGCAGAACCAGGAATAACACTGTATGCAATAACAGCAAGATTATGGGATGATTTACTATGAAAGACTTGCAATCTCAATAAACTTTGGATAGAAAATGCCATCTGTATCCAGGAAAAAAAAAAAACTATGGAGGTTGAATGTCAATCAACACATGTAATGTTCACTTCTTTTTTCTGTTTTTTGTTCTCTTCTGTGGTTTTTCCTTTTTTCTTCTGATTTTTCTATCCCAACATGATTCATAAAGTGATGTGTATTTTAAAATAAAATAAAATTAAATAATTTAAAAAAAATTTTTTTTCTTTTCTTTTCTTTAATTTTTTTTCCCCTTTCTCTTGTGCCCAGCAGAACATTAGGGATGATTCAAAATATATAAAAATAAATTTCCATTTCAAGAAACCATCTATAATAATAGAAGAAATTATTTGAGTGTCCTTTTCATTATTTCCTTGGAGGTTATTCTTTTGTTCTCTGGTGTGACCTTCTTTTTACTTTATTCTTTTTTTCCCCATTCATCCTTACTTTCCCTAAGCAAGCTACAGTTAAGTATACACACACACACACACACACACACACACACATATACACACATATATATAATATAAACACACATACACACACATATATAATATACATTCATACCCCTACATAAACTTACTAATATATACATATATCTATATATACACATACAGAAAACTACATACATACATACAAACTTAAATATACTAACAACACATACATATATACATTTACTCATAGGTAAGCAAGCATCTAAAATAATATTAATATGGCTGTCATATAATATAAATTTATCTTTTGACTGAATCTTTAATCTGACTTTATTTTTTAAATTATAGCTTTTTATTTACAAGATATATGTATGGGTAATTTTTCAGCATTGACAATAGCAAAGCCCTTTGTTACAATTTTTCCCCTCTTTCCCCCCCACCCCCTTCCCCAGATGGTAGATTGACCAATACATGTATACATCTGACTTTGTTTAAAATCAATGATTGCTATCCCCACTTTTTTTTTCTAATAAATTCTGCTCCTGATCCTTGTTATAGTGTTTCTGTATATCTCTTATTTTGTATTCCTGCTAACTCTTCTATTTTAATTCTGTTCCTTAACTTGCATTGCTATTTCTTAACCTCCCTCTACTCATGGTTCTCTTCCTTATCTTCTCCTCCCCACCCTTTCCTTCCTTCTTTATCCTTCTGGGCATATCCAATATGCCCCATATTGCTTCCCTCCTTTTTTTCTTTATAGATTTTGGAGAGTGTTTATGGTATAAATGTAGTGTTGCCTATTTAACCCATTTCCAAAGTGAATAGGTTTTTCATGACCACAAACTCTCCTCCCACCTTTAATGTCTCTATATCTATTCTTCCTCTGCACTTCATTTGTATAGAATAATTACTATTTTTACCTTTTCCTAGACAGTTTTGCTTTTCAGAGTCAGATCCTACTCAACTCTGCCCCAGTCTTTCTTTTCAGCTACCCAATTACTGATGTTAATGTTAAATATATGGTACACATTACCATGTAAAAACCACAAAAAAATTTGTCCATGTTAAGTTCCTTGAAATTAATGTTTGATAATGTTTCTTATATATTAAATTAGGGTTTGTTTGCAAAAAAAGTCCTGAAAATCTACAAGTTTGTTAAATGTATATTTTTCTCATTCAATGTATTGGATAATTTTTCTGGATATGATATTTTTGGCCACAGGTCTACTTCTTTTAATTGCCAGTATATGTGATTCTGGAAGCTTTGGTCTTTATTATGGCTGCTGAGAAGTCCCGTATAATTCTAATTGTAACTCCAGCATATTTGAATTTTTTTTCTTATTTCTTGCAAAATTTTCTCTTTCATTTAGGGATTTTGAAATTTGGCAATAATATTCCTATGTGTTTTCCACAAAGGATCTCTTTGAAATAGTGATTGGTGATTTTTGTTACATTTCTATTTTTCTCTCCAGTTCTATTACTCCAGGACAATTGTCTTGGATTCTTTCTTGCATTACTATGTCCAAATTCTTTTTTTGGTCAGAGCTTTCAGGTAGCGCAATTATGCTTATATTTTTTCTTTTTGATTTGTTGTCCATATCTATTATATTTTTAAAATAAGATTTACATATTCTGTTTTATTTATTCATTATGTTCTGTTTTGTTATTTTTTGGTTTCTTATAGCTTCACTGGTTTCCTCTTGACTGATTCTAATTTTCAAACATTTTATTCTTTTAGACTTCTTTAAGACCTTTTTTAGTTGTTTAATTTTATTTTTCATAATTTCTTTTCTTAGAAGGTTTTTATTTTTATTTTTTTCTCAATCTCTCCCATTTGATTTTTAAACTTTGAGTTCTTTAAATGCTCTCTGGACAGCCATTAACCTTACTCTTTGGGATAGAAAAGGCTTTTTTTGACTTCATTACCTTCTCTAAAGATGAACCTCAGTATTTCCTATCCCCATAGTAAGTTTCTATCGTTGAGTTCATTATTTCTTCTTTGCTAATTCATTATGTTTTATCTTTAAATGAGAAGTATTAGTTTAAACACCTTTAATCCTGAGGTGAGAGAATGGTGCTTCCAGCTTCACTTCAGTTCTCCCCTGTAATATTCTCTCTAAAACATAATATTCTTTTGTTAGGGTTTCCTTGGGATCTCTGGAGGCAGCCTTCCTTTCAGTTCAGTAATTGCAAGTTCAGTCAGGGCTTAAAGTACAAATCCTTTATTGTCTCTTTCCAAGTCTTGTCTCCTTTTCTGGGGCCTGGTTAGCTTTCTTAAGAGTCCTATCTCTCTCCTTGGTTCCTAGACCTTAAGCTCCTGCTTGCCAGTCCTTTGTCTTCTCTGCTTCTGCCAGCTTCTTGAGGTCCTCCTGATTGTGTCTTGGTTTCTGTGAGAGAGGCAGGAGGACTGCCACCATGGTCTCTGTCTTCCTTAGTTCTCCTTCTGGTTGCAAGAGCTTCTCCCTTATATGCCCCACATTGAGTATACACCAATCATTATATCATTAGGAAACCATTATTTGTTGTAGGATCAAATCAATGCTAAACTAGATTTAACCATTGTCTCCTCAATTCCACTTAGTACCTTGTTTCAAGTTCTGGCTCATAACATCTCCTTGTAAGATTAAATCAATCATATTGAACCATGCTAAATTAGATAACTATTGTCTATCAATTCCACTGACTTAGTACCTCGTTAGAATCCTTTGTTTCAAGTTCAGAGTTCTGGCCTGTAACACTCCCCTCTGACCAGGAATCCCAAATCAAAGCTCCACTCTCTTACAAGTGCCCTCACCAATGGCATCCCTGCCCCAAGATTACAGCATTCTTTGCATGTGCTGGTTCTTTCTCACCCAGGACCAAATCTCAGTGGCACAGCTGGGCTTGGTGCTCCTAATCAGCTAATGTTCCCTGAGTATTCTCCAACTGAGACCCCCCCCCCCCCAATTTTCCATGCTGTCTGGGAACTGAAAGTTCCTGTGGTTCTGACAGGCTCCCAAGTCTTCCCTTTGGCTGTTTTGGCAGAGCTATCCTGGAGATGTTTTCACTTCACCTGGTTAATCCCTAGCCTGAAGGGTTTTTCTTTGGATCTTCTTGATTGTACCAGGAGGACTCCTGTTCTGCCCCCCAAGTTTTCTTTGCTTTTTACGAATCTATATTTGCCTTGAGGCACATATTTGTTCTCTTTGTGCAGGAAATCTGGAGAACTTGAAATTTACTAACCTACTTTTCCATCTTCCCAGAATCATCTCATTCTAATACCTTTAAAAATGTATTAATATATTGCCTTTCATCTTGGACTAACCAACCTTCTAAGATCACAATCACCATGTGAATAACAAAAAGCTAACTGGTTTCCTGTCTTTTTAATTCTGAAAATAACATTTGACTTCCATGTGACACTGTGGCTTTGTTTATACTTCTGTTTGCCTTGTCTAAGTAATGCCCAGATGACAATCAACTAAATCTCTATTAAAATTTTTTTATTTGTGATAGGGCTTTAAGATTTATGAAATATGTTTCTGGCAACAAACCTATGTAATAGCTAATAAATATTTGGTTTTTCCATACTGTAAAAATGAGGAAATAGGAACAGAAACATTCAGGGGTCTACCTATGTTCATATAGTTGGTACTTGTCAAACTTAAGATTAGATCTTAGTTCTCTTGGATCTAATCCTAGTGTTTTTTCTTATATATCATATTTTCTTAAAGAATTGTTTGTTGTTTTAATAAAGCATTATATTTTTATCAACTGGCTCACCCATGTGGTTACAGTCAAAGTTCACTCAGTAGCATCTGCCAAAACTTTAGATGCAGTGAGTGCCTAGAAGGAAACTATAATCTTCTGAAGTAGAGGTTTTCAGAAACACATTCATATGCATTGGTCATCACCTTTTCTCTTTTTGGTTGAAAATATATGTTTGGGCTTAGCTTCAAGCTGAGTATATATTTTAAAAAGAGTTTAATCTTTGTTTTTCTTTCAAGCAATATATATATAATTGTTTTGAAACTCATGTTCAAAGAAGTGAGAGCAAGGGATAATGTTGTAAAAAATTACCCAGGCATGGGCTCTGTCAATAAAAAATTATAATTATTTAAAAAATAAAAATAATAAAATAATAAATAAAAAAGAAAAAAAAAGAAAGTCATGTTCAATTTATTTTATATCTAAAAAATACAATCTTTACAAAATTCTGATTTGCAACTTTATGCAAAAAAACTTTGTTCTGTATTTCTAAGTTCAAAATAGAAACAGAGATATACCATCTTCCCATTTGTTTAGTAAGTATTAAATGAAATTATCCATTAAAAATATTTGATTTTCATTACCATACATAAAGAAAAAGCAAACAAACAAATGAGTTCACCTAAGTAGCCTTACAATTTTAGGTCCATGATCCTCTGAACTCCAATATACATTCTAGTTATAATAACTAAGCAAAAACTTTTAATTATTGAACTATAAAACTGTTAACTTGACCTATATTTCAGAAGTTCTTGAATTGTAAAAACATTTTTTCTAAAAGTTTTTTTTTTTTTAAGTGAAGGATTAAAGGATGCCTAAATATATTAGTACTGATTCATCTGTGAGCTCTAGAGGGCTTATAATTCCAAAGGTCTGTGAATCAGTTTTAATATAATATTGACACTATGAATCAGGCTTAAAACAAGTTTTTTGTTTCAATGTTTTCAAAATAACATTTTTTAAAATGGAGTTTATATGTTCCTACAGTTTAATAAATGGTTATTCAAAAGGGGTAGCTAGTACAATGATTTCGGGCAAATAATAATAATAATAGTGTTTCCAACAAGAGAAATAAGCAGATACTTTAGTCATGAAAAGACTTTTAGAAGTTTTTTTCTTATTATATGCTATTTTTTTGTGTGTTTATTTTGTAGCTAGCAATTTGTTGAAGTCACTGTCATCATTAGTTTCTTAGCTAATTTCCCAGTATTTTCTCAGTAAATAGACATAGTTGTGTGTTCCCTTTGTCTAGCTTTATAACTTTATAATTCTTTCTCTTGTTTTATTGCTAGTTCTAGCATGTCTAGACCCATAGCAAAAATCATAGAGAAAGAGGGCAACTTTGATTCACGTCCATCTTTTTTGGGAAAGCTTCTAGTGTATTTCCATTGCCCGGGTTGCTTTTGATTTTAGAGAGATGCTTTGAAACATACTTTTAAAGATAACTTTATGACTAAACTTTCATATTTTTGTTATTGTTTTTTAAACACAGGAGAGTGAAGTACTTTATTAAAGATTTTTTTCTATATTCATTGGGACAATCATGTGGTTTTCTATATTTTTATTTTGAACAAGATTAATTATGCTGATTATTTTCCTGTTCAACCATTATTGTCCCCTTCAGTCAATGACTTCTGGGAAGTTGTTTTTCTCTTTTTTCCCAAATACTATGCCAATAATAACAATTTCCTCTCTTCCCCATTCAGCAGCATTTTTTAAGTGCCTTCTTTGATGAAATCTCAGGATCAAAACAAAAGCTGAAAGATAAAACCAAAGATATCTTTGCCCCTAGGAGCTTATATTCTACTGGAGGTGGGAGGATCCTCTAAATACACTGAGAAGTAAGCACAGTACATATGTACAAAGTAAATACAATGAAATTTAGAAGAAGGTTGTGAAATGTATAGAAAGAACTCTATCAACTGATGAGATAAAGAAAGGACTCTTCTGGTATCTGGTCTGAGCTCTGACAAAATCTAATAATTCCAGTGAAATGTTCATTTTGTATAGATTTTGCCGTTTTTACTAGTATAAAATTAACACTTTTAAATTGTGGTGCTGGAGAAGACTTTTGAGAGTCTCATTACTCAGTACTTAAGGATCAAATTAGTCAATACTTAAATTAATTCAGACTATTCATTGAAAGGTAAAATACTAAAGCTGGAATTTAAATACTTTGGTCCTATAAGAAGACAGGGCTCATTGGAAAAGACTCTGATGTGAAAGACTGAGGGCAAAAGGAAAAGAGGATGACAGAGGATAAGATGGAAAGTGTCATGTAAACAATGAACATGATCTTGGACAGACTTAGAGAGATACTGGAAGATAAAAGGTCCTGATGTGCTATAGTTCATGCGCAATGCCAGAGAAACTGAGGCAAGATAGAGATCAGAGAGTTTTAATATTTTATTTGAAAGGGGAGGTTGTGCTAGGGGCATGTTGCCCCTAGGGCTGATATCCTGTAATGCCGAAGAAACTGAGCACAGCAGAGATTAGAGACCAATTCAATAGTTTATTAAATGGAGAGAAATACTGGGACCAATGGATCCATGTTGATCCCAGGGCTAGATGAGACTATCATCTCAAAGAGTCTAACCCCGAGTATTGGGGCAGCAAGCTTTTTATGGAATAACAAGAACAATGACATTACTGATATTCTAATGACATCTGAAATGGATAAACCTTTATCTTGTCAAACATTAAGGAATGTCTATAAAACCTTTATCTCAAACATTAAGAGGGGACAGTTATAACCTAAGGCAGAATACAAAATAGGACAATTGGAGGAACTGGGTCACCCCATTAAAAGGGGACTTTGGCATAACAATCCAAAGCATCCAGCCCTTAATGTGTGCTTCCCAGGAAGTATATATACACACATGGCTCACCTACACGGGTAGACTGAGGCAGGAGCGGAGTCAGAGCACTGAAAGCAGGAACAGACTATCAATCTGGTTCTGATAGGGTGGGGGGAGGCACAGGACATTCTGATAAATTGGGATGGGGAGAGGCCCAGGACATTCCCATGATGTCTAAGATAGAAGTTTTTTCTGCTTATCTGGATCATCATGATTAGGAGGGAGGGGTGATATTTCAGGATTGAGCAGAACAATTAGCAACTGAGACAGAATAATTCAGGGAAACCAAAGCTGGAAAATTTAGGGAAACTGAGTCAGGACAATAAAAGGGAACTGTAGCATTTGGGATCACAGTCAGACAAGACTGAACAACTGAGCAACAACAACAACAAAAAAATCCATCCTCAGAAAGCCTTCACAATGTAACCACCCCTTCTAGTTATCCCACATTAGGTTTTTCTTTGTAGCAATACTCCTTAGGAAAACCACCTACAATAGGTACTTCTACTTTTTTTTTTCTCCTTTCTTCTTAATTCTCTCTAGTCTGTCTTCTGGCCTTCAGTAAAATATGCTTTCTCCAAAGATACCAATTAGATCTTCATTGCCAAATCTAAGGGCATTTTCTCAGTCCTTATCCTTCTTGACCTTTCTGCAGTCTTTGCCATAGTAGGTACTTTTCTTTGATACTTTCTTTTCCCTAAGTTTTCATGACACTACTTTTTTTTCTGATTTTCCTTCTTTCTCACTGTTCTTTGCTAGACCTTTGTCTAAGTCATTCCTGGGTATTTTCTGGCACAGTCCAATCTGATAATACCTGACTTTTGTTTGGAGTAAGCTCAGATAAATGAGTTTATTTCTTCTTCATTGTGATCACCTCCATTTTATAGAAAGGAGTCAGCCTTTGAGTTTAAGCTTAGAATGTCCCCCTTTAAAGGACAGAACAAGGGAAACTAGAGATTTGAGCAAAAAAAAAATCATAACTCAAACCAGCAATATTTAGGGTGACAAATAACATCAGTCTAATTTAGTATCTCCCTTCTCACATAAATGATGAGGTTTGGGATAACTAAGTGGGATTGACAGACAAAGCATGAAGTACTGATAAGATTTTATTACTCTCTAAGGTAAAAAGGGGGAAAAAGCAGTGATAGAGATCAGCTCAGCCATATAGGCTCATGCCTGTGGAGGTCTTGGGAAATCCACCCTTACTGTATGAATCAGAAAGCAAAGTTATTCTCTACCAAATCCCAAGTTTAAATTTCCCATATAAATCTGTCTATGGCTTATGCCATCTTTGCTGATCTTCTTTTGGGTTAGACCACCCTGGTATTCTACCTTATGGTGTCTTTCTTCTTCTCATAATTAATAACTCTTTTGGGGATCTAAAGTCCTCTATGGATTTAGCCTGCCTGTTAATAGTATCGGTTCACCTTATAATTTATTCTCCTTCTCCTGGTTAAATGTGAGTTCCATTAGGGAACTTGTGTTTTCCATTGTTAATTGTTAAAGCCCCTTACCCTGCTAATTATGTGGTTTCCTAAATTATTTCATATTTACCACTCCTGTGGTAAATTTTGTCCATAACCTCTTTTCATGAATAAATATACTTTTTGCCAAAGGAGAGATCCCTTATGAATTCTTCACATGTGAATTGTTAGCGACCCCATCACTTCATGCCAAACCTCAACATTTGGTTATGGCCCTCGACCTCATCAATAAGAATGAAGAACAAAGCCTTGTAGCTCCTTCTGCTTGGCAGGCAAGAACCAGTCTCCTTTGGTTAGGAATTAGCAGTATTCCAGAGATAGCTCTTTTTGCTTTCCTATAGTACATAATATACCCTACCTATGTGGAGCTGGAAAGATCACTTTGAACCATATAAAGGACTTCAAATGTCATGTAGGATTTGTATTTGACATTCAAGACAACAGGAAAATACTTGAGTTTATTGAGTGGGAGCAAAGTGGAGGGGTGGGAAGAGATAAAGCAGGCCGGATTTAAACTGATAAAAGTCAGTTTAGTAGCTGAGTGGGGGATGGATTAGAGTAGACAAGGTCTTTGCATATGAAGACCAATTAGAAAACTATTCTAGTTCCCTCCTAGCCCTACTCCTGACTTTCTGGACTTCAATGGTAAGTTAGCTATTGTTTTATACTGAATCTTTTTTCAGTGCCTGGGGCTCTATTACCTTAGAACATCCAATCACCCATATGTCCTTCTACCCCTGGAATAAGTCCTTAGTCAGGCTGGCCTCCCCTTCTTCCACTAGTGAGTTCCTCCTGAGGCTTTTGTTTTGTGAAAAGGCCTAAATAAGTTAGCCTTCATTCATCTTTTGATTGTATTCTTGACTTTTTAGGAATACAAAACTATGATTTTTGAAAAAGTGAAGATATCTTCATCTTTCCCACACTAGTTTCAGCTCCTTTTTGTTATCTTCCTCCATTAGAATGTTATCTCCTTGATATGCTTTTTGCTTGTATCCTCAGGGCTTAGCACAGTGCTGGGCAGAGCACAGAGTTGTTTAACAAATAATGGTTGTACTTTGAGGTACTACTTCATACCTCTCAGATTGGCTAAGGTGACAGGAGAAGATAATGATAAATGTTGGAGGGGATGTGAGAAAAGTGAAACACTAATGCATTATTGGTAGAGTTGTGAACTGATCCAACCAGTCTGGAGAGCAATTTGGAACTATATCCAAAGAGCTATCAAATTATGTATGCCCCCCTTTTGTTGGGGGGATGATGAATTTTAATGTTGTGTCATTTTATTATTAATTGGTAATATTCCCTTCTCTTTAAAATTTTTACTTTTTAGTTCAGCTGACATAGAAAAACTGCTTTCCACAACTAGCTAAGAATGAGATCATATTCTAAGCACTTCCAGAAGCTAGTCTGGACCTGTTTATCCTGTACATGAAAGCTATAAAATACCACCTTTTTAAAGTGTTTGGCCAATGAGAAAGACCACTGACCACCAATCAGAGGATTATTGACTATCCTAGCTAATAAGTTGATTTTTAATACTCATGTTTCTCTCAGAATTTTATTCAAAACAGGCATTCAAAAAGGGTCATAGGAGAAGGAAAGTATCTCCATCAGAGACATTTTACCTTCATCTCCAGTCAGGAGAAAAAGGTAGAATGAGGAGTACAAGAAAACAGGGCTATAAGAACCTAGTCATATCCTCCAATAGACTAGTCCTCTTTGATGAAGGTAATGGAGTTACACCATTATGTCATTAGCTTTGTGGTTCCTATTGTGTTTGGATTTAGATACTGGGAAGGAAATGAAGAGGTGGGAGGAAGAATGGTGGTAGTCTATGTGAGTAGGGAAGTAGGAATGGACACATTAAGACTAGATTTGGGGGATGGCATTCATAACTCCCTAGATTATGAGTAGAGGCATATCCTTTGATTCAGCAGTGTCACTACTGGGTCTATATCTCAAAAAGATCATAAATGAGGGAAAAGAACCCATATGTGCAAAATATTTTTAGCAGCCTTTTTTTATGTGGAAGGAAATTGAAAATTGAGTGGATGTCCATCAATTGGGAAATGACTGAATAAGTTATAGTATAAGAATGTAATGGAATGCTATTATTTTATAAGAAATGATCAGCAGGCTAATTTCAGAAAAGCCTGGACTGACATGAACTGATGTTGACTGAGAGATATTTTGTTATGAGGAATTCAATTTGTAAACTTTAAAGTAATCTATGAATGTGAGCTGTTGCTAATATGAGATGGTAAAAAGAACTCCATACCATGGAGAAATCTTTTCTTGCTTAGAGGATTGGGGAAAGGTTCTTGAAAAATGTGATAATTCAGCTGGGTTTTCAAGGATGGGAGGGTTTGTAAAAGTGATGATGGAGAAATAGTATTATGAGAAAGAACTGCACAAGCAAAAGAGTGAGCATGTAGGTTATACCCATGAAATAGTGATTAGTCTAATTTCACTGAACATAGGTGTGTGTGAGTATGCATTATGTGGTGGGAATTCAGGTTGAAAAAGTACATCCTGGTTAGAACTAAGATGATCCTAAATTCTGGACTTTAGAATTCATTCATTTTTAATGGGAAGTTATCAAAGATTTTTGAGAAGGGAGATAACAAAATTAGAACTTTGCCTTAAGAGCAGTCTGGCAGTCATTTTTAGAATCAATTGCTACAAATTATGTAGAAATTATAGTGGTCAAAACAAGACATAGTGAAAATGGGAATGAGGATAGTGACAATCATTAGAAATGGAACTAGCAATTTGGATCTTGGGAGTGGGAGGTGAGGAATAGGGTGACCTAAAATTTAGAAATATTGGCCTGAAGATTGAGATGGAAAGGTTGGGGCTGGAGATACAAGTTTGGGAATCATTGTTACAGAAGTGAGAATTGAAGTTATTGGAATAGGTAAAATTTCCATGAAAAAGAACAGAGAAAAACAAACTTGATCCAGAGGGATGTAGAATGAAAAAGATTTTAGAAAAAGTCTTCTTACCCAAAGATCCAAGGCAGATGTGAGACAGATGGAGAGCTCAAATACTGTAAGGAGAGTGCCAGTAGAGGAGTGAAATAAGGGAAGGAAGGTATGTGAGGGAGCTCATATAGAGAAGGTTAAAAGAGAAGTTGCCACTTGGTAGCTTTCCATTTTAACTATTCTGGCTAAATTTCATGCTAGGATCAATTCTCCCTACATAACAGAAGAATATGAATTTTGTCATTGCCCTCTGAATTTTGACACTTTGAGGTAAAACTCCAGTCACTCCACCCTCAATATATTTCCAGGGGGGATGGAAGAGAGGACTTAAGCAAGAAGAATTGTGGGTGTAGAATCTGCAGGATTTGGAAAGTAGATGTAGGGGATAAGGTAGATAGCAGAATCAGAGATAACATTCACATGTTAAGACTAGTACAAAGAGGGAAGTCTAACAAAAGAACAAATGGGGTTTTGTGTATTTTTTTTTTTTTTTTTTTTTTTTAATGATGAGCTCAGTTTGGAATGAACTGAGTTTGGGATCTCAATGACATATTTACATGTGGAAGTTGACTAGAATATGACTAGAATTTAGAAATTGTAAGAGACCAAGAACTCCAGAGATTCACTGATGAAACCAGGAAAGTTAAGATCTTGTAAGACTGAGTATGTGGAATCAGGAACCCTTTAAAATTGCCACAGCATAAATTTTTTTATACTATCCCCAAAATGAAGTACTTTCTCCAATTCCCCACTGGTTAGGTACTACACATGTTAAGCCTATTTAGATTACTTAACTCCCCCAAATGAATGTGAGTCCCCACCCTGATCACATCTAATAGTGTGTTTCTTATTCCATTTTATGGCTTCCTTCTATAAATTTTGTTTTCTTTGCTCCACACCAGCCTAAACTTTAGCTTTCATTTCTTAGGTTTCTGTTTCATTTCTCTGCATTTTTCTAATTTTCATAACTCTGTGGAAACTAAACCCTTATCCAATTCTCATAGAAATGTTGACCTGAAATTTGAGAGAAGTTGGGACTGGAGATAAATGTTTGGGAATCAATCTTATAAAAGAGAGAATTGAAGTTATGGGAGTAGATACAGTTGTCATGAGGAAAAACATAAAGAAAGAAGATGGCTCAAGACAAAACCTTGGTCACTATTGATTTTTAGTGAGTAAGATGCTAAAAGAAGACTGCAAAGGAGTAAAAAAAAAAGAGCTATTTGAAATAAAAGAAAAGCAATTCAGAGCAATGACATGGAAACCTTAAGAAGGTTGGGAAAATATTGGGCAGTTAGTAGGGACAGATATCACTGAGATTATTTTGGGAAGAATGTGAAAAGAGAAAAGATCATTGGACTTAGTGATTACAGCTTTGGTTACCAAGCAGAAGAAAATCAGGTTCTAAAGGGAGTAGCACTTACTAGCTATGTGATCCTAGACAACTCCTTGAGTCCTGATTGCCTCACAAAAAAGCAAAAAAAAAAAAAAAAAAAAAAAGGGGGGGAGTGGTTGTTGATGAGAGTAGAGAACATTTTTCAGGGGAATTTTACCTTTAAAAATTCTCAAGAAAATAAAGCAAATTGCATTTTGTTTTCTTACTCATTTACTTTCTTCTTTTGATCTGATTTTTCTTGAGCAGCAAAAGAATTGTATAATATGTTTATACATATTGGATTTAACATATATTTCAACATGCTTGATATATACTTTATTGCTTGCCATTTAGGGGAAGGGATGGGGGGGAAGGAGAAAATCTGAAACTCAAAGCTATATAAGGGTCAATGTTGTCAAATTATCTGTGCATATGTTTTGAAAATAAAAAGCTTTATTAAAAAAAAAAAAAAAGCAAAATATAATTAGAAAGCAGAAGCAAAGTGTGTCATTTTAAAAAATGGGGCCCCAAGTATGATTGTCCTATGTATGCTTCTTCCATCTCACTTTGCTTATAATGCTCATATGACCCAATGCTTTTTTCATGGTTGTTTTGAAAATTTCCTATCTATAAATCTTTGAATTATTGGTGAAGAAATATTTGCTGGGGGATAAAGCTAGGAGAAAGGATTCTAATAAAAAAGAAAAAAATGTAGAAAGGAGACTTCATTTTTGGCAGAAGGCCACTGTGAATAAGCTATTGTTCTTGAAAATCTTATCTCTCTTCAGTTGAACCATTTGAATAAAAGAATAAACATAAATAATATCAGGTGCGTGTGACCCTAATGTAAATTTACATACTTTACTGACTTTAAAATGAACTACCCATGTAAACTGAATAAAAAACTGTCTACCATCATTCACAAAATGCCCTAAGTTCTTTCTTGTTTTTTTAAAGGACTGCACCTGAATGAGTATGTGGGTCTGGGAAGAAGAGAAGAGTTCACAATATCAAAATGCCTTTGATTGGATTTGTGCTGTCCAGATGTCCTGTGCCATTCAACAAATTGGATTGTAATATTGTTGAAACAGATGACAATGTAGGAAGCACAAAAGGGATTAATTGCCAATTAGCATTTGAGAAACTATTTGCTTGTGACTACTCACATTTTTTAAAAAAATGATAATTTAGCTTTTGTTTTAAAAGATCTAAAAACGTGATGTCTTCCTTTTCCTTAAAAATTAAAAAAAAATGGAAATAATGAAAGATAAAAATATAAATAAGATAACAAATCAAAGATCTTTGTAATCCTTAAAGTGCTATATAAATATTAGCTATTGTTAGCACCATTACATGTATAATTTGATATCATTCCATGAGTTCCATGAACTGAAGGGAAAATATGAAAGGCTCACATAATGAAATGAGGAATGATTGATGGACAATTTTGGAACTTAATTGATATCCAAACAATGTTAAGAGAACATGAAGAACACTAAGTATATTTAATGAACCTGTTGTAATATATATTTAGGGGGATATAGATCTATTTCTGCATTATTGGAGGGGGTCCTCAAACCAAAGAGATCACAGTCCTATTACAGTAGGGTAATGTTTCATGTGTACTGTAGATTTTAAAAACAGTTTGAGAAAACATAGAAGAATCCTGGCTTCCATCAATATTAAGTTCAAATCCTACCTTCTGAGGAGAGTTTTCCTATTTTTCTTACCATCAATGTTTAATGCCTTTTCCTGAGTGTATCACATCCTATGTATACCATTATTTTGCAGGTTGTCTTCCTCCATTAGAATGTGAATTATTTGTGGGTATAAATTACATCTCTGTCTTTTTTACTGTCTCTAGCACTTAGCACAATGCCTGGCACATAGCACTTAACATATGCTTAGTAACAGATTAAATACAATTGCTATTATTCATTACTACTTCTCTTTTCAATATTTTATGTGTGTGTGTATGTATACTCTTGAGTTCTTAGGGGTCAAAGTATTACTGAAATTTTGGAGTAATTTCTAGGTTCCTAATTGTAGAGGGATTCATAAAATTTAAAGAAAACTTTGAGAATAGTCAAGATTAGAACATAAGGTCTTCCAGGTCTCACCAAGAAGGAGTGTTATTAAGATAACGGTACTTTGGCTGAAGAAAAAAACAAAATTCTTCATATTAATCTTTAGATGAGGGGATAAAGGATATGACCAGAAGTTCTTCATTTCTCTCAAGAAATGTTCTTCAAGAAAGAAGAGAATCTTTCAGATCTCTGGAGAAGGAAGGAATTTGTGACCAAAGAAGAACTGAAGATCATTATTGATCACAAAATAGAAAATTTTGATTTTATTAAGTTAAAGAAGTTTTTGTAAAAACAAAACCAATGAAGACAAGATTAGAAGGGAAACAATAAATTGGGAAAACATTTTTACATCCAAAGGATCTGATAAAGGCCTCATTTGCAAAATATATAGAGAACTGACTAAATTTATAATAGTTCAAGCCATTCTTCCAGTTGATAAATGATCAAAGGATATGAATACACAATTTTCAGATGACGCAATTGAAACTATTAGTAGCTACATGAAAAGGTGCTCCAAATCACTATTGATCAGAGAAATACAAATGAAGACAATTCTTAGATACTATTACACACCTGTCAGATTGACTAAGATGACATGAAAAGTTAACAAAAAATATTGGAGGGGATGTGGGAAAACTGGGACACTGATACATCATTGATGGAGCTGTGAATGGATCCAACCATTCTGGAGAGCAGTTTGGAACTATGCTTAAAAAGTTATCAAACTGTGCATACCCTTTGTTCCAGCAATGTTTCTACTGGGATTATATCCCAAAGAGATTCTAAAGGAGGGAAAGGGACCCATGTGTGCAAAAATGTTTATGGTAGCCTTCTTTGTAGTGGCAAAGAGCTGGAAACTGAGTGGATGCCCATCAATTGGAGAATGGCTCAATAAATTATGGTATATGAGTGTTATGGAATATTATTATTCTATAAGAAATGACCAGCAGGATGATTTCAGAAAGGCCTGGAGGGACTTACACGAACTGATGCTAACTGTGAGCAGAACCATGAGATCATTTTACATGGCAACAACAAGACTATATAATTATCAATTCTGATAGATGTGACTCTCTTCAATAATGAGATGATTCAAACCAGTTCCAATTGTTCAGTAATGAAGAGAGACATCTATACCCAGAGAGAGGATTGTAGGAGTTGAGTGTGGTTCACAACATAGCATTTTCACTTTTTGTTATTATTTGCTTGCATTTTATTTTGCTTCACTTTTTCTCTTATGCGGCATAATAATTGTATAAATATGTATGCATATATTGAATTTAACATATTTTTTTTACCATGTTTTAACATACATTGGACTACTTGCCATCTAGGTAAAGGCATGGGGGAAATGAGGGAAATTAGAGCACAGGATTTTGCAAGGGCTAATATTGAAGAATTGTCCATGGATGAATTTTGTAGGGTATAGGCTTGACAAAAGAAAGGAAGTATCTTGTGAAGCAAGCTGAAAAAGATGAATAACTTGGCAACAGATTGTGGTAGACATTATACTGTAGTCAGAACTAGAAGCTAAGCTCTCTAAATCCCAGTCCTGACAAAATTCCAGTTCAACTAACAAAACAAAATGCAGCAATTATTAATTAAGAGCATAATTATAACTGAACTAGGAACTTAGGGATACAGTAACACATGAGAAAAAAATCTCTGTTCTTAGGTGAAATAAAATGTAAACAAGTGGATAAATGGATGTGTGTTTGTGTGTGTGTGTGTGTGTGTGTGTGTGTGTGTAAGAGAGAGAGAGACATACACACACACAGATGTACATATGGATGGACAGATAGACATGGAGAGGACAGAAATATACACACAAAGAGAGAGAGAGAGAGAGAGAGAGAGAGAGAGAGAGAAGGCTTCTTATTAGGATATGGGATTAAAGCTGAACCTTGAAAGAGATTCTAAGAAGCTGAAGTAAAGAAAGTATGCTTTACAAGTGTGGAGAAAAGTGCATTCAGAGAAATAAAGCATGCAGTGGACTGCGAGGTTACAGAGTTAATAATAAGCAGGCCAGTGTGGCTGGGATGTTTGAAGAAGAGTGATATGAATATCTGCAAAGATATACTGGAGTCAAATGGGGAAGGGTTTCAAGTTCAAGTTGAGAATGTTGTATATAATCCTGAGAAAATGAATAGCTATTGAAGAATTTTTAACATGGGAAAGGCTCCTTTGTCAGGAGAACAGGATGGTGTTAACTGTTGATGTTCATTGCTTATTTGAAAATCATGTATTTGTATTGGACTACCTGCCATCTAGGAGAGAAAGTGGGGGGAGGCGGGGAAGGAGGGGAAAATTTGAAACAGAAAGTTTTGTGAGAGTCAATGTTGAAAAATTACCCATGCATATTTTTTTGTAAATAAAAAGCTTTAATATTTTTTTTTTAAAAGTAAGTCATGTATTTACAATCATAAAATGGCCTATGTGGCCAAATTGATGTCCAATTGAGAGCATACCAAATTGTCTATGAAAATAAAAACATTTGGCAGAGGTATCAAACATGGGATGGGGCTATTGGCTTCAATCCTGAATCCTGTTGAATCAGATTAAAATGCATTTGAGAAATATTTAATAAAATAAATAAAAATACAATAGAACATAAATTCTTGTATCACAATTCCCTTTTAATGTCCTGATGCAATTTCCCTAATTGCTCTATTTAGTTACTCTGCCTCAGATTATAACCATTCTCTCTTAATGTTTGATAGGATAAAGGTCTTATCTTAGACCTCAAGCTATAATCATTTCCTCTTAATGTTTAATGGGAAAAAGGTCTTTATCCATTTTAGATATCATTAGAATATCAGGAGCCTGTCTAGTACCTCCCATTATGTCATCCTAGGTGCCTCCCCCCCATTAGGTCATCTCCATCCAGATACCCCCACCCCCATTATGTCATCATTCTTGTTACCCTATAAAAGAATCTTGTACCTGACATTTGCTGCTTTTTCTTGGAGATGATAGTCTCATTCAGCCCTGGGATCAAACCATGGGTCCATTTGGTCCCAGTATTTCTCTCCATTTAATAAATTATTAAATATTCTCTAATCTCTATCTTGTTCACTTTCTCCGGCATTATAAAATAAGGTTGATTTCTAGTTTTCTAAGTCAATAGACAGACCACAGGGATCATTTTTGTGTGGTTCAGTGACAAATGTTTCTATTTTAATGTAACACTACTGCCCTAAATTACCAGAGATTTGGGACATCTAAAGATACAATTTCTTTCTTTCTTGGTGCTTTTCTATCTATGCCAAATTGCTCTTTATATATGGACATTATGCAAACCCAGTCCTTCAATTAAAGAGATGGAAGGGCTGACAGTCTGCTTGTAAAGTAATCTATTCCATCTCTTCACATACAAGCACTTAACATCTTAGACAGAGGACTTTCTGTGGAATATTTCAGCATATCAGATAACTATCTTGACATCTGAACCCTTATTCATGTATTATATAATTTATTATGTCTCCAAGTTTTCCCTCCAAACCTAAATTGTTCCTGATAAAATATATTTTTGTCTTCCAGGTAAATATATATAAAAAATGTATGTATGCATATACATATACATATATTTATATGTAAATGATGTATTCAGGATAGCAATTCCCAATTCCAAATGAGATGTTTGGGATTCAGTAACAAATGAGATTGATATAGGTACCAAATATTGGGGTTCAGTCATGCAAAGGATTCACAATAGCTATTCTCTTTAGCAAAAGGTAGGTTTATTTGAAAGAGGTTACAGACAAAATGAAGAGATACAATAGACACAAAGAATAGTAAATATGAAATAGAGTTGGGAGAACATCAAAATGATTTTAACAATCAACAATGGAAATAAAATAAGTTCCTTAGTAGAACTCATAATTAACCGGGAGAAAGGATACATTCCACAAGATGGGAGTATGCCTTTAATAAACAAGCTAAATCCATAGAAGGATTTAGCATCTTAAAATAGCTATAAGAAGGAGAAATGCACCATAAAGAATAGTGGGATAATGAGGGGAAAGACACCACGAGGCAGAATCCCATGTTGGGTTTAAACCAAAAGGGGTTAGCAAAAATGATGTGGGCCATGAACAGATTTATAAGGAAATTTAACCTCTGGGGTTTGTCATAACTTGGATTTCTGACTGGACACAGCAAGGTGGGACTACTCACTACTTCCAGAGAGGGTGAGACTATAAAATTGAATTTTCTCCATCAGTACCCTTCCCTACTTGCCTCAGGCGGACAATCTTATCAGTACTTCAGTCACCCCACCTATACAAACATATGTATAATAACTAATTTCCATATGACTTCATTGATGTGGAGATATGAATAACTTGATGGTCATCTCTTCTTCAGGCTAATTAAAATCAGCTCTGACTATGTCATATTTTCATTTACGTCATATCTTCTGGATATTATCCAATCTCTCTGCCACAAGGGACAATGAGACTGGATAATTCTTGTGTGTAGCTTAATGCTTCAGAGCACCTGAATCCTCTTGCTCATATTCTTGACTATGCTCAAATGCCGGGATGACACATGTTCTTTCATATAACTATGCTGTACCAATGACACTTTACAATTTGGTAAGTCCTTAAAAGCAGGCAGGATCTAAAAAAAAAAAATAATAATCTCCTTTAAGCCATTGCTATTTTCTCATCATCACCATTTGTCAGGACAATCATCCTGAAACAGCTGAGACCCAAAGATCCTGAAGAAGCTTTAAATTAAGCATATTTTTTTTAAAATGAAACATTTTGTATAACCTCTTATGAAGAATAAATTAGAATAGAATCCTTTAAATTTTTATCTGATACTTAAAGACAAATTTGAACATGAAAATGTACTGAAATAAAAATTAGGAAGCTGACAATGTTCAAATAAATATAGCATCATATTCACAATCATCCCTTCTATAACTTTCCTTATTGCAATTCTGAAATATCATGGGTTGGCATAAAAAATTAAATGGGAATTTTTGGGGGAGTTTTGCAGAAGCTGCAGATGACATGCAGAAAAAGTTTGACAGAGAAAAGTTTGGAAACTCAGAAATATATAACATGTGCATAATATTGTATAACACCATCCCCAAATTTACAATAATATTGTAAACATAAATGAAAAAGAAAAAAAAAAGACTCCCATTGTTGTATGAAGGGAGCATCAAAAGTTTTTATGTGAATTTACCAGAATACAGGGGTACTGTGTCCCCAGCTAATATAATGTAGAAGGGAATAACTATAATTATATTTAGGGAAAGAGAATATATAGGATAATCTTGAGCAAGATGTGGGGAAATAATAATAGCAGAAATAGCTGATGCTTATTTGAGCATTATGTGGAATGGGTCGGCTGCAAGACTCCCTTCCCAATCCAATTAACTAATTGGAGACATCATCAGGTACAAAGAGAAAACATTTATTTAATCCCTGCAGGGAGAGGCCCGGACACACAACTGAGAGCCATTCCAATCCCCATCATGTGCCTGGAACCTGACCTGCTTCCGGCTTGTCTAGAGCTTAAAAAGCTTATTGGATGGACTAAAAGGATATAACCATCCTTGACCAATGATCACTAATGCTGGCAGTCTCCCACAGGTCATGTCACCTCCTGCAACTTCATGTATCTCAGGTTCAAAGTTCATTCCTCCAAAGAGTAAATGATCTTCCCAAAGTCTCAGTTCTGGAAACAGGGAACATGTGACTCAACAATGAGAAACACTTCATCCAATTAGTCCCATTCAGACATCAATTTTGCAAACCAATTTTTTTATTATATCCTCAACTCTGAAGAAAGAACTAATATCACTATTTTGCAGGTGAGAAAACGGAGATTCAGACAAACTCAGTTACTAGTCCATATTCTTATAACTAGCAAGTAGCAGAAACAGGATTTTAGTTTTGGTCTTTACTGATTTTCAGTATAGTATTTTTATACTATATCATGAGGTAGAAGAAACTGTAGGGAACATTTAACAATTCCCCAGTTTTAGGTTGGTTGGTGAATCATTGGAAAGCAAAATTACCATCATTATAGACCTTTGTTTCTTTATTAAGAAATAGAACACATAATGGTATAAGAATTTTGAAAATGATAAAAACAAAACATCAACAAAATTAGAAGTATAATAATAGAAGAAAAAAAATACAATCCACTGCATAGAATTATTACCTAAGATGGAAAAGGACATTTTTTCTAGTCTATAACTGGTCAAAATGTAAGGAAGCTTATTGACATTAAAAAAAAAATCTTTTAAACCCAGAAGATAAATTTTCTAACAGATTGTAGCAGAAAGAACACAGAGCTTCCCTGCCATTTTTATAAGTGCATCATTTTGGATTGAATCACTTTGATGTGGACTTTAATTTTACTCTTCCCTAGTCAGGAAAAAGCCCAACTGGCTTTTATCAGGCATAACCAACTCCCAGACTATCATGTTTGTATTGAATGATTGTAAGGAAGGAACTCTTTATCAGCCTCCATTGTCTATCTCTCCACTAAGCATCTTTAACAACCTTTGAGATATTGATTAGCATATCTTTAGATTTGTCTAAATGTTATATTTCCCTTATAAAATATGTGTTCATAGATAATTTTCAGATGATGAAATTGAAACTATTTCATGACACTCATATGAAAGTGTTCCAAATCACTATTGATCAGAGAAATGCAAATTAAGACAACTCTGAGATACCACTACACACCTGTCAGATTGGCTAAGATGACAGGAAAAAATAATGATGAATGTTGGAGGGGAGGTGGGAAAACTGGGACACTGATGCATTGGTGGTGGAGTTGTGAACGAATCCAACCATTCTGGAGAGCAATCTGGAATTATGCCCAAAAAGTATGCATACCCTTTGATCCAGCAGTGCTATTATTGGGCTTGTACCCCAAAGAGATGCTAAAGAAGGAAAAGGGACTTGTATGTGCCAAAATGTTTGTGGCAGCCTTGTTTGTAGTGGCTAGAAACTGGAAAATGAATGGATGCCCATCAATTGAAGAATGGTTGGGTAAACTGTGGTATATGAATGTTATGGAATATTATTGTTCTGTAAGAAATGACCATCAGGATGAATACAGAGACTTGGAGAGATTTACATGAACTGATGTTAAGTGAAATGAGCAGAACCAGGAGATCATTATATACTTCAACAACAATACTGTATGAGGATGTATTCTGATGGAAGTGGATTTCTTTGACAAAGAGAAGATCTAACTCAGTTTCAATTGATCAATGATGGACAGAAGTAGCTACACCCAAAGAAAGAACACTGGAAAATGAATGTAAAATGTTTGCATTGTTGTTTTTCTTCCTGGGTTATTTTTACCTTCTGAATCCAATTCTTCCTGTGCAACAAGAGAACTGTTTAGTTCTGCAAACATATATTGTATCTAGGATATACTTTGACATATTTAACATGTTTAGGACTGCTTGCTATCTGGGGGAGGGGGTGGAGGGAAAGAGGGGGAAAATCGGAACAGAAGTGAGTGCAAGGAATAATGTTGTAAAAAAAATTACCCTGGCATGGGTTCTGTCAATAAAAAGTTATTTTAAAAAATGTGTTCATGATAAAAATCTTTGCTAAGTTTTTTTTCAGGACTAAATCTAATATGAGACACACTCTCTCTCTTCATAGTATCTTCACTTTAATGGCTTCTTTCTCCTTACTATACCTAATGCTGATTAGTCTGCTACATTCCTTTATCAATTTAGAATGCCAGTCAATGATGTACTCACACCTGATGCCATATCCCTTTAAATGGATTCTTCCAAATTCCTTTCTTTGGTAATCCTATTGCTCTCCCAAATCAATTTTATATTTACCACTCCTAGTGCCCAGTTTACCTCTTCATTTTTTCTGTAATCTCTTCTCCTAAATAAATATCCCTTTTGGCAAGGAGGATGGCCATTGTGAATTTGTCAAATATTTATTTAGAACTAGGAATTGCTATCTTGACCTCATTAACTTCCTCTAGACTTAAAATTTCTCATTTGCAAAACAAAGTAATTGGACTAGATGACCTCCAAGGTCCTATGTAGCTTTTACATGCTGGAATTCTTAACTCAGGTTCAGAAATTCATGAACCAATCTATGTCCTAATGTTGAGGTGTGAGAAATGAGGGTTGAGAGATCCCCTAACAGCAATGGGGTCCCCTAGTCAGTTTCAGGCTTTGCAAATGAATACAGGCACGAGGTTTGTGGCAAAAAATGGGTTTATTACACTAAGAAAACAACTTTCTTAACGACAATATCCTGTTTTTTTGCAAAAGTTTGGCCATTACAGCCTTTGATTACATTGGATTTTTGTTGCTTCAAGCTAGGGAGCAATTTGAGGGACTAATTTTCTTTTTTTGCTGATGCAATTGAAGTGACTTGCCAAGTGTCTGAAGTGAAGTGCTGAGGTAAGAAGTGTTGAGGTAGGAAGTGTTAAGTGTCTGACTTCAAGATGCTCTATCCACTGTACCACTTAGCTGCCCAGAGGGACTAATTTTCAATCCAATAGAAGGTGATGATTATGCCCCTGACCAAAATCTCCAATTGAATAGTAGGAGGACATTACTTATCTGGGAGTTTCCCTTATAAACAGGAAGGTAGGGCCCATCCCAGAGAACCACCCAGGACTACCCTTTCCCACCAAGATCTCAGTTTACATCACTTATTGTGGGTTTTTTTTTTCACATTTAAAAAAAAATATATTTTAATTAAAAAACCCTGTAATTTGGTTTTTATAATTTGAGAAGTAGAGGGAAAACCCAATTTACTCCTCTCAGAATCAGGATATGAAATTACACAGGGGACCTCAATGTGCTAAAGCATTTTCTTTGTGATAAAACCAAGACTAGATGACATCTTGTTTGGGTTTCTTTTGCTTTACTAAAACTTCTTGTTATGATTTCAGGGAAGTGATACTAGGACATACAAGTGTTTCAGTATTATCAGCCTCACCTTACTGTCCAGAGCCATCTGGTTCTAGTGGCCAAACATAGGTCAGGATGCCTGGAGATGCAGTGGGACACCATGGCTTTTTTAAGCCAAGGTTTTTAACAGGTCTCTGCTTGTGGAGGCAAACACCCATTCAGTGATTACAGCTAGGTAAGAAAGAAATGAGGCAAATAATGGCATGTTTAAGCCTATATGTACAAAAATATTTATAGCAGCTCTTTTTTATAGTGGCAAAGAATTGGAAATTGAGAAGATGCCTATCAACTGGGGAATGGCTGAATTATGGTACATGAAGGTAATGCAATGCTTTTGTGAGAAATGAATGGTCATTTGTTTTCTACAGTTATGAAAATTAAATTGGAGAAATGAAACTTAAATTAGAAAACTGAAACCTGCAAGGACATCTAGGAATAATCAAGGGTGGAGGTTACCTTACCTCTTTTAGAATATACTATGCCAAGGACTGGCTATGCATTGTCATGTAACTTTTGCAACATCAATTAATGATGAATCATGGGAGGGACTTATACTTCAGGATAGGAAATAAAATGCTGCCTTTGGAGTTGCAAAGATGTATCTACTTGATGGGGTTGAACCCTGAAAATATCCAAATGATGAGGGTGAACTCTGAAACTCTCCTCTGGCAGAGACCACCCTTTAAGCCAGTTAATAGTTTCATTCAGTTGGAGATCTGGTCAGAGATATGGTCACACCCTCTATTGAGTTAAAGATTAGTCCAGGACCACTCCCGGTAGCAACAACTCCCAGTTTTTGAGGGTTTGAAACTCCAAGTAAAGAACTCTCTTTTCAACTGGAAATCTAGGCCTGGGGGGATTGACAACATTGAAAGAATCTCATTCAATGGAAGCCCTAGCCTTAGACTGCTGTAAAAGACAATTCTGAACTCCAAATCTCTGCAGAAGTCAGAAGTCAGAAGCAAGATTCCACTTTGCCAAGAAACCTCTTTGATTGAAGAGTCCTGCTAGGACTCTTCCTTGCTGTGAAGATACCCTCTTCTCAGTGATAACATTTGTTATTTCTCTGACAGGACTTTGCCACTGAGGAGTCTGTCTTCCTAGAAAAGCTGGCTTATCAGTACCAATAAAATTAACTTTTGCCTCAGACTTTCGGGTTTGTGAATTCTTTCACATTGAATCTGCATTGACCAGAGGGGATTCCCCACCTGAATTCTCACACCACTAGCACCACATCATTTTTGGTTCCCTGACTGGAAATCCCTGAAAATCTGGATGAGGTAAAGCCTTTTCTTGTTGTCTATTCTATAGCTGGATGTTCAAATACCTAGGAAAATTTGAGTTGTAGGAACCCCAGGCTTGAGCAGAATTCTCTCAGGGATGCTTGAAATGGGAATTCTTGCATTCTCTGACAAAAAGTCCCCTTAACCAGGGAGCATTTTGTCATCTCTCCATCTTTAGAGATGTCTAGAGAAGGATGAGATGTTTTAGAATTAGGGAAACTAAGGCTTGGGGCAAAATGGGACAGAACTTCACCTAAGGATCCTTCCTTAGGCAGAGACAAATTCGGCTTGAAAGATCTCAAAACTATAAAGCTTAAATTAAAACAGCATTTCAGGATGCTGCTTAAATTTGCTGGAAGGAAATCAAACTCCCTCCTTTCAGCTCCTCTAGGGACAAGGAGCCCTCCTCTGCATCTCTATGCAGTCCTTATCAGGAGGCTTCTGATTCACTTCCAGAACAGGACCTTATATCCTGTAATATCTCTTTAACTCTTATCTCCCTCACCTGAACCAGATCCTGAGACTCTCAGCCTTTTTTCTCCTCCTCATACTCATCTAGGCACCCATTCTTATAAGAATATAAAATAAATCTTTCCTGCATTCATCAGTGAGTCAGTGAAATTCTTGGTAAGATACTTTATTTTTTATACTATTGTTCTATAAGAAATGATTTGCAGATAGATTTCAGAAAAACCTAGATTTATATAAAGTGATGCCAGATGAAGTAAGCAGAGCCAAGAGAATTTTGTACACAGTACCAGCAATATTGGGTGATGATCAGCTATGAAAGACAGCTCTTCTCAATGATATAATGATCCAAAACATTTCCAAAAGATTCATGATGGAAATTCTATGACTATGGAGTCTAAATGCAGATTGAAGCATACTATTTTACCTTTTTCTGTTTTTATGGAGAGGAGGGAGGAAAAATCTGAAACTGAAAATCTTACAAAAAATGAACATTGAAAATTATATGCACATGTAATTTAAAGAAATGAAATGTTATATATGTACTAAAAATAGTCTTTTTTTACCTAGCCCCCCCAATAAAGCTTGAAGGGGAAAACCCTCAGGGTTCCTGGAGAAAATAGAAACAATTGCTATTTACATTCATTCTGAGGCAATCAGGGGCCCCTCAAAAACATGTGGGGTTTGGCCTAGGATCTTTTGTTGGTCAATCAATGGGAGTCAAAATGATTTGAGTTT
This sequence comes from Sarcophilus harrisii, assembly GCF_902635505.1. Lineage (NCBI taxonomy): Eukaryota > Metazoa > Chordata > Mammalia > Dasyuromorphia > Dasyuridae > Sarcophilus > Sarcophilus harrisii. Next base: position 139,510,154 of record NC_045429.1, read on the forward strand.
AAGGCATAGTCCCTTAGAAAATAATATAGTCCATAGACCCTATGATGTCTTTTAAGGTTTCAGTGAAAAAAAAAACAATTATTTTCCTTTGGGCCGAGCACCTGATGGAAGGCAAAGGAAAGAAGATTTAAATTTTATTTAATTTTTTTTTTTGGAGGCAATTGGAGTTAAGTGACTTGCCCAAGCTAAGATAGTTAGGACAGGTTAAGTATCTGAGGACAGGTTAAGTATCTGAAATCAGATTTGAACTCAGGTCCTCCTGACTTTGGGGCTGGTGCTCTATTCACTGCCCCACCTAACTGCCCCAGAAGATTTAATCTTGAATGAAACATCTGACTAATCACAATCCCCTGCAGTGCCACAGGCAGAAATTTTGGGATTTTCAGTAAGTATTTATCAAATGCTTTGTAAATGCAAATCATTGTGCTAGATGATCTGGAAGATACAAACTCTTGCTAGTAAACACACATTTTACTAGGTGCCCAGGCTGAAGATAAAAAAGAGAAAGCAAAATACCTATCTTCAAAGAGTTTACATTGGGGAAGGAGGGGTAGGTATGTTATTTATAATATATGTATATATATATATACATTTATAGAAGTTATATTTAAAGTAGATGGAAGGTTGGTTGTTCTTCTTGAAGAGGATGAAAATGACATCACTAAGTTAGAGTCAAGTTACAGCATGTCTGACTGTGGTTGATCAGACCAATAAAAACTCAGAATGCTCTACCACAGATCAGGTACAAATAGTCCATGTTAACATTTGGAGTTGGTTCTCTAAATTTGTGTATCTTGGCTTTCTTTCAGTTCTGCTTTGCTCATGGAACACAGCATCTTCTCTGATGAGGGCATGTCATGCTGGATAGTCCTATGCCAGTTTCCCAAGTTGCATTATCTATTCCAAAGTTCTTAAGAGAGACTTTGGGACAGACTTCTGACCTCCCACCATGTTGGTGCTTGCCCTGTGTGAGTTTTTGGCAAGTGAACTTTTGGAATTCAAACAATGTGTCCATCCCAACAGAGCTTGTAAGGGAACATAGCAGTGATGAGATCCCCTGATCTTAAGAGTGTTCTAACAATCTTTCTGTTAATGATTTCAAAGTTTTCTGGTCTTAGGATAGTCCTACAAACAGATAGATAATCTGCTGGTCAGTGATAACCAAATCCCGAGACACAAGTGAATAGACCACTGCTCAGTTCTTCAGCATTCTCTTTTCTTAATCTGATTTGAAGTGAGAGGGTTTAGCAAATGGAGGGAAAGGACTGTATTGATCTTGTTAGCAATCCCCACAACTGAGATGCATTCAAAACTCTGATGAGTAGGGCATGCTGAGTGATCAGGGTTGCAAAGAGAATCCCTTAATACATTCTGGGGTGCTTTCCTAATGGAGCAGAAGGGGACTCTGGACAAGATAGGAATCAAGGAAGGGTTAACAAAAAAGTTACCATTTACCTAATTTTTTCTTTTTCTTTTTTATTTCCTTCTTTCAGAATGGGGTAAGTTCCCAATGTCTTAAGAATTGTTTTTTGCAATATTAAAATGATGAATTGCCAAACTCCTTATTCATTGTTCTCAAAACTTTGAGAATTTGCTAAGATGTTATTTTAGTGGTTCCATAATTTTAATTAGCTAACTTTTTTTCTGTAGTCCCCAGCTTGGCCAGAGCTGGGGTCCACATGAAAAAATCAGGCTTTCTTCCCTTTTAAGGTGGGAGTCAAGGATGTTAAGAAATCTTTTCCAGAATTCTAATTACAACATGAATGTTTTTTTCTTGCTAGCTGCATTTTAAATCTTTCCAAGTAAGAAAATCTAGCCCACAGAACAAACATGACAGACATAATATACAGAGATGTAAACACAGATAAAAATGACATGAAGAGGACTGTCCTGTGTTTGCCAAAAGTCACATAATTTCTTTGCCAAAATCCATCCTATAGTGGCTTGTCTCTTCTGGCATCCCAGAAGAGGTGGAAAAGTGGCAAAGGTTCCCTATGAACTTTGCTAAAAATTACAAGAATTTCCAAGTCTGGGCATCCCCAGTCAAGGAAAATTTGCTGAGTATGAAGCTCAAGACAACTCAGACAATTCTTTTCCCTGTTGCTTGGGGTGTCCTAGCTATAGTATTGAGGCAGAAAAAAAGGGGGGTCTTGACATTCCTCTTGACAAGAGGGGATGAAGGCAGGAGAATCCAGACCCTCCCTGTATGGGCCACCAAATACTGAAGTTCAAAAAGAGACCCTAGAAGTTGGAATTGTAGACTAGTTTTGCAAGGTGTCTCAAAAGAATTTGCAGACTTGAACCCATCTCCAAGTCGAAGAACAAAGTTTATTGTAATTGTAACGTCAATTGAAGTGGGCTAAGTTCCAAAAGGATTTAGCAAAGAACTAGTATAATGTTCTTCTCTAAAATGTAATGTTCTCTGGGAGCAGATTTCTTGGGGAGCTTTTGGAGGCAGCCTTCATTTCAGTTCAATATAATCACCCCAAATGTAGCTAGGACTTAAAGTCCAAATCCTATGGTCTCTTTCCAAGTCTTATCTTCTTCACTTGGGGCTAGTTTTTCTTAGAGGCCTTCTGTAGTCTTGGTTCCAAGAGCTCCTACTGCTAGTCCTTTGCCTCTGCCAGATTCTGCTTCTAGCTCCCTCCAAATGTCTCCAGCCAGCACAAAGGTGGAAGATGGAATGAATCCGTCTCCTCTTCTGAGACCTTATAGAGGGCTTGTGTTTTTTGGCCCTGAGAGATCCTCCTTATATATGCTCTCTTAAAGGTATAAGTCTTGTGGAATTATAGTAAATACTAAGTACATGTAAATTAGAGAATCATTTTCTCATCAATTCCACTGACTTGGCACCTTGTAAAAATCCTAACAAACCAGGAGCAAGAAGACAAACTTATCCAGTTCTTCATGTCACTGATATGCTAATTTTATGGCCCAGAGATAGAATTGAGGAGTGGTCTAGTCACTATTGTCTCAGAAATTTGATTATCACTGACCAGCAAATTATCTATTTGATAATCAGCAATGTTTGTAGGATTATTCTAAGGTAGAAAGATTTTAGAATCATTGACAGACAGATTGTTAAGGCAAAAGCATTCTAAGGTCAGGAGACCTCATCACTGCTATGCTCCTCATAGAAGCTATACTCCTTCATTTCTGTTTTCTTCAATAGAGTTTGAATGCTTAGCAGTTTAGTTTGAAAAAGAATCTCAGTGTTTGGTATCTTATTCTGCCAGGTAATCTTGAGAATCTTCTTAAGATAATTCAATTGAAAGTGATTCAGTTTCATAGTTTGGTATTGGTATGCTGTCCAGATTTCACAGACACACAACAATGAAATCAGCACAAGGACTCTGGAGACCTTCAGTTTGGTAACCAGTCTAAATACCCCTTCTACTTTCCTTTGGAACCTACCAAGTGATGGGAACGCTGAACCAGCTTGCCAGCTACATCACCTTATTCTTAGGAATGGCTAAAAACCAAACCAAAACCAAATAAAAACAAAAATCTGAGGCCATTTTGCTGCTTTTTCTTATGATCACTCAATTTCCCAGACTGTTGCGTTTGTATAAAATGATTGTGAAGCTGGACTCAATTTTTAATACATTCATCCTGTCTTCAACCTTTGAGACAAACTTAAAGGGAATTTAGTTTTCTCAGACTGCCTTTAAGACAATCTCAATATCTCGATACACATCCTTATTACTCCCAAGATTCCATTTTATTTCCCCCTCCTCTTTGTGAGCTACCAAATTCCTTCCTTGTTTCTCCTCTTATTCCCTAGATCCTACCTTCCCTACTTCACCCTCTCCCCTAGCTACAAAAAGTTGTTACCCCCAAAAGCAAATTGCTTACATCACATATGATTTTGCCTTGCTTAGTTCTTGTTGGTTTGAGTTCCTGAAGCTATTTCACATAATTAAAATATTGAAACTTTGTAAGTTTCAATGATGATGAATGCCTGTGACATAAATTCTTCGTGTTGATTGAACTATTATGTTCTCCCAAATCTATTTCATATAGCCACTTTGGGTACATTTATTAACACTTCACCAAGCACTGAGCTAGCTCTGGAAATTAGCAATGTGTACATCACAGAAAAGTATACTACCAAGGTAAGTTAACTTATTCACAGCATTCAAAACTTCTCTATTTGCTATAACCAATAGTTCCATATATGGATGGTGTGGTGCTGGTTGATGGAGCACCTTTGTTTCTTGTTATTAATTGTTAGACTAAAATTAGCACATGTAGTCAAGTAATTGAAGTTCCAACTGAAGAAGTTTTGGATGCCATTAGGCTCCTTTCACGTGTCAAAAGAAAAAGTGTTGATTCTATTCCAAGTGAGATTTACAAAGTGGCAACTATTGCTCATATAAAAGTTGACTGAAATTTTCCAGGTTGAATGGCAAGAGAAGGTTATTCCCTAGTGACGAGGTCCTGGGGTTGGCAGAGTCTGAAGTACTGATAAAATTACTTCTTGAAACAAGCAGGGAAGGGCATTGATGGGCATCAGTTCTACCTTATAATCCCCCCCTCTCTGGTGGTCATGGGTAGCCCCACTTTGCTATGTCCAGCTAGAAATCCAAGTTATGTTAAACTTCTGAGGTTAAATTTCCCTTATAAATCTGTCCGTGGCCCACACCATCTTTGCTGAACTCCTTATCCATGATGACATAGCTAGACATTGCCTGAGGCCAGATTTTTAACTCAGGACTTCCTGCCTCCAGGTTGGACCCTCTATTTACTGCCCCATTGCACATTACTGAGCAATAATTTTGTTGTGAAGTTCAGTTTATCTGGAGATCAGACCTCCAGTTCATTTTAAAGATGAAGAAATTGAGGCAAACAGTTAAGTGACTCATTTAGGATCACACAGCTAATAAGTGTGGGAGAACAGATTTGAATTCAGGAAGATGAGTCTTCTTAACTTCAGGCTTAGCAATATATTCAGTGTATCACCCAACTGTCCCTATTACCACTGCACTAAGTCAGGCCCTCATTAGAATTCTGAAGGAGTATGACTTTTAATTAATTCTTTCAAATAGTTACTTCTCTTTGAATTTGTACTAGGATGTCAAAGAAAGAATTGAAGATGTAATTTGGGATACAATTCTGTTTTGAAAATTCCATCTCCAGCCTTGGAAATGCATTATTCATATGGACCTCAATCATTGTATTGACTAGAAATCTATTGTAACTGGATTCCTTTTGGAAGGGAACAATGTTGAGAGGTTGGGGAGTAGGGAATAATAATTGAGGTTGTATGAATAACTTACTCTTATACTATCACATGTATCTTTATTGTATTAGGAGCCTTTGCACAGTCTTAACTTTCTATGTAACTTCAGCAATAGTATATACTAAATGATGCAAAATATACCTGCTGTCTAGAAGTCGAGTTGATCTAAGTTTTTCAGTATCTAAAAAATTAAGCCTTTGTGTAGAGGCCTTATAAAGATTACTTTTATGGCTATTACACTTCAAATATAGAGCAAAAATGTGCTAACTGGTTATTGCTCATTGAAATATATTCTCCTGGCTCCTTCAGCAGTATTTCTTTTTATGTGAGAAAATAAGGGTTTCAGAGAAACCCATTTTAACTTGTAGAGATAAAGAAGCCTTTGATCTTTGGCTTTATTAAATGCATCCACACTATACTTATTCTAATTATATTACTATTTAGCACTGAGTCACAAAATTGGTCTTAAAAGGCTTGGCAAATGTAGTGTTCCTCTTGCAATATCTTTTGTTTCCTGCAATTCACAAATGCATATGTCTTTTGAAAGCCCAGCATTGGGCAATAACTTTGCTGTGAAGTTCAGTTTATCTGGAAATTTGGAGTGATTCTACTTGCTTGATTAATCTTTTATGTTAATAGCAAAGCTGTTTATAAGTCAAATGATGCAAACTGGTAAGGTGTTTTAGTCCTTTTCATGGGGAAAAGTGTATTTTTATGTATATGTGTGTTTGTAGGAAGTCAACCTTAAATAATCAGAGTAACTAAACGCCAAATATCAAAGGTATGCATCTGGTTTATTTCTAATTGTTTTATTTTTTTTTGTGTGTAGCACTTTTTATTATGGTTGGTGAATTTGTACACTTTAGAGTGTAAAGTTACATCCTCACTCTGGTATATTTTGATATCAATAAATTCTGATTAGGTAAATTTTCCATCTCTCTCTAACAGATATACTGTTACATCATATCTCTGTATTTGTTTTTACCTAGATGACTGCAAACTCTCAAAATCATAGACTCATAGAATTTTGGATTTAAAGGTTATCAAATCCAACTTTTGCTTGAAGCATAAACTCCTTCTACAACATAACTTCTGAATATTTCCAGTGACCAGTCAACTCACTGTGTATCCCCATCTATTCCATTTCTGACAGCTCCAATTACCATCATTTTTACCCGACATCATAAGCTACCTTCTTAAAAGAATCAGACATTGGATTGAGTTCTGACTTTTGGGCAGAGTAGGAATGATTAATGATTAATTTTCTAATGACAAGTCTGCAAAGTAACAAGTTTTCAAATTTTTGAATGCAATAATCACATATATCTGCCCAAATCTCTCCTCCAAACTAAACATACTTAGTTCCTTCAGCCTTTGTATGACATAATATTTGAGACACTCATCTCATTGTTCATCTTCCTCTGGACACAGAACTCTAAAGAGTTCCAACATATTTTCTATTCAATTTTTCTTTTCTGTTTATTTGTTACTTAAGTGTAGGATTTTATTTTATTTTTTAAAGATTCCAAACAATGAAAAACACAATATGGCACTACAAGGATTCTACAAGAATTTAGTAGTGCTAAAAGAAATCTTATCTGGAGTATATAGGATCAAAATTTGGGGCAAGACCTCAAGTCTTGCCTCAATCTTTTCTATAATCTTTCATTTAGAAGATGAAACAACACAGTTCTATATGCATTTTTATTCGCGTTTACATTTAAACCTAATAGCCATAGATCATTATCTAGTATATCGTTTAAACTATTTTCTTTGTTTTCTTTCAGGTAACACATTAGAATGTTTTTCTAATTCCAGAGGAAGTGTAGTGGTCCATGATGCTACTGAATTGTTTGTTCTTCATTCTTGAAAAGGGCATCAGGAAGGCAATGCCATAATTTGTAAGTGAATTGTACTTAAGTGAGGGAAAGCTATACAAGGTCACTAGCCTCATTTTCTTCTCCAGAGCCATCTGTGGATAGATCACGACAACATGAGATGGCCCCAGATACAGTAGGACACTCTGGTCTGATTTAAAATTAGGGTCTTTAATAAGTTTCATTTTGAGCCATTGCCCATTCAGTGGTTATCATTATGTAACAAATAAAGGCAAGAGACAGACTCTTTTACCTAGTCCAAGAGGGGAGAAAAAAAGGAATCAATTTAGGATGAGAAGACTCTCAAGGTTTCTGACAGAAACAAAAACAATTGCTGTTTATACTCACTCTGAAGTAACCAAGTCTCTCCTGGCCACCTATCCTATAATGAACTCTACCTTTTCACCTCTGGTAGGTTCTGATCGTCTTATGGTCTCAGTATCACTTTTATGCACATATTCTTAGGTCTACAACTAAAATATTACTAGAAGGCATGAAGGTCATTTCATGCTTCTTTTTCTTTCCCTAGAATGATGCCTTGTACATACTTGGTCACTAATAGTAAATATTCATGGGTTAGCCACAGTCCTACTACCTAAAGCAAATAAAGGATAAAATGAATTCATTTCACCATTGTTGATGAAACTATCCCTTCATTGGTAGAATTTGATATTTCTGATTTAGCCTCTACTTTTGATGTATGGTATATGGATTATGGTGACTACACTTGAAATAACCAAAAATGTAGACATGTTTCAATCTTCTTTTTCTGTGTAAATACCAAACTATAAGTCATTACTTTTTAGTTATTTTGCTGGATATCTACATTTTTCTGGAGATTCACAGTTAAATTGATTCATTGAATCAAACATATAAAATGTTTATGGTGAAAATAGTTACATTAATTTTGAAAAAGATAACTGTCTCTAAATCTACCTTCTCTATCAAATGGTTAATATCATTGAAGATTTATAATAAATACCCATGTAGAAAAGTTTTGCTTCCAGCATCATTGCCTACCTCCTCAAACATATAATCCAGTGATAATTACATGTACTAGAGCTGTAGAGTCAAGCCCTTAAATAAAAAATGAATCTATTCTAATGCATGTGTATGTTTTGGAAATTGTAAAGCCAAATGTGGGCAGTTTTTAATGATACTCTAGCAAAGGCTGCCTTTTAGAGTTGTGGGAGAACAACAACAAACAACCCTTCCCCCAACTTTAATTTCCATGTACATGAAGGAATATATTACTTTTCTTTTTTTTTTTTTAATTTCTTTTTAAATACACATTGTTTTATGAATTATTTTGGGAGAGAAAAATCAGCCAAATGGGCAAAATCATAAAAGAAATTAAAAAAAAAAAAACAAGAAATAGAAAAAAAAAGAGAACATAATGTGTTGATTTATATTCAATCTCTTTAGTTCTTTCTTTATTTGCAGATGGCATTTTCTGTCAAAAGTCTATTGGGATTCCTTTGAATCACTGAGTTTTTCTTTTTTTGGTTGTAATAATCTTAGTTATATTCATGAATTATGGGTAGTCTATAATTGGACCTTCACAGCACAGGTTTTAGTTTATATTTAAAAATGTATATATTTTAAAATTTGGAGCACAAAGTTTTGCAAGGGTGAATGTTGAAAATTATCTTTGTATGTATTCCAAAAAAAAGAAAGCTATTCTTATAAAATTTTTTTTTTTCTTACCACACTCCTAAAAATTCAGGGTTCATGGAATATTAAATCTCAGTGTGCACTTCTTTTTACAATGAATTTATTTAAAGATAGGATACATAGCATATGAAGACAAGGGAGTTTTCCTGATTTGAAGACAAAAATTAGGTAAAGATGTCTAATATCATATTTACAGTATAAACACTAGTTTTATTAATAAATCACAACTTTCACCACTATATATATATATATATATATATATATTTGTTTTAGTTTTGATATTAAAGATGTTTTTGATAGATTTATGTAGAACTCAAAGAATAAGCAATTTATTCATCCTGTAATGGGATTTTTAAAAGTATTCTGAAATATTAAAAAAAATTTAATAAACCTCATTTTACTTAAAAGTTTTAATTTTGGTTTTATAACAAAGATTTTAAGATTAATCAATACAATGTAGGTAATCATGGTAGCTCAGAGAGGGGTCTACTTTTCACAATGTCACCCTTACACAAAGTAATGAAGTACTAGAGGCCTAGCAGATATAGCATTATATATTGACCATTTCTATACAATGAATCACTAGTATTTTGCCTCAGAGAGGGGGGAGAAAGAGAGAGAGAGAAAGAGAGAGAGAGAGAGAGAGAGAGAGAGAGAGAGAGAGAGAGAGAGAACATATATCTGCATATATGAAGACAATATCTAATCAGAGAGAAAAAGGTAAGGATGGATCTTGGACTAAGAAAAAAACAATGGCTTGTTTTTCAAAAGGATTTTCAATTTCATTCCACATCTCAGCACAAGAAAAATGGGGGTAAGGGAGATAAGTGAAATTAGGGCACTGTTCAGAGTATCAAAATGCTCACTCTTAGCTCTTGATACAGTAATAATAAGAAATCAAAATGAACCACTATCAACTGATTATTGGATTGGGTTCTATAACAATAAAAATCATAATTGTATAGCCTGAAGTGGTTCACTAATATGAATTGCCCCATTCTGTGAGGACATTTTTACACAATATGACTCTTGGATATAGAAGGGGGAGATAGGAATAGGAATGCATATAGTTCCTACTATATGTTAGGCATTCTGTGCTAAGCACATTACATAAATTATTTATTTGATCCTCACAACCTTCGGAGGACAATAATATCATCCCCATTTTAGTCAAGGAAACTAAGGAAAACAAAAGTTAAGTAACTTGCTGAGGATTACACAACTAGTAAATTTTTGAGGCTAGGTTTTTAATGCAGATTCTCCTGCCTCCAGACTCAGTGCTCTATCAATTGTCTAACCTTGATGTAGTCTTAAAAGGTGAGTCAGTTATCCCTAAAAGCAGAATAATGAATGTTTAATCAGATTGACCATTAGAAAGCAATGCATCAGCTTTACTTCTAGAATATCACTTTCAAGATTATGAAGTGGGCTTATTTTCTACACTGTAATAGACTGGGGAAAATGAATTTTGAGATACTTAGACAAACACAACTATTTGCACTAGAGATTAAAAGGACCCCTTTTAACTTGGGGAACCTAGATGTGATTATATGAGTGTGACCCTAGAAGTGAGAGCTTCTTTGCCATTTGTCCTTCATTCTTGAAGAGACATAACCTCAGGAAGGTGGCAATGCCATGGCTTGCAAGTGAATGAGATTAAGGGGCTTTGCTATAGTCCCACAACTGTAGATCTGGGTCCCTTGGCACTTAGTCCTATGATCCTTTTATTATGTTATGCTACATCAATTCTAATGCATATATTTAGGTGGTAATTGGTAGCATAATAATTGAATGGACCTTGCCTCAGTCAGACTGAGACTTAGGAAAGATCTTAGTTTAAAAGGGTGAAGATCCCTCACTGCATCCAGAGCCATCTCCAGTTATTTCTTTTTGTTTGTTTTATTTTTTTGTTTTTTGTGTTTGTTGAGGCAATTGGGGTTAAATGACTTGCCCAGAGTCACACAGCTAGAAAGTGTTAAGTGCCTGAGACCAGATTTGACTCAGGTCCTCCTTACTTCAGAGCTGGTGCTCTATCTATCCACTGCTCCAGTTATTTCTGAGATTATATATATATATATATATATATATATATATATATATATATATATGTGTGTGTGTGTGTGTGTGTGTATGTATGTATGTATTTGTCCTTTTCCTTTCTAATATGTTCATGTTTGTTCTTACTTGTTAATTGCCTGGCACAAAAATGTTTTCTTATACTCTCTTGAATATTTTTTCACCCTGACACCTTTTCATATAATGGATAATGCTATGGACAGTGGGGGAAAGGAAACAGATGAGATTTAAAAGTTTTAGTAAATATGCTAACAAAATAATAATTTATGAGTGTAAATAAACATAGATATCATTAAAATAATGTCAATTTCCCACAAAAATCAAATATCATTGTTAGTGAAAAATAAATTCATGACCAGTAGAAGATTAAAATGAAGTTGGCAAAATAAATATCTCACTCAATTCTTTTTTTCCCCAATAAGATCTGTAAAGAATTGTCCAATTATTTCTAAAATGGGAGAATGGTCATTTAAAGGTTAAAGCATTCATATTTGCTTAAAAGATATAGAAAATGAATGTTCTTTTTCAATATTTGGAAGAAAATAATTTGGAATATTTAAAAAAAATATTTACTTATTTAAAATTTAAATAGAAAATAGAAAAAGAAAAACATCAGGGACACAGCAGAACATGAGAGTATTCAAAATATAAAACAATAAATAACCTATGTAATAACTACTACACATTGGGTTCAAACCTGTCCAACTTTTCTTTGCTTTCTTTTAAGTTTTCTTTTGTTCTATGCTATGTATTTTTTATTTTATTCTTTCCTCTCCATCCTCACCTTCTCCAAGAAGGCTACACTTAAGCATGAGATCATACATAGATATAGATACAGAGAAATAGATATAAAAATACATGTACACATGTATATATACACACAAATATATGCATATGTATGCATAAGACATATACATATCCATAATCATACACATGTATACATATATATTCATATACATCTAGGTGGATAACATTTTCCTTTATAAATTCCAGCCTTTGCATATTTCTTGAAATCAACCAATGCACAATTTTCTATATCAAAGCAATATTTCATCCTATATTGTCATCATTTTAAATAGTCTAAAACAATATTAATTAATATGGTTGACATATAGGATAATTTCCCTATTTTTTCTTTTTGATTAAATCTATTTTAGTTTTAACTTTCTCTGAGATAATGATTACTATCCTTGTTTTCTTTTACTTAAATTCTACTCCTTATCATTATTACTTTTTGCATGCATCTCTCATTTCCTATCTTTCCTGACTCCTCTGCTTTACTTTTCCTAGTTACTTTGTCTTCCTATTACCTAACCAAACTCAACTCTCCCTTCCCAAGATCCCTTCCTTACTGTCCTCCACCACCTTTTCCTCTTCCCCTCTTGTTTCTATCTGAATTCAGAAGACTTTTATAGAATTCTAAATATATATATTGTTCCCTCTTTTTCTCATTCCTGTTAGTCTACACACCCATCTATATTCCCACCCCCCATTCTAGTCCTTCTCACTCTTATTTCTTCTTAAATTTAGAAGACTTTCATTCTCTTCTAACTGTATATATTCTCTCATTAATCCAGATATAATATGAGTAGGATTCCCTCTAAAAATTCCTCCCTTTTCCTCTTCCCCCTTCCTATCTCCTTACCCTCTTATTTCTTTTTGAATTTAGAAAGCTATTGTACCCTTTTAGGTATACATGTATTGTTCTCTCTTTAACCCATCCCACTATTAGACACTTACCAGCTGTGAGACTCTCAACAAATCAATTAATCTTTGTGTCAATTTTTACTCAACTGTAAACTCTGGAACTCTGGAGAAGAAAATGACAACCCATTTATCTTTGCTAAGACAGCAAACCAAATATCTTTGCTAGGAAAATCCCATAAAAACAAAGTCATGAAGAGTTGGACATGACTAAACAACTTAACAACAGCAACATTATATGTTTATAGAGAGGAAACTGAGACAAATCTACCTGTGTTTACAAAGCTAGTGAATATATTAACTCAGATTTTATCTTTGATCTCTCTGATTCCAGGTCCAAAACTCTAAAGTTCTCAAATTACAAAACAATAAGTATAAATGAATTCACCTACTGAAGGCTCTGCAATCATCCAAAAAAGAAAAGTCATTTTTAGGTAATGAATTTTCTAGATGATCATTTTCCACCTTTAATAAACTCAGATTTTGGCCAGGTTCATGAGGACCATCAAACAGCATACCATTATCCTGTCTGCTGGAAAAGAAAAATACCATGAACTTCCTATAAATTACCATATAAAAAAAATCTTGAAAAGCATTAAAAACCATTCAAAGCAAGAGATTTACAAATGTTTACTATTTTTTCTATTAACAGTGAATAGATAAACTATGGAAACATTCTTTGCTTTTCTATGATGTGTATGCATTTGCATATGCATACATATGTGTGTGTGTATGTATGTAATATAGACAATAAATTGAAACTATACCAAGCAAAGCCTGAAGGATTTATTCCTATCATGGAGTAAAATGAGGAAGAAAGGAGAGTTGAGAGGAGAAGGATGGGTAAGAATGTAAAAAAAAAATAACAAAATGCAAAAGATGAGAATGACTTGCGTTAGGCAGATTTGAGGGACAAGGATATAAGGTTCCAAAGAAAACAGAAAATGTATTCACACACAGGAAGAAGAAAGAAAAGACGGAAAGCAATCCAGTATAGGAGTTATGGCAAGAAGGAAGAAGGAAAAGGGAGAAGGAATAAGAGTGTGGGAGAAATCTATGTTTGTAAACTTAGATGAGGAAAAACTCTTGTTATAACTTTTTAAGGTTCACAGAATGCATCACATGGCATTGCGGATAATAGTGTGCTGGGCTGACATGCGGGAAGAGGAGTTCAAATCTAATCTCAGACATTTATTAGCTATGTAACCTTGGACAAGGCATTTGATTTCTGTTTATCTCATTTTCATCCTCTATAAAATGGGGATAATAATAGCACTTACCTCATACAACCTTTTTCTAAAGAGCAAATGAGATACCATTTATAAAGTGCTGAACACAGGGATTGGAATATAATAAATACTATGTAAATGCTTATTCCTTTCCTCTTTCACCCTTTTCCCCAAAACAATTGAGGGATATGTGTAATGTCAGTATTATTATCTTTATTTTACTGAGAAGAAAAAGACACAGGTAAAAATTAAGTGACATACTCTTGTATAGCTAGAAGTCCATGTTAAAACTGAGATGGAAAATCAAACCCTCCTGACTTTATGTTCACCAGTCTTTCTCCTATACATTTCATTCTGCATATACACACACCGTTTATGTGTGTGTATACACACTATAGATGTGCACATATAGAGAGAAAACAGATGTAATACTGACTTATTCATATGCATCATAATAAGTTTAGAGATTTGCTATATTTGCATTATGGATATTATAAAAATATGAAGAGGAGTGGGTTAGGTATATAAATTTTACTTACATCTTTTTCTCCTTAAAAAAAAAAGTATTAAGTCAAGGAAATGATTATTAGATTTCCCATAACAAGACAGAAATATATTTGTAGCAATCTAGATTTATAAATGGATCAATACAGTCAGATTCTACTTTTTCCCAAATCAGCACTCTTTAAAACAATTTAATCTATGACTTGTTAAAGGCAGAATAGTTTATGCCAAAATATGTGGCAGCCCTTTTTGAAGTAGCTAGAAACTGGAAAATGAATGGATACTCATCAATTGGAGAATGATTGAGTAAATTGTGGCATATGAATGTTATGGAATATTATTGTTCTGTAAGAAACGATCAGCAGGATGAATACAGAGAAGCTTGGAGAGACTTACATGAACTGATGCTGAGTAAAATGAGCAGAACCAGGAGATTATTAAACACTTCAACAACAATAGTGTATGAGGATGTATTCTGATGGAAGTGGATATCTTCGACAAAGAGAAGATCTAATTCAGTTCTAATTAATCAATGATGGACAGAATTAGCTATACACAGAGAAGGAACACTGGGAAATGAATGTGGACTACTTGCATTTTTGTTTTTCTTCCCAGGTTACTTCTACCTTCAGATCCAATTCTTCTTGTGCAACAAGAGAACTGTATGGATCTGCACACATATAGTGTATCTAGGATATACTTTAATATATTTAACATGTATAAGACTGCCTGCCATCTAGAGGAGGGGGGGAGGAGGGAAGGGAAAAGTTGGAATAGAAGTGAATGCAAGGGACAATGCTGTAAAACTTTACCCATGCATATGTTCTGTTAATTTAAAAAATATGATTTTTTAAAAAAGTGACTAAAATTCACATAGCTAGATAGAACAGAAAATAGAACCCTGGGTCAGGAATCAGGAAAATGCATCTTCTTGAATTCAAATTTGGCCTCAGACACTTTCTAGCAAGGTGATGTTGGGTAAGTCACTTAACCCTATGGCCTCAGTTTCCTCATTTGCAAAATAAGCTGGAGAAGGAAATGACAAACTACTCCAGTACCTTTGCTAAGAAAATGTCAAATGAAGCCATGGAGAATTGGATACCTGAATAACATTCCAACAAAATTTACATGGAGATGTTATTAACATGTGTGACACTTTTATCAGTCTTCAAGAAGATTAAAGTTTAATGAGCATGAAATTGGCTGCTACTCTGCTAAACAGACACATATGATTCTGGAATCATTATCTGAAATGTAGGGTAGGAGACTTGTGGCTGGAGATGGGAATAGCCTCTCACTTATCCTTGTTTTTAAAAAGTCCTGATTTATTATCATGAATAAATTTTACTTTGAAGCAAATGCATACAATTTGTCTAACCCTAAATATGCTCCTTGCCTGTTTTATAGTTTTAATATATGTGGTGGATTTTATTTGCATAGGACTTCTTGTATGAATTGCTTTGCCCCTTATTTTATGGGGTTTTAGACTGTTCAGTTTAGTGGAGAGTATTTAAGATTCCACAAATGTTCATGGTAAAGAGCCATTTTCACATGAAAGAAAGGAAGAAATAAAGAAGGAAAATTTTAGCTAGGATAGGGATCATTGGTGTTAAATGCAGATGAGAAGATCTGTCTCACAGAAAACTCTTCAGATTCAAGGGAAGTATTGGATTTAGGGTAATAAAATCCCAAATTTGTTTTACTTTTTCAGAAATCTTTCTAACTTAGCCATAGCTTATCTCTGGAGCTAGTGGCAATGGTTAGTATGTCTTTCAAGACTGAACATTTCTGCAGAAAGAATTATTGCTTATTTTGCTTTCATCTCTTATCATTCCTCTGCTCCCAATTTCCTCTATTTTCCCTCACCACGACTCTCATAATACACATAAAGCATGATTTTGCTGCTGTCCCACAGTATTCTCATTCCTATGTTACTTGATTTTGAAAAACTCTCTACTCTATTCTCATATAATTTTTTTGATTAGGTGAAAGAAGAGATTCTTTGCCTCAATTGCTACCTAGCCTTAATCACTGAATGGGTGTAGTTGAAGAACTTAGCTTAAAAAAGCCAAAGTCTCTCATGGCAACCAGGGCCATCTCCAGTCTTCCTAATCTATATCTGGCCATTGGACCCAGATGGCTTTGAAGGAGAAAGTGAGGCAGGTACCCTTGCACAGCCTTCCATCATTTAAATATAATTCACTTACATGTCATGGCATCATCTCCCGGATGCCATGATCTTTGAGAATGAAAGAAAAACAACAATAGCTTTTGAATGTTCTTTACTCTCCTCTCACATTTTTTTCTCTGTTTGAACTTCCCTGACCATAGTATCTTTTAACATAGGCATTTTTGTGGATGACTTCTAAGGTCCTCTCCAAAGTTAATCCCATATCTGTTCTCCCTCTTTTTGACTAAACTCCACTTCCTTTTTTTTGTCTTTTGTTTAAATTCTCTGTAGTCTATCTTGTGGTCTCATCATTTACTATTTTCTCTATGTTACTAACAATTTCTTAATTGCCAAATCTAAGAGATTTTCTTAATCCTCATCCTTCTTGACCTTTCTTTCACCTTTCACATTGCTGATCATGCTATTTCACCAGATATTCTTTTTTCTTTATATTTGATGACAATTCTCTCTAAATTTTCTTCCTACCTAATTACTCCTTTTCAATCTCCTTTGTTAGATATTCATCCAGTTCATGCCTTCTAACCATGTGAATCCCATAATTCTCTGTCATAGGTCTGTTTCTCTTTTCTCTCTATTACATTTTACTTGGCGATCTCATCAGCTTTCATGGACTTTATTATCAACCTATCAAAAGATTTTCTTTCCTTTTTTTACTCTATTAAAACTTTTTATTTTCAAAACTTTGTATCTGTAGCTATGATGACTGCATTTAGCACCCAGGGTATTTTAAAATCAGCTGGAGTCAGGATAAGGGAAAATCCTTGATCTTTATTCTTTGCAGAGGTGAAGGGGAATGGCGATACAAAGTGAGAGCAATCCAGCAGTGCCTCTGGCTCACACTCCACCTACCAAATCTTCTACACAATCTCCTATACAACACATCAAACTTGAACAGAGAGTGGGCGGGATCATTCTTTCTCCAAACATATATTAATAGAGTATTGTCCAATTTCTAATTAGCCTTAAGTGCTCAGACCTCAGTGCATCTGCTCAGCTTCAGCCCATTACATCTAACCCCTTACTAGACAACTCAAATATACATCCTATAGCCATCTTAAACTCAAAATGTAAAAAAACCTGAATTAATCTTTTACTCCAAACCCTCCCTTCTTCCAAATTTCTGTTATTGTCAAGAACCCTACAATATTCTCAGTCTCCCAGGCTCAGAACCTAGAGGTCATCCTCATTTTCTCCCATTATTTTACCTCCTTCTTGACCCTATATCCAAACCATTGGCAAGTTCTGTCAAATTTACTTTTGTAATATTTTTCTCAAGTGCCTCCTTCACTTCTTGGGCACTGCTACCACCCTTGTTCAAACCTTGTTCACCTTTCACCTGGAATATTGAAATAATGCAAAGGGGAGCAGCTAGATGGCATAAAGTACTGGCCCTGAATTTGGGAGAACCTGAGTACAAGTCTGGCCGTAGACACTTAACCTTCCCTAGCTGTGTGAATCTGACCAAATCACTTAATCCCAATTACCTCAACAACAACAAAAAAGAAAGAACCTGATGGTTGGTCTCCTTGCCTCAAGTCTCTCCCAATTCTATTCTATCCTCTACTCAGCTTCCAAATTAATCTTCTTAAGAGGCTTTCGTCACCCTGTTTAATCAATTTCTGTGACTCCCCATACCTCCAGCAACAATATAAAATCCTGTCAGGCATTTAAAGTCATTTATTACTTTACTTCTATCAGCACCCCACCTTTCCAGTCTTTTAACACTTTACTACAATGCATCTATTTGTCAAAATGTTTTGGAGACATTCTGTTTGCTAGAGCTAAATTTCAGCAATCGGGCTGTGCCCTGAGCTTGGCAAAACAATAATCCTTGTCGTCTAGATGATTTCACCTCCTGGCAAAGTATTCTGCTTTGACTACACAAAGTGTTCAGTGAGAGATCTGTGATTTTTATTCCCCTATTTTCCAGGGTCCTGAGAGCTAACATTCACAATGTCTCTAACAATGCTCATGATTCCTTTTCCTGGTATTCCTGTTCCCATCACACAACTCTGATTCTATATTCACAAAGTAATCATGATCCCAAGACTCAAGACAATCAATTTAAGTACTGTTCCCACAGAATCCAGGAAAGCCACTCATGAACCTCCCTTGGAAACAATAATTTAAGATCTAAAAACTTTTATGTTGTGATCCAGGCCAGTTTGTACATAATCGCT
This sequence comes from Sarcophilus harrisii, assembly GCF_902635505.1. Classification (NCBI taxonomy): domain Eukaryota; kingdom Metazoa; phylum Chordata; class Mammalia; order Dasyuromorphia; family Dasyuridae; genus Sarcophilus; species Sarcophilus harrisii. Next base: position 139,528,831 of record NC_045429.1, read on the forward strand.
GCCTTTTCCCCAAAAAAGATTAGCCTGTCCTCTCAGGATGGTGAACTTTTGCTTCAAACATAGTTTTCCTCACTCTGAAATGAATTAAATTTCTGCTTAATCCTTGGCACTTCACTCTCTAGTCTGCTTTATTTGACTCTAGCTACCCACAAGTTAGAGGGTTGTTCTAGTTTGTTCAATATTGATTGGTGTCAGAAGTGAGACTGAACATAGAACCTGGCCAAGTGGACTTTTTGATGCCAGGGGGAGTGGACTAAGCATCACAGGAGATTTATTTCTTTGGAGTTTGACTCCTCCCCCCTCCCTTGTTTGGTAAGTTCTCTGTTCTTTGTTTTTGCTCCATTTCTAGCTTACTCTTGATTGAGTTCACCTTTCTTTGTGAGGAAAACTTAAGGGACTACTAGGTTCCCAATTTATCTCCAGTCTCTCTGATCAGGATTTACTATAGTCTCTGTCCATCTCTAAATTTGTTGTTTTATTGTGGGGATTTTTTGGTACATTTCAGTACCCCTCTTCTCTCCTTAACCAACAGTGTTTGCCTGCTCTGTCTTTGTTCTGGCTCCCAAAAGCCAGGAAACTCTTCCTTGCCACTCCTCTTTCAGTCCTCAGCATGCTAAAATGTTTGGTTAGTACACAGCTCTAATTTGGTCTTTCTCCACACCTCAAGACTGTGCATGCCTCTGGCAGTTTTTTTTTCCCTTTGTGCCCCAAGTCAAATCAATAAAATTAGAAAAGCAAACATTGTTGTTTGTATTTGTCTTGCCATTTTGTCTTTGTCTCTGTAAATTGAAGAATATTGGTAGCATGTTTATGTGTTGAGTTAGATTCTGTTACAACCTTGAAAGATTTAAAATGTAGCCAATCAGAAAAATCTTTTAAAGCTCTAGCCACAACATGGGGAAAGATTAATGAACTTTTATAGTTGAAATTCAGTAAATTCCAATAAGCAGGTCTAACTGCCACCTTAGGCTTTCCGTGGGAGATTAGGTTATAAGAAAAGAGAAAAAGCCTTGTAAGACACTTTTTGTTGTTGTTGCTGTTATTACAATACTGGCCAAATTGGAACTGTAAAAAATAAAGTTAGATAATTAAAACCACTAAAATTATCTTAGCAGATTCTGGAAGTTTGAAGAATAATTATTAAGGAGTTTTGCAACTAGTTATTTTAAGATTTCAGGAGATAACTCCTCAGACTTTGGAGTAAAATTTCAGGAGACAACTCCTGAGACTTTGGAGTAATTCCAGAAACTTTCTTCCTTAAGAAGTATCTAAGTACTTTAGAATATCACCCTGTAGCATTTGTTTTAAGGCAAAACGAGAATTATATTTTGAGTTTTTAAAAAGGTAATTGACAAGATTAATTGTTTTCATTGTTCTAAACAATGAAAGTAATTAGTTTGGCAGTCATCTCAGAATGAAGAAAGTGAAGGGAAAATATGAGGTAAATTATTTGCAACTTCTTGTTAACTTTACTTAACATTCCAGAGTTTTTGTTTTTTTGATGTGTTTGGGTTTTTTTGTTTGTTTTATCAGTAGTTTTGAATCATTCTGCCTTTAACTGGAGTCATGAATACATTTCAGTTGTAGGGATTGCTAAGGAAACCATTATGGTCCATGTCTCTCTGTTAAACCATCTCATTTCAGATAGAGTTAAGAAAAGAGAATGATGGAGAATTCTAGGGAAATTTGAATTATTCTGTCCAACCTGATAGAGAATGATAGTAAGTCACACTACCCACAGTGGTAGTGGCCCCAGTGGCCCTATGTCACTACATTTTTTAGTTTGCCCCTTTAGGACATCCTGCACAGCCTGCCCCAGCAGCTGTAAATTACTCTAGCCCCAGAAGTGTTCTGTGTTGTGTGTATGTGTGTGTGTGTGGGGGGGGGTGGGGGGGGGGAGGGTAGGCAGCAAGCATTTATTTTGTTCTGCCACCTGGAACTATCACGAATGAGAAGGTCCAGGCATTAGCCACACCAGCCACAAGGCAGACCCTCTACCACATCATCCAAAATGGCAATGAGGTGGAGGAGCCAGAGCCCATGGTGAGCCCACCCTTCTCTTCCATTTGCAGAAATGTATAATCTCTGTATAATCTCAAGAAAGTAATTTTATCTGTTTGCCCCTACCATTTCCTGATTTACAAAGAGAAAAAATAATAAAATAAAAATAAAATAAAATAACCCCCCAGAGTGGTTGTTAGATTAAAAAAAAGATTGTAAAGTACTTAACACAAGGACTGGCACATGCTAAACATTACATTATTATTATAACTCTAATTGAATATAATTGTTTCATACCTGATAACTTTAAATTTATTTTATATTTCAATTTTGAAATGTTTAGTTTATTGTATTGTTGTATGCTATTTCTAAATCTATATTGTGAAATTTGAGACTTTTATAAAACCAGAAATGCTAGGTAGACAAAAAATTTTCTTTTAATCTGGTTGATGCAATACATGAAAGGATGTAGAAAAATTTGGATAATTGTAAATGAATAAATATTTAGTAATAAACATTTCATGAGGTATATTTACTTGTAAACAGGTAGTAATAATAATAATAATGTAATATCAAATTTTAATATCAACATCTTGGCTATTATGAAAATTTTTATGGTGGTTTAAAGATGGAGTTTGAAGATATGAAAGAGTAAACTATGACTTATTTTATGTATATCTGAACCCCTAGATATTGGTAGTTTTAATTTATAAGTAAAGGATTAATAAAATAGGGAAACATCAGGAAAGATATTCAAATTCTAAGTTGTATTTAGTGAAATTTTACTGTTTAAGTTACATATTCTTAGAACTGCAATTTACTATCGTTCTGATCTTTGATTAAAAGAGGGATAGTTGTCTGAATTATCACAAAGTCAATAATAGAAAATAATATTGGCTGCAATGCTGTTAAAGGTGGATGTCTCTACCTGGAAGATTAGGGAGATAACTTCAGCAAAGCCTAAGGTCTACACAGGATCTCTTTTTTTTAATTCTGTTATAGAAAATTTCTATAATCAAGAAATTTTGTAAGTACAACACCAAGTCTATTAAATAATGGATTGATACTGGAACATCTCTGAATTACTATAATAGGATTCAAGTATGAACATCTTACAATTTTAACCTATATTTGTGATCAAATTATAATACAGGAATGATATCCTCCAAAGGGGGAAATGATTCAATAAGGTGATAAGATAAAAGATGTAATGTAAAAGTTTTCTGATTAAATAGAACAGTAAAATTTGAAAAAAAAATCAACAGGATTGGAATATTTTTGCTAAGAATTATGTATCTATGCATATGATTGGTTTCCAGTTTTATCTATCATGAAAATTCAGATATTAAGTATGTTATGGTAATATGTTCTAAGATTTTATTCATTAAAGATTATTTGTATTTTACACCTAAATTATATTGATAATAGAACAGAAATTAAAATTATTTTCCCATTTTTAAAAGTATTTGTCTACTAATCTTAAAAGGAAGTACAGGCCACAAATAAATTTTCTAATAAAATACATTAGAACCAGACAGATTTACAACTGAATTCTATTAAAGATTATATCAGGTACAGGATTTAGTAAGACTAAAATGATGATATATAAACAAATGATATATAATTTGAAATTCTCTAAAATTTTAAAATTGGAAAAGTGACTCTTTTACATTGTTAGAAACTCTAGATTTGGAAGAAGAAGCAACAGAAGCAGAGCCTTCTTTAGAATTGTCCTGAGAACCTGTGGAAGAGGAAGGAATTCATGACCAAAGAAGAACTAGAGACCATTATTGATCACAAAATAGAAAAAATTGATTATATCAAATTGAAAAGTTTTTGTACAAACAAAACTAATGCAGACAAGATTAGAAGGGAAGCAATAAACTGGGAAAACAGTTTTACAGTCAAAGGTTCTGATATAGGCCTCATTTCCAAAATTTATAGAGAATTGACTAATTTATAAGAAATCAAGCCATTCTCCAATTGATAAATGGTCAAAAAATATGAACAGAGAATTCTCAGATGAAGAAATTGAAACTATTTCTAGCCATATGAAAAGATGCTCCAAGTCATTATTAATCAGAGAAATGCAAATTAAGACAACTCTGAGATACCACTACACACCTGTCAGATTGGCTAGATTGACAGGGAAAGATAATGCTGAATGTTGGAGGGGATGTGGGAAAACTGGGCCACTGATACATTGCTGGTGGAATTGTGAATACATCCAGCCATTCTGGAGAGCAATTTGGAACTATGCTCAAAAAGTTATCAAACTGTGCATACCCTTTGATCCAGCACTGTTACTACTAGGCTTATATCCCAAAGATTAAAGAAGGCAAAGGGACCTGTATGTGCAAGAATGTTTGTGGCAGCCCTCTTTGTAGTGGCCAGAAACTTGAAACTGAATGGATGCCCATCAATTGGAGAATGGCTGAATAAATTGTGGTATATGAATATTATGGCATATTATTGTTCTGTAAGAATTGACCAGCAGAATGATTTCAGAAAGTCCTGGAGAGACTTTCATGAACTGATGCTGAGTGAAATGAGCAAGACGAGGAGATCATTATATACTTCAACAATAATACTATATGATGATCAATTCTGATGGACGTGGACCTCTTCAACAATGAGATGAACCAAATCAGTTCCAAAAGAGCAGTAATTAATTGAACCAGCTACACTCAGCGAAAGAATTTTGGGAGATGACTATGAACCACCACATAGAATTCCCAATCCCTCTATTTTTGTCTGCCGGCATTTTTGATTTCCTTCACAGGCTAATTGTACACTATTTCAAAGTCCAATTCTTTTTATACAGCAAAATAACTTTTTGGACATATATACATATATTGTATTTAACTTATATTTCAACATATTTAAACTGTATTGGTCAACCTGTCATCTGGGGGAAGGGGTGGGGGGAAGGAGGGGAAAAGTTGGAACAAAAGGTTTTGCAATTGTCAATAATGAAAAATTGACCATGCATATATCTTGTAAATAAAAAGCCATTAAAAAAAATGTCCTGAGAATAAAGCAAAATGTCCAAGAAAAGATACTTAGGGACCAGAGGTTGCTGTTGTTTTTCCTATGCTCAAGCAGAGGACCATGACACCATGAAGTGATGCCATAACATGCAAGTGAATTGGGTTTAAATGAATAGTGCGGTATAAAGCCATCACCTTCATTTTCTCCTCTGATCAGGATGACTAAAGATAATTCTGGAAGCATAAGGGACCATAGCCTTTTTAACTGAGGTTTTAAACAGATTTCAATTTGACTGAGGTGAAGGACCAATTCAGTGATTAAGATTAGGTAAGAAATGAGGCAGATAATGATCTCTTTTGCCTGATCAAAAAAGAAAAAAAAAAACAATTTGGTAGAGGAATGTCCTCAGGATTTCTGGCCAAAACAGAAGGAATTGCTATTTTCCTTCATTCTGACCCAATCAGGGTCCAAACAATAACTAAGTTGATTTCATTCTGGAACCTATTATTTAATTAATGAAGGCCTGAGTGATTTGAATTTAAGGAATGGCCCTTAGAATGAAATCTAGCTCATAAATCCCAAGATATTTTGGGAAGATTCAGTGATTAACATTTACATCCTTGGGAAAGAGCTTCTTCAGGTATGATATGCCCTATGTGGACAGAAAGAAGGAAGGGAAATAAGATGGAAAGAAAAAAAAAAAGGAATGGAGACAGAGAGGGAGAGGGAAAGGAAAAGGGAAAAAAAAAAGGGAGAGAGAGAGAGAGAGAGAGAGAAAGAGAGAGAGAGAGAGCTGGAAGGAGGAAGAATGGAGAGGGAGGAAGGAAGGAAGAAAAAAGAGAAAAAAACTGTTGTTGATAAATTGGTCCAGTTGGGTCCCCAGTGGAAAAGCTCCTACTACTAATCACAGAGGTTAGTGTTTGTCTCTCTTTCAAGAGAACCGTGATATTATGGAGGTAATGCCATGACATATAAATGAAATGGATTTAAATGTGGGAGGGTTGGGCAAAGTCACCAGTCTCACTTTCTCCTCCAGTCATCTGGGACCAGTGGCAAGATCTAGGATGACTGAAGATGGCCCTGGATTCAGTGAAAGACTGAATCTACTACTAGGACTTTTAACAGGATCACATAGAGTTGTGCAATGACTAAAAATCACTAAATGATCAACTCTAACTTCAAATCTAGTATATTTTGTCATTGTACCACATTCTTAATAAGAAAAATAGATAAGCAAATATTCCATTTTCCCAATCTATTGATGACAATATCATGTGAGTGTGAAGCAGAAATCATGCTAAAGGAAATTACATTAGTCAGAAAATATTTAAGAATCTGTATCTAACAATAAAAGTTTACACCCAAACCATCTCATTGTCTTCTTCATTTCCTCTTTCTCCTCCTCTTCCTTTCCTTTTCCCCCAACTAGCATTTATTATTTACTTACTACTTGGACACTGTATAAGTGTAAAGGATCTATTTTTGTTTGAGGCCCATTTTATGCTATCCTATAATTGACCATCTGAAATATTATTTTAGGTTAGGATTTGACCAAAAATAAACCTTATATTTTAGAGTTAATAATTTAAGATATTTAAACCTCCTCTCCAACTGTCTATGAAAAGTTACTGTTGATTTTCTAAGTTATTTTCCCTTGTCCTGTCATCTGAGAAGATCAGGCAGAAACTAATTTCTTTTGCATGTGTAATCGTTTTTGGCAGCAAAAATGGAATTCTTCAAAGCAGATGCTGAAGAGGGTAAAATAGTCATTAACAGGGTTGGCCTTTATCTTCATGATTTCCGTCACTATCCTGGAGACACTTATTTGTTCCCCAAAGATGGCATTTGGAGTCATACATTTGGCCTTTGTCATTTTCATTTGTAGCATGGTGGTTACAAGCCCTTTTATTCTAATTGCACTTCATTTTATCCCTTCTGGGAAGAGGGACATGGCTTCCATCAGGTGTTTTCATAGTTATATTAATTATAGAAAAAATAGACAAAATGCTGTTAGATTGTTAAAGTTAAAATAGCATTTCAAAATAGTTAACTTTTGGTTAGAATAATTGACATTTATATAATATCTTAAAGTTTGAAAAAATATTTTATAAATGTCTAAATTTAATACAGCATTTTGAAATAGTTAACTTTTAGTTGGAATAGTTGACATTTTCATGGAATATTATTATTCTGTAAGAAATGATGAGCAGGCTGATTTTAGAAAGGCCTGGAAAGATTTATATGAACTGATGTCAAGTGAAGTGAGCAAAACCAAGAGAACATTGTATATGCTAACAACAAGATTATATGATGATCAGCTGTGATGGACTTGACTCCTCTTAACAATGGGGTGATTCAAGGTACTTTCAAAAGACTTGTGATGGAAAGTGCCAACCACATCCGGAGAGAGAATTATAGAGACTGAATGTGGAACAAAGCATAACATTTTCACCTTTTTTTTAGTTGTTTGTTTGCTTGTTTTATTTTCTTCGTTTTTTTTTTCCCTTTTGTACTGATTTTTTTTTTTTTTTTGGCTCAGCATAAGAAAAGGAGAAATATATTCAGAAGAATTGCATTTGTTTGACCCTTATTAGATTGTTTGCTGTCTTGGGGAAGGGATGGGGAAGAAAGGGAGAAAATTTTGGAACACAAGCTTTAGCAAAGGTGAATGTTAAAAACTCTTTGAATGTATTTGGGAAAATAAATGCTATTAAAATAAAATTTAATTTAATTTAATAAAGAATAGTTAACATTATATAGTGCCTTAAAGTTTGAAAAAAATCCTTTATAAATGTCTTATTTGAATTTCACAATAATCCTGTTGCATGAGTATTAAAGATATTCATTTATTAAGGATATTCATTAAAGATCTTCATTTTGTAGACATGGAAACTGAGGCTCAGAGAAGTAATTTGATCATGGTTACACTGATACAATGATAGCAAGCATTAATAGCAGGATTTAAACACAAGTCTTTAAGGATTCCAAATCCAGCATGAGGATGATAAATTAAGCCATTTGCTCAGTACCATACAACCACTAAATCTCAGTGGCAGGTTTTGAATTAGTGTTTTCTTGACTCCAAATCAAGCCTTCTATCCACTACTATGTCTTTATATCTATCTTCCAAATATTAAGGAGAGCTATTATTCCCATGCCTTCCCATCTCTTTCTATAAATGAGCTTTTATTTCTTTATTTGTAAAATTCAGATAATATTTCAGAGGGCTATCATGAGGATCAAGCAAGATAATGTATATGTAGTATTTTCTAAACCTCTCACATAGTAGGCACTCAATAACTATTAAACTGAAGACTTTCATATTTTGTAAAGGGTTTTTCAAATAGGATATCAGTGATTTAATATATTTCCCATATCTTATGGATAAGGGAATTGAGACTCAGGAATTTTCCTACTGTTACTTGATTAGTAATGTCATAAGTCAGGGATATATATAAACTGCAATCTTCTGTATCCTTTCTATAACATCACATCTCTTCCCTAATATGAGGTTAGATTAGTAGGCTAAAAGGTTTGTCAGATATAAGCAGCTAATCCTTACTGAATCCTTATCTATTCTTAACATGGAAAAAAATATATCAAAAATTCCTGTTAGTACAATGAATCAGAGACCAAGGGTTGATGAATAAAATGAGAGAACCGGAAGAGTCTTTTGGGCATCCATTGGCTCTATCAATGTCTCATCATTTATATAAGAGTGGCATTTTCTCTTGCTGCCTAGGGCTCTTCAGGTCCTACTGCTTCACAGCTTGCTAAGTAAATGTCAGATTCAGGTTTTACATTGTTTTCTTGTTTTGTCAAAAAGCTCCTTTAGGGTTCCTGATCAACCAGACAATTTTCTGACTTCACTAGTGCCTGTAGTCAAGTATAAATATTATCTTGATGTGAAACTGATTTCTAAGATTCTCATCATCCCAACAGCAAAATAACTTCTGGCTTTTTTAGTCATCAAGGTTCAAGAGATCATCTATTTTTAATTCACAAACTATTGGCAACTTTGATGCTCTGTATAAATACATTAAGGCCACTGCTCTGAGAATCTGAACATATCTTCAGTCTGACCCAGTTCCCAGTCCTCCCTCCCTTTCTTCTTCTTTTCTTCAATGGGTATTTTGCTTTCCTGGTCAATGAAGAATAGAACAGAATAGAACTTTGAAGATTTCCATTTTTTCCCTTTCTTCAAATTAATGATAAAAAAAGGAAAACAGCAAATAAAATGACTTTTCACCACTATTCTTCACTTTTCCTCACATCTCTACCATTTTTCATTTAGGCTTCATAAGGAAAAAGAAAAGGAAAATGACAGGCAGGTGCTAATCTTAGATCTTTGTCTATAAAGTACTGAGATTAAGTCATATAGAGTAAGAGGACATACTTGGAATAGGAAGTAGAATAAGAACAGTGATGAGAGCACTGACTCTAGAACTGATCTCTCTGAGTTTTATTTACAATTAAATTAGTGGGTTAGATTAAATGACATTTGAGGCACCTTCTGGTTCTACATCTGTAATTCAATGATCTATAATTTTAAGAAACTTGGCATCTGAACTTGAATTAAGGATACCTGGATTTGAATTGTGTTCCTGACTTTCATCAGATGGGTGATGATCGACAAACCCTGGTACTTTTTTTTCATTTGTGAAATATAAACTACATATCATACAATGCTAAAGTAAGGAAAGCACTTTTTAAACCTTCAAGTGCCAAATGAGTACTAATTATCTTTACTTTAGAAGAAAAGCACACTTTTACTATCATTCACATTTCTTCATAAAAGTTTAGGTCAAAGACATGGATTCTGGAATAAGTACAAAATAGAGCCTTTTTCTCTATGACCACTAAAAGATAGGTAAATGTCTTGAGAAGATGAGGTATCCTAACCAAAACAAAGAGCCTTAACTTCAGACTTGGAATTAGAATACATAGGTTAAAATCCCCGATCTTATCCTTGAGCTATACCTCATGTCCAGCAATCTGCAACAAGCGGCTTCTCCATTTTATCAGATCTATCATTATTTATGATTGACATCTCCCTAACCCTCAGTTTTCTAATCTATAATTTATAAAAATGAATTACGTCTACTACTTACTTTATAAATTCTTGTAAGAAAAATGTTTTATTAACATCATGGTGCTATAGAAAAGAAATTGTTTGAAATGGTAAGATTCAAATAAAAAGTTCAGTCCAACAAACGTTTCTTAAACATCTGCTATGTGTCAGGTATAGTGTTGGGTGCTAACGATATAAAGATTAAAAAACAACCATGGTATCTACCCTCAAGGAGCTGGCATTTTATAGAGAAGTAATAACAAATACATGATATATGGAGGGCTTTATTTTTAAAAACATGATTATAGATTTAGAACTAGAAGGGAACAAAAAATCTAGTACACACTCTTCATTTTATAGATAAGGAAACTGAAGGGCTAAAGGGTTGGGTGACTTACCCAAGGTAACCCAGAGTAAATGGTTAAACTAGGATTTTAACCCAGATACTCTTATTGCAAATTCAACATTCTTACTATTGTACCATGCTGACCACATTACACTGTAATGCAGTAGACATTATATGCCTTAAACCAAAACCACTCTGAATATCGTTGATTGGCCATCAAGGGATCCCAGGCCAAGTCCCATTTGGTCATAGTTTGGGTCCTGATTGACTTGGATTAAATGTAAATAGCAATCACTTCTGCTTTAGCCAGAAATACTGAGGGCCTTACCTTCCCATATCCATCCATCCATCTATCTATCTATCTATCTATCTATCTATCTTGTCTGTCTGTCTATTTATCCATTTATTTATTTATTTAGATTTTTTTTTTTGACTAGGTGAAAAAGGAGATTCTTTGTCTCAACTGCTGTCTAGCCTTAAACACTGAATGAGGGCGGCCTCAGTCAAACTGAACCTGTTGAAGAACTTAGCTTGAAAATACCAAGGCCTCCCATTTCATTCAAGGCCACCTCCAGTCATCCTTATCTATCTCTAGCAACTAGACCCAACTGATTCTGGAGGGGAAAGTAAGACAGGTGACTTTACCCAGTCTTCTTCACATAAATCCAATTCACTTGCTTGTCATAGTATCATCTCCCTGATGTCATGGTCCTCTCTCTTCAAGAATGGAAGACAAAACAACATTACAGGGATTGTTACCTACATTCTGAAGTGGAAACTGCTTAATTTTAGTATCTGTACTCTGTTGTTTCCAATTTATCCTCCATATAGTTATTTTGTATGTACATAGTTGTTTACATGTTGTTTTCCTCCTCAGATTTTGAGCTCTTTGAATGCAAGGACTGTATTTTACCTTTCTATTTCATATATTTAGCACAGTGCCTGACACATAGTAGGTGCTTCATAAATGTTTGTTAACACTGACTGACTAGAATGACCTTCTCACTCTTATTATGCCAGATTGTAGGCAAATAAGTTAAAACCAGACAGTTTGAGGAAGGTGAAAATGTCATTAACTTGGAGGGTGAGTAAAGCTATGATTAGATGGTAGTATTTGAGCCGAGTCTTGAAAGAAACTGCTAGGAATAATAAGAGGTAGATATGAAGAAAGAGTACTTTTTTTGGCATAAGGAAAATTCTCTACATGGGTTAGGAAATGGAAAAAATGAATGTTAAATTCAGGGAATAGCTGGTAGCACAGTTTGACTGGGAAAATAGATGGGAGAAAAGTAGTAATATGAAAGACATTCAGAAAGGCAATCACAGAATATTCCCACTAAAGTATAGGTGATAGATGGTCATCCTGCTTCTCCTTCAAAAGACCCCAAAAGGGGAAGCCTGCCAGTTTCTAAGGTCATCATTCTACTTTCCTCAAATTGTTAGTTGGGTTTCCTGATGTTAAGCCCATTTTCCTTTGTGCAACTTTTTACTCATTGCTCCTATTTTTTTGTCCTCTAAGGTCTAGTAGAAATTATCTAGTCCCTTTTCTGCCTCATAAACCTTGTAACATAAAAAAAAAAAATTAGAGAGACATAGTTTCTGGATAATTAATTATTTTATCAATTATGGTCATTATTATTAATAAAAGGATTGGTCATTTGGCCTTTCTCATAACCTATTTTTGATGAACTCATGCTGGTTCTTTGTGATGACTATTAATTTTTCTAGATATTCATTCTTCATCCCTTTAATAATACTTTTTTGTAGTTTAGTCAGCTAGATTGATGACAGATTTTTGAATGTTTTAGGTTAAGAGACTTGAAGTAATAAGATGATGTAAAATAACATTTTAATTTAGCCAATCTAAACACATTTATTTTTCTAACTTTCAAATTGTGCTGATGATAGAGAATCATAGATGTTGAATTGGAAAGGATATTCTTTAAAGGCCATCTTGTCCAACCACCTCATTTTAAATAAGGACAAACTGGATGCAGGACAGGATTTCAACACAGGCCTTAACTGACTCCAAGAAAAGTGCTTTATGCAGTGTATCACTTGAATTTTCCTCGATTATTCCACTTGATTATTTTGTTGATAGAATGGTTGAGCACTGATGCTGCTGTTTGTCAAAAGGTTTGAGTTCTCATACTGATTTTTCCAGAATTGACTGTGACTTTTAATAGGAGTCATAAGATTCTTCTTATGTAAAATAGGACACTAAGGACAGTAGATCACAGGACTATACATTTAAAGTTGAGAGACTTGGTACTTAATAAATGCTAGTTGATTGACTGATTCAATCTCCCTGTATCTTATATTACATATGAAGAAACTGAGTCCCAGAGAAAATTATTTGTTCAAGATCAGAGATTTGAATCTAGCTCATCCAATTAGCAACCAACTCTTTCCGCTCGAAGACTGATCAAAATCTGTCATTTTACATTTACAGACTGATGACTACTGAAGCATAAAGTACTATGGAAGTCAGTGAAAATCTTTTTCATGAGTACTATTGAGGATCATGGCAAAATTCACAATTTATTTTCACTTTATGCATGGGGCAACAGAAATTGCACATATCTGTTTAGAATGAGAATCAAAGAATGTTAGAGCTATAAGAGAGTTTAGAGAAAATGTAGGTTAATTGTCTATTTTACAGATAAGGAAACAGAAGCCCAAAGACAGGCATTTTGCTCAAGGCCAAAGAGCTCTTTTTCAATGATTTATAATTCATCTCATTCAATTTGATTCGTTTTTTTTTTTCCCTGAAACTTGAAATTAAGTCATATAGTTAGGAAAGTCTTCATTACAATGACAGTTTTTATTTTATTGAAAATACTTTACTATTTGAAATATTTTAAAATTAAATTGAATTAAATTTGTTATATTAAATTTACTATTTTAAAAGATATTATTTTTAAAATTCTCTCTCAAAAACTCTCTTGGTTATATGCAAAAGATACTCATTTTCTTTCAAAGTAAAGGGGACCTTATAAATTTTAGTAGTTAAATTTTATATTTTGCCAGCATGAGGTGTCTTGGCAAAGAATATTGCAATAGGAATAGAGAAATAAGAGTTTTGCTCCTAACTCCACTAATAATGCTGTGATCTTGGGTATATTACTTTACTTTGATAAGTCTCAGTTTCTTCCTTTATGTAATGAGTGGGTTTAGTCAGGTAACATTTTTGACAGTGTGAATCTATATTTTGATTTTTTTTTTGATGCCCAACTTTTGTTTAGAGCTGTTATGTATTCTCTTTACCCAGTCACCTCTTTGAGATAATTTCCACTGAAAAAAAGTATATTTAGAATACTTCTGTATCACTTGAAAGGTAATTATTGTGATCTATAGCATTTTAATCATTTATTTTATAAACCTGGAAGTTTAATGTTACTAAAGTAGGACACACTACCAAAGTGTAACAATAAGTCAACATGGGACCTACATCTAGGTTGAGGTTTATTTCTCACCAGTTGAGAAACTCTCTTACTCCTATTAATGAAATTTCTCACAGCTAATTCCCTTATAACTGAAGATTGGATTTGAAAATGGTTAAGGTAGATGCTGGTGTTTACACTGTTATTCTCTTCAAGTTTAGAGAAAGATTTTTGTAATAATCTGATTAAATGGATTAACAGATTAAAATCTAATTCTCTTTAATAGGCTAAAGTAGCATAGTGTGGTGGAATGAATGCTGGATTTGGAGGCAGAAAACTTTCACTTTCCAGCTATGCTACTTACTGTCTGTTTGACTATGGATAAATCACACTATGTTTCATTTTTCTCACCTGTAAAATGAGGAGAGTAGGATCACAAACCTCTTTTGTCTTTTCTAGTTCAATGTGTATGCAATATGGAAATAATAATATGCATTTCTCCTACCGTTCCATTAAATTGGCTAAGATGTATTGCAAATTCTTTCAAAATAAGGTGTATGAATTCGTGAGCAAATAATTTAGCCAAAAACTCTTCTCTGATTCTAGATTTTCTCCTTAACACATTTAACTGATGGTTGCTCTTTGTTTTAAAGAAATCCAAAGACATCATGGGATGACATCTTGACTTTCACATGAATTGAATTGTGAGGCAGAGTTGCAGTTATCAGTTTCAGTCTCTCTTCCAGAGTTATCAAAGTCCAATGATAAGACAAAAGTCAGAAAACTGACAATGTTCCAGAATTCAGTATATGACTTCTATGTTGTCATCTTCTATGTTGTACAAAACTCTAGGTGTTCTACAGTATCTGCTTCACCTACCTTCATGGCAGTAGAAACAAATTGTTCTCATCTACCCATTCACCAGAGGAAATCTTCACATATTTGGGATAATAATTCCTCTAATTTGCCTATAATAAACTTGTTTGGTTGCCCTCCAGCTGGTTTTAACTGTTCTACTGGGGTGTGGCTACTGTGCATACTACAGCTTTTTGAGAAAGTGAATCTTTCTGTCTCCAGGGCCAACACTCCATCCAGTATATCACCTAACTGATCTATGCTATAGCTTTTTGGAGGCATAGGTAAGAGTTGGGTGAAAGTGGACACAGAAGATGGATAAACAGCCCTAAAAAAGGCTCAGCAAGCTGTCATACCAGAGGTGCTAATCCTCCTTGAATACCCCATATACCCCATTGGCTGATAATGGAATGAGAAAAGGAGAAAAATAATCAGAAAATGTGAAGGCAAGGAATAGAAATGGAAGGAACTTGAATTCTAGTACTATAGACCATTAATGGTTTCTTCAATTTCTTTTTCTATGATAGGATTGTTTAAATATTTTATTTCTTCTTTGGTTAATCTGAGCAATTTATATTTTGTAAATATTCACCTATTTCATTTAGATTGTTAGATTTATTGGTGCATGATTGGGCAAAATAGCTCCTAATAATTGCTTTAATTTCCTCTTCATTTTTGATATTGGCAATTTGTCTTTCTTCTTTATTTAAAAAAAAATCTAATTGATCAATAGTTCTTTTTCTTTTCTTTTTTTTTCATAAAACCAGCTCTTAGTTTTATTTTTTTTTTTTATGGTTTCTTAATTTTACTTTTGTTAATCTCTCATTTTATTTTTAGTATTTCCAATTTGGTTCTTAATTGGGAGAAGGTTAATTTTCCCATTTTCTAGCTTTTTTAGTTACATATCTGATTCAATGATCTGCTTTTTCTCTATTTTTCTCTATGTCAAAGTGTTTTCTGAGAATCATTTACTAGCGCAAAAATTAGTTAGTTAGCAATATTATGAGCTCTGACAAAGTAATGCTGAGTTATTCATTTTCCTTTTCCACAGTACATTTTGTTTGTGACCTACTGGCATCATGTGTCTGGAAATGATGCAGATCACAACTATACCTATTCATCTTCAGTACATTTTGTCTTTGCCAGTTCTATGATAGCACAGAGCAGGTGTGTAATAAGTGTATTTTGACCTATCAAGTAAGATTGTTTATTTTTTTCCTTAAAATTTTTAGCAGAGGCTCAGACTCTTAAATATTGGGCCAGAGGACAGAGTCAAGATGTAGTAGGTAGGTCTTTATCTGAGCTCTTCCTGATTTTCCTCAGATCAACATCAGATTTGAGTTTAGGAGTAACAAAATCCACAAATATTTGGAGTGTAACAAATTTCCAGCAGAAGATATTTTGGAAGAACTTCAGGAAAGGTCTGTCTCAATCACATGGGGGTGTATGTGTGTGTGTGTGTGTGTGGGGGGGGTGAGTGGAGCCCTTTGCAATGTGCCCAGGGACACCCAGGGCAGAGTGGCTTCTGTTAGCAGGGGAAATCTAATGGGAGGCTATTAGCCAAATTACAGAAGTGTTTGTCCAGATTCAGAAGCCAGTAGATCAGCAGACTAATTGTGAGACCTCCAACATAAAACAATCCTGAATTGTGCCCCTGAATCCCAGCAAAAAACAGAGACTTGGCCACACCCACCTAGCACAAGAAGTAAGCCTACAGGAACAGTTCCAGGTATTGTGGCTTGTAGAGAAAGCTTTGGACAATCTCCCTTTTGCCCAAAGAGCAGACTTCAACCTTTAAAAATGAGCAAAAAAGCAAAAAGAGCTTTGATTATAGAAAGCTTATATGGAGATAGGGAAGAACACACCTCAAACCTTGACGTCACTAAAGGTAAGACATCTTCGGATGAAGCCTCAAGGGATGATATAAGTTGGTCTCTATCTCACAAACCTGTCTTGGGAGAATTCAAAAAAGGATCTTAAAAGAGAAATGGGGAAACAAAATGAGAGCTCTGAAAAAGGAAACAGAAATTATCTGAAGAAAATTAATCCCTAAAAAATAATTTTGACAAAATGGAAAAAGAAAACAAGTCCTCGAAAAACAGAATTTGTGAAATGAAAGAAAAATACAATGAGCAAAAGAATTCATTTTAAAGTTCAATTGGCCAAATGCAAAAGTAGATAAAAAAGGTAAATAAAGAAAATAATTCACTAAAAATTAGTAGAATTTAATGGAAATGAATGACTTGATGAGACATCAAGAATTTGTCAAACGAAACAAAAAACAATGATAAAACAAATAGAAGAAAATATAAAATACCTCCACACAAAAACAACTGACTTAGAAAATAGATCCAGAAGAGACAATCTAAGAATTTTTGGATTACCTGAAAAATACAATGAAAAAAAGAACCTAGAGAACATCTTTTAAGAAATCATCAAGGAAAATTCCCTGATATCCTCGAATCAGAGGGTAAAAATAACTATTGAAAGAATCCACTGATCATCTCCTGAAAGAGACCCCTAAACTCTAAGGAATTTGGTAGCTAAATTGAAGAATTGTCAAATCAAGGAGAAAATACTGCAAAGAGCCAGAAAGAAACAACTCAAAATATGATATTTTAAGGGGAGACAGTGCTTTAAACTCACCACACCAGCTTACAAAAGAAACTCAAGAGGCTTTGAGAGAAGTTGAACTGACTTTATCCAATGTGGTTGAAAGAGTCACTCAAAAAATCTTGGAAATATCAGTTTTTGCTACCCAAGATACATCCACAGTAGTTCTTCATCAAAGAGACGGTGTGATAGAGTGGGTAAACCTCCCAGCAGAATCAGAACAAAGCCTTACTCCTTACCCAGTGCTTGTGGCTAGAATTTTATTAAAGGCTATTAAACAAGTAGTGCATTTATCTGAGATAAGACCCTGACAAGATATACACCTTTTATCCTAATGCACAAATTAATGTATGCTGTGAAACCATCCTAGAGTGGCAAATTTTATTAGCCATGGCTCCAAATTTTACACATGGGTCTCCATTAAAGATAATCAAACTATTACATAATTGGCAATGGATTCTTGAATAAAAAGTTTCTAAAGTTCCTCTTAAAGGACCAACTTTACAGATGCATCCAAATATAATATTTGCACTGTATACTCTCGTGATATAAGTATAAAGAGAGTAGTCAGAACTCCTTTTCAATCCACTTAGCAGAATGAGTTGTATGCAATCATTCTAGCTCTTACTTATTATTCAGGAGGTATAAATATAATATCTGATTTTTTTTTTTTACACTTAACCTTTTAAATTTACATTTTCTTCTTGCTGTAAAAAATTCAACCCAAATTTTTAAGTGTACACTTTCAAGTCATTAATTTTCTCCTTAGGATGTTTCTTTCCCCACTCCCCTCCTCCTCCGCCCCCTCCCCCCCATCACCTTAATTTGAAAAAACAAAATCAAGGTATAATTGAGTCATAAGTGATTGAACAATTTGTTTCTGAGCATGCCCAGATGGGATTAATTATTTTTTTTTTAGGTTGTTAACCACAAACCAAGATAAATGAGAGAATGAATAATGACAACACATTGTAGTTTGCATAAATGAGTTCAATCTAAATATTATCAATCTTATAATGTAGTTTAATTAATAAAACATAAATTGTGATAAGACAAGTGGATTTACTTTTTTAGGTTATTAATCTTTGTCACTCAGATTGTGTGAGTCAATGGCTTCTTTAGACATTTGGAATATACCGTTAACTGGAAAGTTTCGCTTTTTATTTTTCCAAATTTTCATGCAAACTGATAAACTAGGAAGGTCTTTTTTTTTCTGAAAAGAAAATGATTCATAAAAGCATAAAAGCATATACTTACACATACACACACACACACACACACACACACACACACACACTTCAGTTTTGATTGACCATAGTAGCTACTCCAAAACTAAAGGTATTCATTTTACCTCATTCTTTTATAGTACTTTCCTTTCTCAATGAAAATTTAGATGATGGAGACATGTCATTTTTCATACTTTGTTTTATTTTTCTTTCTAAATATTGACAAGCTTTAAAGTCTAACATAAACAAATAATGAGAGAAAGAAAATGCAGAAAAGAAAAGCTGCTTGAAAATGGCTATTTTTGCCCCTACCAGGGTATAATTTCTTGGGTAAATGTACCCTCTGTTATTTTTAAGGAAGCTTAGACTGAAATAGTTTCCTTTCTTAACAAGTTACAGAAAAAAAGAATACAGTCAGGTCAGGATCAACTTAGTGTTCAAAGATCTCTTGATTAACTTCTACTGAAAAATAAATTGCATAGCTACATGACTTGTGAACGTTCCATTGATGAAAAAGGATACGTGATGACCTAGAAACCTTTAGAATTTGAAAGATGGAAAGAAGCATGACAATGCAAACTCTCTGTCTCTATGGTCAGTTCTCAGTGGCTCAAAAATAACCATTATGTGAAGTTCTATACTGCCTACCAGTCTGCTTTCAATTGGTCAGAAATCCCTTAGATGACTGATTTTTCTCTTCAGTTTAATTTTGTGTATCACAGAACTTCTGTTGGCCTAGATTGGCTTTTTCCCCTTGGCTCATGTACCTTTATATTCCTGAAATGGACAATTAGTGATAAACTAGTGATACACTAGTTTCACTCTGCAGTCATTTTTTAATTTTTTATGTTTAATAAATTTTTGATTTTGTGTTTGTTAGTTTATCTAAATAATTTTACCTTTTACAAGGAAAAAATGGATGGAAACAATTGTGTCCATCATTATATAGAATAGCACTTATTCACTAAAGTCTTTATTTTATTATTATTATTATTATTATTATTTTGCTATACTCAATTACCTGTTGGGTTGCTAGGTGGCACAGTGGATGAAATGTCCAACTTGAAGTTAAGAAGACTTAACTAAGTTTAATCTAGCTTCAGACACTTGCTAGTTATGTGATTCTAAGCAAGTTCTTAATACTGTTTATCCCAGTTCCTCATCTAAAAAATAAGCTGGAAAAGGAATGACAAAATTACTCTATTATTAGAGTTTTAGCCCAGAAAACTCTAAATGAGGACACTAAGAGTTGGACATGACTGAAATGAATGAACGGCAACATTCTATGCAAATTTAACAAGGCGTAGGAATCCCTCCTTCTCTGATTGCTTCTTTTAATTGATCCTTTCTTTATTTCTTAATTGTTTTTTCCTGGAAGGTAGAGGAAAATCAAGCTTAATGTTCACTATTTTTCTAGTTTATCTTCTCGAATATTTTTGTTTCTCAGTACATAGTAAACTCCCTACACAGTCTATTTACAGTCTCCTGAAGTCTATATCTTTCTACCATACTCTGATTGACACTACATAACCAACTATGGGCAAGTCTTAATTCTTCCTAGGCTCAATTTCCTTATAGCTAGAATAGAGGTATTAATAATTTTGTATTGGAATTATCTTTGGAGGAAAATGTTTTGTAAATACATAGAAAATCAATTTAAACGAGTCAGTGCAAAAACTATGTTTGAAAGGCTGACTGTAATGTTTAAAAAAGGAAAAGATATCTCCTGTCTTCAAGAAGTTTACATTGTAGCAATACCTTAAATAGAGAATTCAAACAGATAAATATATTCAATATAATTTGAAAGGAACAACAGAGCATTACCAGTTATAAATGTGATTTATTTTTGCTAACATTCTTACTGATATTAAGATATGATTAGAGTGCCTCTGCCTCTGTAAAATTCCAAATTTCATTCTAAATGGATTTATAGTAAATGGGCTAGACCAGTAGTATATAAACAAAGGGAAATAAAGAATCTGATTGAAGCTTATGACAACGAGAGAAATTTAGTTGCAACATGGACTTGCTAATTTTCTCAAGTTTATATACAATTGCTCTGGTTTTATTAGCTGAAGGGGTAATAAGATGATTTTTGAAAGGCTTTGTAAAAACAGTGGGTCCTGAGGGAAATTTCAAAATAAGGTAAGAAAATAACTTTTTTACTTACTTGAACCTGCGACAGAATGAAAGAATGAGAATATATGAAATCAATAATGTTCATTTTTTTCACTTTCAAAAACAGAATATTCCTGAGAAACAGGGAATGAGGGGAAAAAAAAAACCATTAAATGCAAATAATTTAGACTTGTATTGGCTAGTTAGATTTACTGTCTGTGCAGTGGCCATTTACCATGAGAAAAAAGATAATGAAAATGAGGTTTGCTGGCATTGCTGCCCTTAGTACAAACAACTTGTGCTGATATCCTCATGAATACCATCACCAAGAATGTATAACTTGCGTCTTTAGGAAAGTTTAAATCAAAGGAAATGTATAGTAATATAATTTATTTTTTACTGTGCTAATCTTTAGTGTATAGTTATGATTTTTTTCCTTCAATATCCATTATAGTTTCAAAACTAATATTTTGGTAGAAATGAAACTTCCTATGGTTTAAAATGGGCTTGTAATCTCTTTTACTGATTTTGCTAATACTTTCAAGACAATATTCTTAGAATAAAATTCAGCCCCTGTGGGACAAATTCAGCATCTAGTTTAAAGATTCCATGGAATCCAAGAGAGAGAATAAAATCATGTTCCAGCAGCCTGCCTTTTGCAAAGTACTGTTCTAGAATTCACAGTAAGACCTGAAACTTAGGCTCACAATGTGCCACTTAAGTATCACCTAATGGGACATATGCTAATTTTCTGTTTGACCTTAAATTTCAAATGTTAATAATTATGCTTTCCTCAGAGGATTCTCTTATTTTACAATACTATTTATTCAAGTAATGGTCTATCCCATAGATTTTCTGAGTCTGAAGAACTTTGCTTTACTATTTCTACATTGGTTAGCACTGTTATAACAAAGCTATTTCATGGAGGCAGTTAAATAGTAGAGTGCATTGGCATACTGGGCCTAGAATCAGAGAAACATTAATTCAAATATGATCCCAGAATCTTACTACCTCTGGGACTTTGGGTAAATCACTTACTCTTTGTTTGATTCAATATTCTCATCTATAAAATGGGATTAATAATAGCACCTACCTCCAAGAGCTGTTGTGAGGATCAAATGAAATAATATTTGTGGAGTGCTTAGTACGCTGTCTGGTATACGATAGGCAAAATATAAATGCTAATTGTATTATTATTTTCATTTGGATTCAATCTTAACTGTTTGAATGTAAGGAATCCCATTAATTAATTGTATATGTAGCTCCATTTAGAATTCTAAAAACAAGAGGATGATTAATGGATAGTTATCTAGGAAAGAAAGTGAAGCTATCAAATATGAGTTGATTTTTATCCTTCAATCTAGTGAGCGAAATGACATATTTTGTTCCCTTTTCTTTACAACTATCTTTTCTTAGTTACTATTTTACTCTTCATCATTAATTCATCATGCCCTTTTTGATATGCCCACTGTATAGATAGAAATCTAGAATAAATGTTTAGAATGCCTTGAATTTGTAGTTGTCCTTAGTTTGAGTGAGCAGCATGGTAGCGTGGATAAAGGGATGGCCATCAGGAATACTTGACTGCTGATCCAACTATTGATCCTAGAGTTAGGATCAAGAGCAAGTCATTTACCTTTACTAAACCCAAATATGTTAAGTAAATGCATTAGATTGAATAAGGTCCCTTCTAACTCTAAATCCATAATCTTGTGACTTTCTGGATGACCTTAAAAGATGTGTAGGCAATTTTATGTAGTTTTGAAATAAAAGAATTAAAAGAAAGAAAACAAATGCAGAAAATTATATAGAATAATTTATTCTTCATAATTTATCCCAACAAAGTAAATATCACAAAAGTTTTTCTTTGTGCTTTTTTTTTTTTTGAAAGGTCAGGCACACCATGTCTATACAAGTCAATAGGCAGTGAGAATATCAGAAAGGGCAAGATAGATTAATGATGAAGATTAAAAACGTAATTAAGAGTTTACCTTAAGGAGTGAAAACAAAATTTGTCATTTGGCTTTCAAGCCTGAGTGGCAAAAGCTTCAGTGTATTTAGTGGCCACAATTTCTTGACCAGTCAATTTCCAATTAATGATCCTTTTGCCTTTTCTTAGAATTTTTAATGAAGTTATGTTTTCATTAGGTCAATTATATCACCAGAAAGCTACATTTGACTTGATAAATCATAGGTCCACATCTCTCACTACTTACATATAAAACAGAATGGTGTTAGTACCAAGAAAATTAGACTACACAAATCTAGTCCAAATTTTTTACAATGATGATATAGAACTCCAAAGTTCACTAAAATTCAATAATGTCTAGATTCAAAAGCCAACTTTGGTCAAGTTTCTGTTATAATGACCAAAGGGTTTGTTTGAAAAAGTTTAAATAGTAAATATTCACCTCTGAAATTCTTATTCAGGCAAGAGTAATTTTTGAAGTTGAAGAGTTATTATCTAGGGTTGGGTTTTTATTGGAATCCATTAAGTATATAAGTAACTGTGAGAATATTGATAGGATATTTCTTAATGAATTCTATGCTGAAGAAGAGTAAAGAGATTCCAATATTAAAGCCCTTGCCATATGATTTGGGGTATACCAGATGTTTTCAAAGAGTTAGACCAGACAACCTGCCATCTGGGGGAAGGGGTGGGGGGAAGGAGAGGAAAAGTTGGATAAAAAGGTTTTGCAATTGCCAATGCTGAAAAATTTACCCATGTATATCTTGTAAATAAAAAGCTATTAAAAAAAAAAAAAAGGGGGAGTTAGACCAGAGGATTTCTCACCCAAACTGTTCATACTTGGCACTTTTGGGTAATTATGGTGTTAAAGTTTATAGGGTTAAAAATAATAGGATTCCTCATTTTAAAGATGATAAAATAGGCCCAGAGAGATAAGATAACTTACTCAATGGCACATCACTAATTAATGGCAGAACAATGATTTAAATTTATATCTCTTGAATCTAATCCAGTTCTGTTGCTGACATACTACAATTTTGGTGTCTTGTCCCAAGAAATACTGGTGTGAATTAGGAAGATGAATATCCACAAAGAAAGAAGCACATAGGAATTTATTCTGGTGCTTTGGTGCATCACACAGTTACTAAGGAAAACCTGAGAGCTCTTGAGAAAACAAGTCTATTTACTATTTCAAAACTCTTATAGCTATAAATAGAATTATAACACTAGATTTAGAAAAGACCTTAGTATTTAATCCTCTGAAAAATGAATAGATGAAGAAAATGAATCCTAATATATAGAAATTATAATTACAATGCCTATGATTATCACATGGATTCTATCTAATATGCTAAGAGCCTTGTTATACACTATTAACATGATGAAGATGCTAGTGGAGTGATTGGACTATCAATAGGTTGTACTTCACTTTAACTATGTGACCTATTTATCATTTTGATCATATATTTCTTTGATAACTTACTTTACATTGCTTCTTCTGTGCAACCTTTTGTTTGTAAAGTTCTGCAGCTTGCTCATGCCTATTTTGTGCCTCTTTTGTGCCTTTTGTGTGATCTTCATTTTATATCAGGACATGACATTTTTCCTGATTCACATTCATAAGACATCACAGTAAATATTGAAAAGACAGAACTTCGTTCTTTGGGTAAACATTTGGAGTTTTAAAAGTTTCTCAAAGGCAATCTCAACTCTCTCTCTTCCTTTCTGTTTGCAGTGTCTATACAGACAACTAAGTTCCATCCAATAACTCATACTGCCTTCAGATTTGAGCAAATGACACTCTTTCCTTGGGCCCCACAACTTTGGGGACCCTGCAATTTGAAGGTTTCTACTCATTATAGGCACAAAAGTAAATAAGATAAAAATGAAATAAGCGGAATAAAACAAAATAGTTATGAATTCCTCATTATCAGCTGAATATTACTATATATATATATATATATATATATATATATATATATATATATATATAGGATGTAGCAGGAGTGGGGAACATCCTACCTATGGACTATATAAGGCCCAAAAAATCATTTGATCTGGTCCTACCATGACAACCACAGATGAGGATGAGATTAAAGGTAAGTACAACAATTTTCCACTGCTTAAGTTTTTAAGTTGATAATTTTGTATGGCTTGTGAATGATGTTATACATATTCAAAAGATCCTTGGCAGAAAAAAATCCCCCACTTCCGAGTTACAAGAACATCTGAATATACCTAAATTAAGCCAGCTACTTATTCTGGATTGTATTGACTAGTTTCATATTCATATAGCCCCAAATTCCTATATAGTGAAGAGTCCCAGAACTTGCTCTACATTTACATATTGTGTTGTATTTGCCTTATTTTTTCCATCAAATCACTTTAGAGCTTGTAGATTTATTACTCATTGTAACTTGAAAGTACAGTGTATATTGTTGACTGAATACATTTTTGTGGATGACAAGCTAAATGATGACAAATGCTTATTAACAATACAACAATATCATGTACAGAAGAATCTATTTATTGTAAATAGAAACTATTTTATAAAAGAAATGAATTGTGATTAATGATGCTAAGCCAGCAGTCATGGTTGAAAATTTATAGTGTGGGCAACATTGACAATAATATTCCAGTTTATGACTCAAAGTTAGTATCAAAATATTGCTGTTGAATTTAAGTATCTTCTTTGGACATCTCGTACATTTCAGGTTCATGACATTTATTAATTATTAATATTATTTAAATTATAATTTGTTTTTTATTATTAATTAATTTATTATGACATGGATATTAACTAATCAAGATTATTAATCATTAGATATTGATATTAGCGACATGGCCCCTATTTTATGAGTTTTTGATGTCTAATATTTGCAATTTTTAAAATGTCCTACATTGGTTACTTTAAAATTCTAGTTGCTTTTTCTAAATTCTTAATTCTCAAAATAAGCCACTATTTCTTTAAATTTGTTTAAAATATGACACAATATTATTATTGTAAATATAATAAGAAAATTTAAAATATATTTATATCAATTGAAATGTAAGTCACTTGATTTCTTTAAAATTATAATTTTAATCTATTTTATATAGTTAATATGAAAATAATTGCTTTAATGTTGTAAAAATTATATTATTATATCTGTGGTTTCAAAATAATTTCTATGAAATATAAAGACAACATTAATATTTCATTATCTGCCTTATTTGTATTCTAACACAACAAATAATGTTTAAAAATAACAATTTAAACTTTAATGTAAGACACAAGGCATTATCTTTTAAACTTTTTATTCTGTGAAAATATTTATAATTATCGGATTCTTCTAAGAAGAGAATTTTTTTTGTGAAAAATGCCAAACAGAAATCTGCTGTATTAAAATTTTTTATTCACTATTAAAAAAATTTATTAATATGTATTATTGCAAAAAAGGCAACATTTTCAAGTTTTTCTGAGAATGTGTGTTATTGTAGAGTAATAGCTAGCTATTCAAGATATTCTTACTTTCAAATATCAGCTATCAAATGGTCTTGAAAACACTTTTTGGAAATGAAGCTGTGGAATGTTGAGGGGCTACAGATAGCACAGAAGTGAGAAACTATTCTTCTGAAATATATGAAGAATATTATTTCAAATAGCAAGGAAAATAATTTTGGGGGATTCATTCTTTAAGCAGTAGAAGTTTTACATGATGCATAGACTTGCAAGGTAAATAATTATGTAGGCTACAATTTAATAATTCAAATTAGGAAGTTGTTTCCATTCTTTATAGTTTGATGTTTTAAATTATAATACTTTCTCTGAAATGGTGAATGTGGCAAAAAAAAATAAAAATCCTAAAATTTCATTAATAAATCAGAATGCTTTGATGGGACTATGAATTATGCAATATATTTATAACTGAATTATTTATATAGAAATTCAACAAAAAATAATTTTCAGGGCCCCTGCACAATCCATATGATTATCTTGTCTAAAGCATTTTGGATAATTAACATGCTTCATCTTCTCAGTTTTTTCCACAGGGATAGTTAGAGCAAATTCTTAAATAATTATCTCATTTAAGGGGGCACTGTGATGTTCTGGGAATTTATGTAAGCTTCATAGTATTATCAATAAACAGGACCATCTGGACAACCTTGTCATCTACAGGGAATTCCTCTTTGAGTTGGAATATGTTGTATTTCCTTCATGACAATGGTGAATAACATGTCTTTCTATTTTATGCTTTCTTAAGTATAAATGGTCATACCGTCATTGAATAAGCTCACCAACATAGTCATATCTTTCCAGGAATTCTTATAAAATTTTAGCCAATGCATGGAAAATAGTTTCTATGAAGCAGTCTTTAAAATGACATTTTGTTCTACCAAATCGAATGTTTGAGGTTTCTTTTTTCTATAGTGGCAGACAAAAAATGCAAAAGGGAGAATAGCACCAAGAGGGTAGAGTAAAAGCAGGGAATCAGCTGAGCTCTCCCAAATTCCTCTCTCAGCAGCTTTAAAACAAGTATTCTTTATTTTAATATTCAACCAATTTGAAGTAATCTATAGTTACAGATACATCATATAAAATCTGTAGAAATAATTAACTGACTTTCAGAAGACACTGGGAAAATATCTCATTCTGGTATAACATGTAGGGTCCCAGAGACTTTAATATTCTATTTTTTTTATTTCATGTAGAAACAATTTTACATTCATCATAAAAAATATTTTGAGTTCTAAATTATCTCCCTTTCTCCCCTTTATCCTTATTGAGAGGCAAATAATTTGATATAAATTACACATGTTCAGTAACACAAAATATATTTTTATATTAATCATGTTGTGAAAGAAAACATATAAAACCCTCAAAAAAATTCTTAAAAAAAAAAAAAGAATGTTTCAGTCTGTGTTCAGATTCTATCAATCCTTTTTATGAATGTGGATAGCATTTTTCATTATAAGTCCTTCAGAATAGTCTAGTTTCAATGCATTGCTGAAAATAGCTAAGTCCCAGTTGATCATGGGAGGATATTACTCTTACAAAGTTCAATATCCTCCTGGTTTGTTGGAATTCATGGGAGCTGTTAAAATACACAGGAGACACTTGACAGTGGCTGCTGAAGATGCAACCCAGACCTGCAGAAGGGATCTTCTCTTGTGAGAGGATGATACAAGGAGATTGAGAGGCAGTTGCTATTCTCTGACCTCTTTCACTGAGAGGTCTTTAAGTTGTCGGACCTCTTTCCTCTTTCCTCAGCCTCCAATTTATCTCATTCCCAGTTCACAACACCTGTATCATCAAAGGCTGCCCTGCAACTCCTTCAGATGTTATGATTCACAGCTGTGGAGGCTCTTGGAGAATTGGCCTGTTTCTTAACATTGGTTCTGCTTATTTCACTTTGTATTAGTTCATGCAAGTATTTTCATGTTCTTCTAAAGGCATCCTGCTCATCATTTCTTATAGAATAGTAGTATTCTATTACAATCATATACTATAACTGTTCAGCTGTGAAGTCTGGGTTAGCTCCCTGTTGACCACAGGATCAGCCAGAGTCAGGATCAGCAAAAGTCCTTGGTCTTTAGGGGGAGAAGTAAAGGAATGGACGAAACTGTCACAAGCTCTTCACCTACCAACCTCCTTTCTCCTCGTTCTCTTCCAAAGTGACTCTGGCTTGTCTTACTCCACCCCCTAATTCCTCCTACGATTATCTGTATACAACCAAAAGATGAAGCCAGCACAGAATAGTGAAAAGGGTTATTTTTACAAGTGTATGCTAATAGAGTATTGTCCAATAGATAATTAGCCTTAAGTGCTCAGTTGTCTGATTCCAGTGCACCTATTCAGAGTTTCAGTCCTTTATATTCAGCCATTCCCTAATTGATGAACATCTCAATTTCTAATTGTTTGCTACCACAAAAAGAACTACTAAACAACTTTTTTTGTACATATAGGCTCTTTTTTGGATAGAGCACTTGCCCTGGAGTTAGAAGGATCTGAGTTCAAATCTAGTCTCAGATATTTAACACTCACTAGCTGAGTGACCTTGGACAAGCTACTTAATACTAAATGCCTCACCAGGCCATTTCCCCTCCCTTTTTTTAAAAAAGTATCTCTTTTGGAGATATATATATATTGCTGAGGCAATTGGGGTTAAGTGACTTGCCCAGGATCACACAGCTAGGAAATGTTAAGTGTCTGAGATCAGATTTAAAATTTAGGTCCTCCTGACTTCAGGGCTGTTGCTCTATCCACTGCACCACTTAGTTGCCTCCCTGTGCCACCTAGCTGCCCCCAAGGAATGTTCAGTTTTATGAACCTTTGAGCACAGTTCCAAATTGCTCCCTAGAATGATTGAGTTAGTTCACAGCTTAACCAATTGTGCATTGATGTCCCAATTTTCCTAAATCTCTTTTAATATTTGCCATTTTCTTTTTCAGTCATGTTAGTCAACATGATCAGTGTAAGATGGCACCTCAAAGTTGTTTTAATTTGCATTTCTCTAATCAATAGTGACTTAGAATACTTTTAACCACAACTATATGTATATATATATATATATATACATACATACATGTATATATATGTGTATATATATATATATATAAATATATATATATATATAGACAGAGAGAGAGACACACACACAGAGAGAGAGAGAGCGCTTTGATTTCTTTATCTGAAAAGTGCCTGTTTATATCTCTTTATTATTTATCAACTCAGGATCACTTCTATTCTTATAAATTTGACTCAGTTCTTTATGTATTTGAGAAATAAGACTTTTATCAGAGAAATTTATTATAAAAATCTCCATTAGCTTTTGAGTAATGTAGCCTAGATGATAATATAATTCAGAGGATCTAGAACTGGTAGAATGTACAATTAAAGAGTAGTTATTAATGACTTAATGGCATCTTTTTAGGTCTTCAATGGAATCTCTCAGGGCTCTATCTGCATTGCTCAGCATTCTTTAACATTTTGATCAGTTACTTAGACAACAGGATAGATCTCACACTCATCAAACTTACAGATGACACAATGTAGGAAGGATTACCTAATTTTAGATGACAGGAATTTTAAAAAATATCCACATTCTAAAGGATTGCAGTAAATTTAATTCCATAGGGATCACTGTTAAATTTTAAATTTGGGTTTGAAAAAATCAACTGAAAATTATACAAGGGGGCAACATTGTTAGTAGTTGGTTGGGGAAAATATGGTGACTTCAGTGAATTGCAAGTCCAATATAAATTAGTGTGATATGGTAGACCAAAAAAAGTGATATTGGGCTACTTAGAGAAGTTTATTAACTTCTCTTTTTCCTATTAAGAGGAACTGATGAAATGAGAGTCCATTAGACTTTGTCCTGATGAGACTTTGCTTTG
Source organism: Sarcophilus harrisii (assembly GCF_902635505.1). Classification (NCBI taxonomy): domain Eukaryota; kingdom Metazoa; phylum Chordata; class Mammalia; order Dasyuromorphia; family Dasyuridae; genus Sarcophilus; species Sarcophilus harrisii. The sequence goes on from NC_045429.1 coordinate 139,558,781, forward strand.
AGAACTATCTACAGGTCTATGTGCCACCATTTAAGGAAAACTAACTGGTAAACTGGAAGGTGTATGGAAGAAGGTAACTAGCATAGTGAAGGGTCTTGACCCCATATCACAAAAGGACTGATGAAAAAAAATATGATATTTAGTTGAGAACGAAGACATGTAGGTCATGATAGTTGTGTTGAAATATTTAAAAGACTGTAACATGAAAGAGAAATTAGGTTGTGTTTTTGGTCCCAGAGGACAAGTACAATGGGTGGAAGTGGGAAAGAAAAAAATTTAGGACTGATGTCAGGGAAGAGTTCCTAATAGAACTATCCCAAAGAGGAATAGTCTGTTTTATAAGAAAATAGTTTTCCTTCATTGGAGGTCTTCAAGCAGAGGCTGGATGATCACTTGTTAGATGTGTCATAGTAGTGACTCCTTTTCATATGTGTATATCTTCATTTCAGTAAAACTGCCTCTCTTTTTTTTGTAATTGTATGGATTTTGTTTTATATATTTAAAAACAAGAGGGGTCCAAACATAGAAAAAGGTTAATTTCTGTACTAGGTTAATTCTACATTCTACTTCAGTCCTGCTAAGGTTCCTGTCTAGCTCTAAATTCTATGATCCAAGACAGTTCCTACTTCCTTTCTTTGGTCTGTCCCTTAAATTTGCCAGTAATGTATGGTTCTTTTCATAACAGCACATTCCCATTTCTATCACTTACTTATCATGCCCTTTACTATTATTGCCAGTTCCTGTAACAAGATCTCTGAAAGAAATATTGTAATCAATGTCTCTTAAGTTGTTGGCTACTAGCTACTAGTGTCTCTTGTCATTCTCTTTAAATATATGTGTGTGTGTGTGTGTGTGTGTGTGTGTTTCTTTAAATTTTCTTTTTCTCACTGTGTTATCTATTCCAGCCTCTTTCATATGTTGCTGAAAATTTTTGCCAAGGATTTGCTCAGGCAAAACAAAATAGCAACCACAATTGGAGGACTAAAATTCTCAAAGTAATTCTTTTTGCATTTCAAACTCAAGTGGGATGCAAAGGTGGTTTTTAAGAAATCATGTTTAGAAATTTCCCACCAAGAGATTTATAGTGTTCTGTGTAATAGTTGCATTCTCAATCAGAAAGCTCAGTACAAAGTTGGGGTTATGACATGAAGATTTGGAACTAGGAGAGCAATCTATTATTAGAATGCACAGATGGCCTAGGGTTCTTTCAAGGGGTGGTTTGATCTGAATCAGATCCATTGCAGCTGGGTTATGGATGAAGAGATCAGGTGGCCTTGGCTTATTTTCAAGAGAGTAACCACACCATAGAATTGGACCCTAATAAAATTCTACTGAATTTTAGTACACAAGGCCTTATGATTCCACTGTTTTCTCTCCACAAAGAGGATATTTCCTCTGCTCTTCATAGAGTCACCATTTTTGAGTCATGTCAGGCATGCTGTCAGGTCCCTCATGTCCAAGGCCATCTTGAGGTAACTCATTCTAACATTGTAGGTATCAAATTTTCACATAAGAAAATCTGGTTATTTTACCTTTGCACATATTTGGGGGATAATTTTTGCCATTTATTCTCTTGAGAAATTTATGCTGAAAGATAGTTTGAAACTGATTATTAGGAAAGAGAGACCACCAGGACCAGATCTCAATTTATGACTGCCTCTGCCTCATGGGCAGCATGCCATTTCCCTCAATTTTTCATATATTCCCAAGAAAAATAATAATAGGTATCATGAACTTTCAAGTTAAAAAGAACTATTTTATTCAATTTTAGCTGCTCTGTTTTGTACATATAAGAGGCAATATTAATATTAGTATTTTGGTTGATTTCAACAGAAGACAATGTTTAGTTATGAAATAATATAATACAGAGGAAACTTCTTGATCCAGGATGTGATAACTACTGGTGATAACTGTAGCTTTTCCTCCCAGAAGTATAGAGTCTGACAAAGATGTTGCATAAATATTCTGTATTCTATTAGACTAAGAAACTTTATTCAAATGTCTCCAGCTCTGATCTCCCTCTATAATTAGCTTTTTATCATGGAGATCACCTTTCAGTCAATTTCTATATTTCTTTATGATAATTGTATATTTCATTATTAGTTGCATGTATAATACTACTCTTATTATTTAACTAATGTTAGATATTTAATCTAAGCCTTTGTGAGGGATGAAAATGGAGTGGGAAGTTAGCATAGGTGAGAACAGTGCTTTGCACATACCTGTTACTCAATTAATGTTTGTTGATTGATAATGGGTTGTTTTAGTCAAACTATGGAAAAGTAAGTTTTAAATGTCAATTCCTATTTCTGTTATCTTCTTTTTATTTGATCATATATCTTGAATATAGATCCAAAACCCTGTTGGAATTGTACTAAGGTATGGACATTAACTTGTTAAACTCCTTCATTTACCAATCAGGGATTCTGAGGACAAGAAGATTAAGTGACTTCTATCATATAACATAAAGGGAGCATCAGGAAGAAAATACAAATTTTCTGAATCCAGGATTCTTTCCACTATCAAGTCATACTGCTTCCTAATTTAGGATATTTCTATATTTTTTATGTGTAAAATGTAGAGGGCCACCCATAATGGGGGAACTCTGGGTAAGGTATAAGACCCTTCAGCCCAGAGGGATACTGCTGAAAATGTCTGGTTTGGCTCCCCATCTCCCCTAAGGATTCTTGACCTTCCTGAGAAGTCAGGAGGCAGTGACATCCTGTGTTGTAGTTGAAGCAGAGTGATACCAAGTGTCAAAGAGTCATCTACATACAACAGCAAGTTGTTTATGTAGTCCTGCATGCACAGTATAATTAGTGCACACATAGTGTTGTTATAGTTATATAAGGGTATTAGAGTATATAAGGTTGAGAGAATTTGGAATAAATGAACTCCATGTTTGACCACCCACATGAATCCCACCTCTTCATTCCTCTTCTAAGACCAAGGACTTGGATTGGTACGAAGTTTTTCACAGAGTTAGTCTGGACACAGTATTTGGTATTCAACATGGAGCCTTGTAAAGTAGGGCACAAAGCAGCTGTGGGTTCAGTTAAGGAGTCCCCATAACTCACACTGGGTAAATATAAAAACAGGCAAGTGGGAAGATTCAGTAAGGGCAAGTGCTAACAAAAAAGCCGCTTTCCCAAGGGAAGTATGAAAAAGACTTGGTTAGGTTAATCGAGAAACAAGGTTAGTAACTCAAAAGCAGATCACTGAGTTCTTAGATGCTCTGGAGTGTATGTCAGTTTCCTTTCCATTCTTCCAGTACTGCTCCAATTACTTTAACAGTTAAATGTTCAACAATTCAGCTTCTAGTTTTGAATGAATCACTTCTTTAATGGTGTTTATACAACTTAAGATAGCTCCTTTCCCCAATCCTAGCCTATACTTTTTTTTTTAATAATTATTATATTATGGCTTTTTATTTATAAGATATATGCATGGGCATTTTTTCAGCATTGACAATTGCAAAACTTTTTGTTCCAATTTTTCCCCTCCTTCCCTCCATCCCTTCACCGAGATGGCAGATTGACCAATATATGTTAAATATGTTGAAGTATAAGTTAAATACAATATATGTATACATGTCCAAACAGTTATTTTCTAGAGTGTATTTTATTTGTTTCAGCAAACATGTGTTTGATCATCTTATCCTTACAAACCAAAGGTTTCTTTCCTCTTGAAATGTTTCATCCTCTATCAATTCCAACTTCAAAGTATTCCATTTCTGAAAATGCCTTTGTACATATGTTAATGATAATAGGAAAGTGTCTAACATACATTATACTCATAATTTAAAGTTTGGAACTGGCAAATCTTTATCAAATATTTACTGTGTACTCAATACTGTTCTTGGTGCTCTGTTGTGTCTGGACTAGATCTCTGGAGGATCTCAGTACTAGCCCAAGTCCTTGGTCTTAGAAGAGAGAAACGAGTCAGGGCTCACATGGATGGTCAAACATGGAGTCCATTTATTCCAAATTCTCTCAGTCTTATATACCTTAATTACCTTATATAACCTAAGCACACTGCGCATGTGCTAACTATATACTGTGCTACTGGACTTTGTTGATAACATATAGTAATGCTGATGATTTATGTGGATTTATTTTGTTTCCTGCAACTTTGCTAAAGTTGTCAATTTTTTCTAATGTAGTTTTAGTTGATTATCTAGCATTCTCTAAGTATGCCATCATATCATCTGCAAAGATTGATAATTTGGTTTCTGCATTACTTACTCAAATTCCTTTAATTTCTTTTTCTTCTCTTCTTGCTAAAGCTAACATTTCTAATACAGTATTGAATAGTAATAGTGATAGAGGGCAACCTTATTTCACCCCTGATCTTATTAGAAATGCTTCTAGTTTATCCCCATTACATATGATGCTTGCAATGGTTTTAAATAGATGCTACTGATCATTTTAAGGAAAATTCCATTCATCCCTGTGCTATTTAGTGTTTTTAATAGGAATGGATGTTGGATTTTGTCAAATTTTTTTCTGCATCTATTGAGATAATCATATGATTTCTGTTAATTTGGTTATTGATATAGTCAATTAGGCTAATAGTTTTCTTAATAGTGAACCAGCCCTGCATTCCTGGTATAAATCCTACTTAGTCATGATTTATTATCCTGGGGATAACTTGCTGTAATTTCTTTGTTAATATTTTATTTAAGATTTTTGTATCAATATGTATTACAGAAATTGGTCTATAATTTTCTTTCTGTGTTTTGACCCCACGTGGTTTAGGTATCAACACCATATCTGTCATAAAAAGAGTTTGGCAGCATTCCTTCTTTCCCTATTTTTCTAAATGGTTTGCAGAGTATTGGAATTAATTGTTCTTTAAATATTGCAGGAATTCAAATGTAAATTCATCTGGCCCTGGAGATTTTTTTCTTAGGAGCTGATTAGTAGCTTGTTCAATTTCCTTTTCTAGAATGGGACTATTTTAAGTAATTTAATTTATTTCCTCCTTTACTAATCTGGGCAATCTATATTTTTGTAAGCATTTTTCCATTTCACGTAGCTTTTCAGATTTATTGGCGAAGAGTTGAGCAAAATAGCTACTAACTGTTGCTCTAATTTCTTCTTCATTGGGGAAAGTTCTCTCTTTTCATTTTTGATTTCTTTTTTTTCCTTTTTCTAATCAAATTAGCTAAACTCACTTATTTTGTTTGTTTTTTTGCATAAAACAAATACTTAGTTTTGTTGATTAGTTAGTTTTCAAACTTGATATTTTATTAATTTCCCCTTTTATTTTCAGAATTTCAAATTTCATATTTAATTGGAGGTTTGTAATTTGTACTTTTTCTAGCTTTTTTAGTTGCATGCCCAATTCATTGATTTTCTCTTTCTCTGTTTTATGCAAGTAAGCATCTAGAGATATAAAACTCCCCCTAAGAACTGCTTTAGCTGCGTCCCATACATTTTGGTATGTTGTCTCTTTATTATTATTGTCTTGGATGAAATTACCAATTGTTTTTATTTGTTGTTTTACCCACTCATTCTTTAGAATTAGATTATTTAGTTTCCAATTTTTGTTCTATTTTCCCCCAGTCCTTTATTACATATAATTTTTATTCCATCATGATATGAAAAAGATGCACTTACTATTTCTGCCTTTCTGCATTTGATTTTGAGGTTTTTATACCCTAATACAGGTCAATTTTTGTGTGGGTTCCATGTACTGCTGAAAAAAAAAAAGTATATTTCTTTCTGTCTCCATTTAGTTTTCTCCAAAAGTCTATCATACCTAAGTTTTCTAAAATCCTATTTACCACCTAAACTTCTTTTTTATTTAGTAGCTTGATTTATCTAGTTCTTTTAGAAGAAGATTTTATTTTGCTGTCTATTTCTTTTTGCAACTCTCTTAACTTCTCCTCTAGGAACTTGGATGCTATACTGCTTGGTACATCTATGTGTATTGCTGATATTACTTCATTATCTGTGGTACTCTTTAGCAACATGTAGTTTCCTTCCTTATCTTTTTTTAATTAGATCTATTTTTTGCTTTTGTTTTATATGAGATCAGGAACACTACCCCTGCTTTTTTTTTATTTTTTATTTTTTTTACTTCAGCTGAAGCATAATAGATTCTGCTCCAGCCTTTTGCCTTTACTCTGTATATATGACTCTACTTTAAATGTATTTCTCGTAAACAACATTGTAGGATTTTGGCTTTTAATTTAGTCTGATGTGTGCTTCCATTTTATGGGAGAATTCATCTCATTCACATTCACAGTTAAAATAATTAACTTTGTATTTCCCACCATCTTATTTTCCCCAAGTTATATTTTTCTTTTTCCTTTCCCCCTTTCCTTCCTTCCCAGGGTTTTACTTCTGATGGAATGTGATGTAATCTCCTATTTTACCTCTCCTTTCTTCTTCTTTCAGTACAATTGCTTCTCCAGCCCTAGTTTCTTTTTTATATCATCACAATTAAGTCAAATTATACCTATACTCTCTAAATATATCTCTAAAATAGACACAGTTCTCTTTTTTATATATAGTTTTTTATTGAAAAAATTATATGCATGGGTAATTTTTTAACATTGTCCCTTGCAAAAACTTCTGTTCCAACTTTTCCCCTTCTTCCCTCCATCCCCTCTCCTAGATGGCAGGTAGTCCCATACATGTTAAATATGTTAAGTATATGTTACATGCAACATACGTATACATATTTATAGAGTTATCATGATGCACAAGAAAAATTGGATTTAGAAAGAAGGTAAAAATAATCTGGGAAGAAAAAGAAAAATGCATGCAAACAATAACAAAAAGAGTGTAAATGCTATGTTGTGGTCCATACTCATTTCCCAGTGTTCTTTCACTGGGTGTAGCTGGTTCTGTTCATTACTGCTCAATTGAAACTGATTTGGATCCTCTCATTGTTGAAGATTGCCACTTCCATCAGAATTGATCCTCATATAGTATTGTTGTTGAAGTATGTAATGATCTCCTGGTTCTGCTCATTTCACTCAACATCAGTTCATGTAAGTCTCTCCAAGCTTCTCTGTATTCTTTGTGCTGGCCATTTTTTTATAGAACAATAATATCCCATAACATTTATATATCACAATTTACTCAGCCATTCTTCAGTTGATGGGCATCCATTCAATTTCCAGTTTCTAGCCACTATAAAAAGGGCTGCCACAAACATTTTTGCACATACAGGTCCCTTTCCTTTCTTTAATATCTCTTTGGGAAATAAGCCCAGTAGTAATACTGCTGGAACAAAGGGTATGCACAGCTTGATAAGTTTTTTAGTATAGTTCCAAATTACCCTCCAAAATGGTTGGATCTGTTCACAACTCCACCAACAATGCATCAGTATCCCAGTTTTCCCATATCCCTTCCAACATTCATCATGATCTTTTCCTATCATCTTAGCCAATCTGAGAGGTATGTAGTATAGAAGATACCGTTCTCAAGAGCTAAACATATCTTCCCATATAGGGATATAAACATTTTAACCTTTAAAAACAGAGGCTTTTTCCTTCCAGTTTTACCTTTTTATGCTTCTCTTGAGTTTTGTATTTGAAGATCAAATTTTCTGTTCAGCTCTGGTCTTTTCTGAAAAATAAATTAGAATTCCCTATTTCATTGAATGTCCATCTTTTCCCCTGAAAGATCATGCTTAGTTTACTGGATAGTTGACTCTTGGCTGTAGTCCAAGTTCCTTTGCCCTCCAGAATATCATATTCCAGACCCTTTGATCCTTAAAATACAAGCTGGTAGGTTCTGGTTAATCCTGATTGTGATTTCTTGATATTTTCATTGTTTCTTTCTGGCTGCTTGCAATATTTTCTCCTTGATCTATCAATTCTTGAATTTAGCTACAATATTCCTTGGAGTTTTTATTTTGGGTTCTCTTTTAGGAGGTGATTGGTGGATTCTTTCAATGGATATTTTACCCTCTGATTCTAGGACATTAAGGCAATTTTCTTTGATGATTTCTTGAAATATGCTCTCTAGGCTCCTTTTTTTTTTCATCGTAGTTTTCAGGTAGTCTAATAATTCTTAGATTGTCTCTTCTGGATCTATTTTCCAGGTGTGCTGTTCTTCCATTGATGTATTTTATATTTTCTTCTATTTTCTTTTATTTTGTTTGACTGATTCTTAAAGTCTCATTGAGTTATTTGTTTTCATTTGTTCAATTCTAATTTTTAGTGAATTGTTTTCTTCAGCCTAACTTTTTTATCTACTTTTGCATTTGGTCAATTGAATTTTAAAATGAGTTGTTTTATTCATTGGATTTTTTTTTTCCATTTCACAAATTCTGTTTTTTAAACACTTATTTTCTTTTTCCATTTTGCCAAAAATATTTTTAAAGGAGTTGTTTTCTTCAGATAATTTCTGTGTTTCCTTTTCCAGAGTCTCATTTCATTTCCCCATTTCTCTTTTAAGATCCTTTTTTGAATTCTCCCAAGACAAGTTTTTGAGATAGAGACCAATTTATACCATCCTTTGAGGCTTCATCTGGAGATGTTTTACCTTTAGTGTCCTTAGGGTTTGAGGTATGTTCTTTCCTGTCTCCATAAAAGCTATTTATAGTCACAACTGTTTTTGTTTTTTTGCTCATTTTAAAAGATTGAGGTCTGCTTTTAGAGCAGGTAGCAATTGTTATCTCACACCAAGCAATAATAAAATACACCAATGTAAAAGAGATAAATGGGGGAAAGCCTTTTTTAAAAAGTTACCACAGATGAATTAATATCAATTTATACATGCACCCAACAACATAGCATCTAACTTATTAAAGAAAAAGTTAAAGAAGTTATAGGCAGAAATAGCAAAATTATAATAATGGAAGGCCTTAATTTGCCTCTTTATAACATAAACTATTCAAAAGATGAAGGACCATTACCTATGAGAGACCTCTGGATATTAATTAGAATAGAAAATAACAATACATATGTGTATGGCACTTTCACAAAATTTGATCAGTATTAAGATATAAAAAACTTAAAAAAACATATGCAGAAATATTAGATGCAGCTTTTGATGACTATAATGTAGTAAATTACATTTAATAAAGAACCTTTGAAGCAGAGATTAAAATTTAATTTGAAGTGAAATAATTTAATCCTAAAAAGATGGATGGATCAAATTAAGAGAAACAATCAATAATTTCATTAAAGATGGTTCCAAACAAAGAGACAGCTTACCTAATGTTGGAGATTCAGTCTTAACAACACTTAGAGAAAAAGATTATTTAAACATCCTTTTTCAATAGAAGAGAGAAAGAACAAATCAATGCATTAGGAAGACCTTTAAAAATAAAAAGAAAACCATAAAAATAAAAAACTCAACTAGACACAAAAATAAAAATTCTGAAAATCAAAGGAAAGAGAAACAAAATTGAAATAAAACAAATATTTAATTAATAAAACTAGAATATAGTATGAGGATATTTCCAATAATTTACTTTATAAATATTCTATCATTTAATCCTCATTAAAAAAAAAAAAAACAACTTATGAATGTTAGGGATTCCATAAGTATACTTGATTATCTCAATACAAAAGCAACAAAAATTACATCATTATTTCAAATGAAATTAAATAGGTTAAAAAAAAACTTTTGACAAAATACAGTTTTTGCTTAAAGAAAAAAAAAAAACTTGAAAACTCTTGGTATAAATAAAGCTTCCTTAAATTCAAAAATAGTATTTATCTAAAACCAAAAAGAAGCATTATTTGTATCGCTGGTAAGATAGAAACCTTTCCAGGAGGGAAAGAAGTCTATCCATAGCCCTTGTTATCATTCAATATTGTATAAGAAATTCTAGCTTTATCAATAAGACAAGGAAAAATATCAAAGAAATATGCATAGAAAAGAGGGATCAAAACTATTAGTGTTTCCAAATTACATAATATTTTAGTTAGACAACCTTTAAGAGTAAACTAAAAAACTGAAACAATTAACAACTTCAATAAAATTGCAGAACACAAATTATAATCATTTTTATATATTACCAGCAAAATCCAGCAGTTTTTTTTTTTAAGATAGCATTTGAAATAATTATAGAGAGCATAAAATACTTGGGAGCCTACCTGCCTAATATAATAAAATGACAATATAGGTAAATTGATTTACTTATCCATTGCCATACAAATCAAATTATCAAAGAGTTACTTCAGAGAGAGAAAAATAATAACAAAATGTAAAGAATATTGAGAGAATTAATAAGGAAAAGAGTAGGGAGGATGGGTCCTAAAAGTATCAGATCTCAAAGTATGATTTTCAAAACCGTGTTTGATAAAGATCCCAACAATTTGTGCAAGAACTGATTATCTGACAAAACCTTCTGGAAAGACTGGAAAGTAGTATGACAGAAACTAGGCATAGACCAAAATCTCAGCAAGATGAGCAGAAATGGTTGTGTAAATTAACCATAAAAAATGACATTAATTAATTAGTGTGAAGGAGAGAAGGAATTGCCTGTCAGATCCATCTATGTATAGAAGAATTCATGACCAAATCAGAGACAGAAAGGTTTATGGGAGGTAAAATGAACAATTTTGATTACAACAAACTAAAAAGGGGTTGCACTAACAATAATTCCATTAATTAATTGACAATTCAGTCACAAAATGAAGATTGAAAAATATTTTTTTCTCTGTCTTTCTTTTCTTTTCTTTCTTTTTTTGGGGGGGAACATGACTAATGAAGAAATTTGTTTTACCTGATTTTACATATTTGTAAGAGGTTTTATTTCTCTTACTAAGTGGAAGAAGAAGAGAGTTTGGAAGTTAAAAACAAATTTTAAAAACTGTTTTAGATAAAAGAATAAAAGGAAATAGAAATGTAACATGGATTCAGGACTTTTATTTCAAATAAGAAATCTTTCTATTCAGTGTCTCATGATAGGTGCTCATGATACAAAAGCAAAATAGTCCCTTCTTTCAACAATCTTACATTTATTTCCAATATTTTCTATCTACATGTAATAAAGAGCATATCAAATCTACAATATCAAGATTAAACTCTGAAAGTCAAATGGATTATATAAGAATTAATTTCCAAACCTTCTATTAATAGGACCAAATATTTGAGTTCTTCCAGGAAAATGTATTGATCTTTATGGAAAAATACACTCCTTAAAAAATGACCATTATTTGAAGATTACCTCTTCTCTTACCTCTCACCTTCAACACACATATATACCAGACTGAGGTTTCAAAGGGAAAGCTTAGAATTTTAGGTGAATTTGTTAAAAGACTTGGCCATAGTATTTAAGCTCAACAGCTGGTGATCATAGAGCAAACAAAAATCCTTATAGAAATTCACCTAAAATTCTTCCCACATCTCTAAAATGGAACTTGAAGAGTCTGTGTAGAGCATATGTACTCCATGAGCAAATGCTACAGTGGAATAAAATAATTTCTATTGAACAGTTGATTGATTCACTTGACCAGATAATTAGTTGAATTTAATTAAATTATTTCATTGTGTTTTTGTAGCCAACAGATGTGTTCTACTATTAGGCAATTCATCTCTTATTAATGATGTACTTAGCTCTCTGGACAAATCTTTAAAATCTATTCACTCTGGAAACCTGGGCTATAAAGCATTCAGATACGGATACATTTTCCCCCATACAGACAAATGCTTTGTTATTTTGTTTTTATGTTTTGCTTAACCTAAATAACTATTTTGTTGAAAGCTAGTTTCTTTTGAGAATTTTAAAAAGTGAATTCTATTCTATTTCATCCAGATATTTCAATATTTTTTCTTCTTGTATTGGTCTCCTTTGCAAATTAATTATCCATTCATGAAGAAATATCATGATCTTTAGGCCTGAATTGATAATAAGGAGTGCAATTTTCCTGCTGTTTCATTTCTGAATGCTATATTTATACATAAATATATTGATGTGAGTGATGTGGGTGATATCAGATGATGATAGATACCAAAAGTTGGGGTTTGGTAATGTGAAGAATTCACAATGGCCATTCTCTTTAGCAAAAGGTAGATTTATTTAAAGAAGAGATCACAGACAAAATTATATCCCTTCATTTGCAGAAATGGCAAATATGAAATAGAGTGGGAGAACATATAAAAGACAAGTTCTTCAGTGGAATTTACAATTACCCAGTGGAAAGGGAGCAACCCATGTGGCTGGGGCATGCCCTTAGCTGGCAGGCTAAATCCTAAAAGGGACTTAGCACTCTAAAAAAGTTAGCTGGAAGGAGGAGAAGTGGGGTTGAGAAGAATAGCAGAGGTAGAAGAGATACCATGTGGCATAGGGGAGAAGTAAGAAGAAAGACATTATGAGGAAGAGTACTCTGGCAGATTGACCAAAATGAGAAGATCAGCCATGGGATGGCCCATAAGTAGATTTTATAGAGAAAAATTTAACCTCAGGAACATGAATGAGATTTTGATAGAACATAGAAAGGTGAGACTGCTTGAGACCTATACAGAGTGTGGTCTCAGTTTGACAAAACTTGGATTTCAGACTGAAGACTTCCCCAGAGGGTGGGACTATGAACCTAAACTGATCTCTATCAGTGCTTTCTTCTTGCTTGACTTGGGGATCAATTCCTTTTTTCAAATTGTAGTAAATTTATTTATTTGTAATACACATTGCTTTATGAATCATGTTGGGAGAGAAAAATCAGAGCAAAAGAAACCATGAGAGAGATTTAAAAACAAACAAACAAACAGAAAAAAGAAGTGAACATAGCATGTATTGATTAATATTCAGTTTCCTCTGATCTTTTTCTCGATGCAGATGGCATTTTCTGTCCAAAGTCTATTGGGATTGCTCCAAAGAGATCTTAAAGGAGGGAAAGGGACCCATATGTACAAAAATGTTTATGACAGTCCTTTTTGTAGTGGCTAGAAGTGGAAACAATGGATACCTATCAATTGGAAAATGGCTGAATAAATTATGATATATGAATGTTATGGAATATTATTGTTCTCAGCAGGATGATTTCAGAGAGACCTGGAGAGACTTACATGAACTGATGCTAAGTGAAATGAGCAGAACCAGGAGATCATTATACATGGCAACAATAAGACTATATGATGATCAATTTTGATGGACATGGCTCTCTTCAACAATGAGATGATTCAAACCAGTTCCAATTATTCAGTGATAAAGAAAGCCATATACATCTTCAGAAAGGACTGTGGGAACTGAATGTGGACCATAACATAGCATTTTCACACTTTTTGTTGATGTTTTCTTGCATTTTGTTTTCCTTCTCAGGTTTTTTTTTTTTTTAATAGATCCAATTTTTCTTGTGCAGAAAGATAACTATATAAATGTGTATACATATATTGAATTTAATATATATTGTAACATTTTTAACATGTATTGGACTACCTGCCATTTAGGGGAGGGAGTGGAGCAAAAAAGGGAAAAATTTGGAACAGAATGCTTTGCAAGGGTCAATGTTGAAAAATTACCCATGCTTATGTTTTGTAAATAAAATGTTTTAATAAAAACAAAACAAACAACAACAATAACAGCAACAACAACAAAGTCTATTGGGATTGTTTCAGGTCACTGAACCACTCAGAAGAACCAAGCCTTTCATAGTTGATCATAGCACATTCTCACTGTCATTATGTACAAAGTATTCCTGTTTCTAATTGTTTTGCTCGGCAGCAGTTCACATAAATCTTTTCAGGGCTTGAGGATCAATTCTTTAGTTTCTTTCTGTCCACCAGACTATTCATCAATGTTATCAATATGAAGAAGTTATTTGGGTAAAGTGATATCAGGATTAATTCAAACATGATGCCTCTTCCATAGCATGAAGTAAAAATAATCATTTGTAGCTAATGATTAATTTTCATTGGAAAATGAATTGAATTTCTAAAATGTTGGTGAAAAGTTGGAGAGAAGTGAACTACTTTTTAATAATAAATGGTGGGACCTTCAAGTATAATGTCCAATGGGATACTGGATATTTTGGATTAAAAATTGGTAGAGAAATTATGCCTAAAAAATAAAAATTGGTGTATTACTGCATAAAAGTATCTAGAGATAATCAATATAGCCTTTAAAATATACTTGGTAACAAAGAAATATGATTGCTATTCCAATTCTTCAGTTTTAATGTACTAACAAATTCAAAGAGTCCTGGATTTATAGTCAGATTGACTCTGCAACTTATTTACTCTGTAACTTTGATCAAGGCTTGTTCAGTGATTGGTGAGTCCTTGCCTGAAATAATCATATCTTGAGGAACCCTACACTTAGAAACAAATCATTGAAAATATTATACTGGAGAGATTGTCTATGAGTTTTAAAGTGTAGCAATTGTTACTCTTATATTTAGGACATAATCAAGATCTTATGCACTAATATGAACATCATTGAGGAAAATCTTTTTGACAACGATAACAGAGAATGGTTTTCATAAGTGTGGCATTAAACAGAGAAAATTACATTTTAATCAAAAAATCAAGGTTGGAGGTATGAGAATTAATATTTTATAGCATAATAATGTTATATAATAATATAGTAATTTAATATAATAACTGTTCAATAAAGAAAATTAAATGAATGATAAAGTAGAAAAAATTCTTGATTTAGAGATTGCTTACATCACATCTCTATTCTGCCACTATCTGCCTTTATGTATGTAATGTTTTTCAGTGTCTCAATTTCTTTACCTGTGAAATGAGGGGGTTGACTAGATGACATCTTAGTTTATTTCATTTGTAAATCTGAAATTTTTTCCCCTATAAGTTAGTTTGATGTTCAAATAAAGAAATAATGTCAAAAATAGTTGAAATAAGGGGAAAAAAATAGTCTGAAGTTAAAAATCTAAAGTGGTACTTAAAGGCAATAAGTATTATTCTTCTGTTTTATCCAATGACCACCTCCTACTTCTTGAAACCCTTACTCTCCATAAATGTTCATCACTATTTCTCTTCCTATATTCTGTTAACTTCATCTGTATCTCCTTTACTGTATCTTCTTCCTCTTGGTTCTTAACTATGAACATTTTTAGGCTCAGTTTTTATCTCTCTATTTTTATTTTATCTTCCCTCTCTTTAGTAATCCATTTAGTCTTATAACTTTAACCAGTATCTCTATGATGCACTTTTGAATAATTTCAGTTTTTATTTCCAGTCCTAACTTCTATATCAAATTCTCATTCTGAAAATTCATTTATGAAAAATAGATCAAAAATTAATTGGAAACTAAGTAATCTGCTCATAAAGAATGAGTGTGGGAAGCAACAAATCATAGAAACAATTGATAACTTCATCCAAGAGAATACCAATAATAAGACAACATACCAAAATTTATGGGATTCAGGTAAAGCAGTTCTTAAGAAAAATCTTATCTATCTAGATGCTTACTTGCATAAAATATAGAAAGAGAAGATCAATGAATTGGGCATGCAACTAAAAAATCTAGAAAAAGAACAAATAAAAAACCCTCATTTAAATACCAAATTTAAAATTCTGAAAATAAATGGGAAGATTAATAAAACTGAAAGTAAAAAAAAAAAAAAAAACATTGAACCAACAAACAAAACTAAGAGTTGGCTTTATGAAAAAAACAAAATAGAGAAGACTTGAATTTAGATTAGAAAAAGGAAAGAAGAAAATCAAATTGTTAGTATTAAAAATTAAAAGGATGAACTTTGTACCAATGATGAGGAAATTAGAGTAATAATTAGGAACTATTTTGCCCAATTGTATGGCAATAAATCTGCTAATCTAAGTGAAATAGATGAATACTTAGAAAAACATAGATTGCCCAGATTAACAGAAAAGGAAATAAATTATTTAAATAGCTCCATTCTAGAAAAAGAAATTAAACAAGTTATTAATCAACTCTTTAAGAAAAAATCTCCAAGGCCAGATGGATTTACATATGAATTGTACCAAATATTTAAAGAATAATTAATTCTAATACTATGTGAACTATTTGGAAAAATAAAGAAAGAATGCTACTTTTTTTTTTTTATGACAGACATTGGGGCAGCTAGGTGACACAGTGGATAGAGTACTAGTCTACTAGCCCTGAAGTCAGGAGCACTGGAGTTCAAATCTGGCCTCAAGCACTTAACACTTCCTAGCTGTGTGACCCTGGGCAAGTCACTTAACCCCAATTCCCTCAGCAAAAAACAAATAAAAGACACAGACATGGTGCTGATACCTAAACTATGTAAGGTCAAAACAGAGAAAGAAAATTATATACCAATTTCCCTAATGAATATTGATGCAAAAATCTTAAATAGAATATTAGCAAAGAGATTACATCAAGTTATCCATAGTCTAATACACCATGACTAGGATTTATACCAGAATGCAGGGCTGGTTCAATATTAGAAAAACTATTAGTATAATTGACTATATCAATAACTGAACTAACAAAAATCATCATTATTTCAATAGATACAGAAAAAGCATTTGAGAAAATCTAACACCCATTCCCAAACAGTAGAGAGTCTAGAAATAAATGCAGTTTCTTCAAAATGATCAATAGTATCTATTTAAAGCCATCAGCAAGCATCACATGTAATGAGGATAAACTAGAACCATTCCTAATAAGATCTGGGTGAAACAAAATTGCCCACTATCCCCATTCTTCTTCAACATTGTATTAGAAATGTTAGCTTTGGCGATAAGAGAAGAAAAAGAAATTAAAGGAATTAGAGGAGGTAACGAAGAAACCAAATTATCACTCTTTGCAGATCATATGACGGTATACTTAGATAATCAACTAAAAAACTATTAGAAGCAATTCCCCACTGAAAATCCTTTTGCATGCTGGGCATTCCTTGAAGTCCCATTATTTCCCTAGATACAAAATCTAAATTTAATCTCATCGTTACCCTCTCCTGATGACTAAAATAATTTTAGACTTCCAGGAGATTCAATGGAGTTTAAGCTCCAATAATTTATGATCTATGCACCTCTTATTTTATTCTTTAATTCAATATATATGTCTGTCTTAAATCCCCAACTAAGATATTTTTGTGTCTTTGCCAGGATTGAGCACACTATTAGATATCCTAAACATTGTAAATGCCAAATAAATATTTGTTGAATGAATTAATGATTGTGAGAATTATCTGATTGAATGGGACAAAAAAAATCTAGTTATTATGAGTATTTTTGAAATAGAGAAATGCATTGCACAGATAAGAACAGTGCATTTGTCTAGAATTCTTTACCCAGTGGAGGAAAACAAAGTAGCCAAAAGAGTCTTTGGTATAGTGGTTGAGGGAGCCACTTCATTTTAGGAATAGGGACTAGGTACTTAAAAGCATATGCAAGTTCTTATCTTTTCAGTCACTTTGGTAATGAGGGTATTTCTTACTTTGTAAGCACCACTACCACTGTTTAAAAGAAAAGTCAGGAGAATTCTGGGAAGATTTTGGGAAGATGGAAGGTTGGTACATTTTAAGTTCTCTTGATTTCCCCCACAAATAGAACAAATTTGTGCCTCAGGGTGAACATAGACTGATGAAAAACCAAGTAGACTTGGAACACAACTGGAGTCTGCCTGAAATAAATTGAGATCTGAAGAAAGGCCTTAGGCCAGAATTAACCTCTCAGAAATGCAAACACCTTTGGATTAGCTTCATGATAGGGTCCCCTTGGGGCCAGTTAGTTGTGGCTGGAGGCTCAGCAGTAACAACAGAGACTTTCACCTCCTGAACTCTTTGTCCAGTAGGGATTTGAGTCCAGGAAGACAGAATGGACCTCTGTTGATTGGAAATGCTAGGTGTAGATGTGCCCCTAGACAAGAAGGAACCATAACCCAGTGAGTGCAAAAGCAATGGGGCAAGGGCACTGCTGGCTGTGGGCACTTATAGGAGGGTGGAACTCTTGGTTTAGGATTCCTAGTCAGAGTGGAGAGCTGAAGAGAAGCTTGAAGCACCATTCCCCCACCCTATGATTAGAGGTATTTATTAATAATATTTTTTATTTAAAAAATATTAAAACTAATATTTCTTATTTAAAAGAAGAAGAAGAAGAATCAGCAAGGAAGAAAGAATCCAACCACAGAAACTTACTTTGGGAACAGGGAAGACTGAGGTTCATCTTCAGAGGAGGACATTGAAGTAAAAAAAGCTTCTACCCCAAAGAATAACATGAAATGGTCCCTGCTCAGAGAGAATTTAAAGAACTCAAAAAAGAATGTAAACATCAAATGAGAAATATTAAGGAAAAACTAAAAAAATAAAAACCATCCAAGAAAAACTAAAAGATATAAAGTTAACCAACTAGAAAAGCATGTATAGAGTCTCAAAGATGAAAAAAACTCTGAAAATTAGAATTGGCCAAGAAAAAGCCAATGAAGCTAATTGAACCCAAGAAATAACAAAATAAGTTAAAAGAATGAAATATAGAACAAATGTGAAACATCTTATAAGAAAACAACAATCCAGAAAACAGATCAAGAAGAGAAAATATGAGAATAATTTCACTACTTGAAAGTTGTGACTAAAAAAAAACATCTTGATACAATAATTCAAGAAATAATTCAAGAAAATTGTGGAGTGATAGAACACAAGGAGAAAGTAGAAATAGAAAAAATCCATCAGTCAACCTCAATGAGATCCTTTGTGGAAAACATATAGGAATATTATTACTAAATTTCAAAATTCCCAGATCAGAGAGAAAATTTTGTAAGAAATAAAAAAAAAAAATTCAAATATGCTGGTGCTACAATTAGAATTGTACTGACCTATCAGCAGACAAAATAAAAGACAGCAGGTCCTGGAATCATATCATAGCCAGCAAAATTATCCATAAAATTGAATGAGAGCAGAAAAAATGGACATTTAATGAACTTGCAGATTTTCAGGACTTCCTATCAACCAAACCCAACCTTAACACAAAATTTAATATAAGAGCCAATGTCAAACATCAATTTCAAGGAACTTAACATGGACAAGTTGTTTATTTTTTTTTTTAACATGGAAAATGTATACCATATGTTTTAAGATTGATATTAGCAATAAGGTAGCTCAAAAGAAAGATTGGGGCAGAGTTTTAGGTAAAAAAAAATAGTAATTATGTTATACAAATGAGATGCAGAAGAATAGACACAGAGGCATTAGAGAGTGGAGGCTTATAGTTCTGAAAACCTAATCACGATAGGAATAGATAATTTAACATGAAGGGCATGAAGGGCCATAAGGGGCATAAGGGTCCCTCCAAAATCTACAAAGAAATAAGGTGGAGGAGTGAATAGACAGGAAAGCAAAGAGTGGGAGAAGACAAGGGAGGAATCCATGCAGTAGAGATAAAATAATAGCAAGGCAAGTTAAGTAGCAGGAATACTTAAGATATATGTATGTATATGTGTATGGGGTGTGTATGTATGTATATGCATATATCTACATATGTACACACAAATATGTCTTAACTGTAGCCTGCTTGGGGGAGATGGAGGGGATAAAAAGGGGAAAAATGTATAAAGTAAAAAAAGGTACACAGCAGAGAACAAAAAAAAAATTTACAAGGAAGTAAAGAAAAGATGGATACTCATGAATACAATTTATTCTACTAATATATATATATATATATATATATATATATTTTTTTTTTTTAAACTGGTAATTCACCGTTATATATTTTGAATCCTCCCTGATGTTCTGCTAGGCATGTGACATTATTCTCTTTAGTTTTGTTTTATTTTGTTTTGTAGTTTTTTTTCTTTTGTTTTTTTTTAAAATAAAATTTAAAAAATTTTAAAAAGAAAAAAATAAGTCTTCCTTTTAAGGAACTTATATTCTAATGGGTGAGGAAAGCAAAAGATAAATCAACACACAGAAAATAGATACAGAATAAAAAGGGAATAGGTTCGTAGATGAAGGCATTAGCAGTGAAGTGGATAGAACATATTAAGCATACTGAGCATACTAGAATAAAGGGAAGTTGGGAAAGGCTTCCCATAGAAAATGTGTTTTTAGCTGGGATTTAAAGAAAGCTAGGGAAACCAATAAACAGAATGAGAAGGAAGAGAATTTCAGAGATAGAGGACAGCCCAATCCAGAAAAAATGCCCCAGAGCTAAAAGATGATGGAATATCTTGTTCATGGAATGGCAAGGAAGAATACTCCTCAACATCAATTGGGGAATGATTAAGTTATAGTATATGAATGTAATATAACATTATTGTTGCATAAGAAATGATGAGTAGGATGATTTCAGAAAGGCCTGGAGAGACTTGATGCTAAGTGAAATATAGAGTGCTAAGTGAAGAATAGAACCAAAAGAATACTGTTTACCACCACAACAAGATTATGTGATGATCAACTGGGATGGACTAGGCCCAGTGAGGTGATTCAGATCAATTCCAATAGATTTATGATGCAGAGAACCATCTACATCCAGAGAGAAAACTATGGGAACTGAATGTGGATAACAATATAGTATTTTTACCTTTGTTGTTTGCTGCTTCTTTTTTTTTTCTCTCTCTCTCTCATTTTTTTCCCTTTTTGATCTGATTTTTCTTGGATAGCATGATAAATGTGAAAATATGTTTAGAAGAATTGCACATTTGACCTATATTGGATTACTTCATGTCTAGGAGAGTGGGGAGAGAAGGAAGGAAGGAGGAAAATGTGGGACACAAGGTTTTGCAAGGGTGAATACTGAAAACTACCTTTTCATATAGTTTGAAAACTAAAAAGCTATTATAAAAAAATTAAAAATATATAAAAAAGAATACAGGGTAAGTAGAAATGATCTAGATTATTAAGGGTTTTTAATGTCAGAGGATTTTATGTTTAATCTTTGAGGTGCCAGGAAGCTTCTGAAGTTTACTGAGAAAGATGATATGATTGGACTTGTGCTTTAAGAAAATCATTTTGGTTAACTGAATAGAGGATGGATTAGAGTGAGGAGTGATGTATGGCAGGCAGACTTACCAATAATCTATTGTAAATATCTAAGCAAGAATTGATGAGACCCTGTACCAGAATGGTGATAGCGTCAGAAAAAAAGAAGGGATATTGCAGAGATGTTGCAAAAGTGAAATCTATAAAACAAGTTGATAGATTAGATAGTTAGGTGAGAGATGGTGAGGTTAAGGATAATCCCTAGATTGTGAGTCAGAGGCATTGGAAAACTGCTATTGCCTCCTCTAAGGAGTATATAAGGAAGATAAAAGATAGGTAGAGCTTGGCGGGGAATAATGAGTTTAGTTTAAACATATTGTGTTAAGATATTTAGTTTGAGATATCCAAGAAGCCTTTGGAAGTGCAAGATTGGAAGTCAGCAGAGATAGGACAGCATACATAGATTTGTGAATCATAGAGATGGCAAATAAATCTACAGGAGATATTGTGATCATCAGGTGAAGTAATGTAAAGGGAAAAGGAAAGAGGATCTAGGTCAGAAGATTGTGGATACCCACAGTTACAGGGTGTGATCTGGTTGAGGATTTAGTAAAAGAAATTGAGGAACAGTTAAATGGGTAGGATGGGAACTCAGGAAGAGAAAGCAGAGTATCAAGGAGGAGAGATATCAAGTATATTATGTACCAATGACTGCAGAGAGATCAAGAAGAATAGGAATTGAAGAAACGTGAACTTTTGTGAACTAAGAGATCATCAATTTGGAGAGAGCAGTCTCTCTGGAGAGTTCAGTTCAATGGAATGACAAGATTGAAATGAAGTAATGTCAACCATCATGAAGCTTACTTAAATTCCATCAAGAAAGATTCTATGTATCCTATATATGTTATAAATACATACACATTTGTGTATATGTATGTATTTTGCAAAGAAATCTTTACTTCCAAATGGAAAAATTACAAATATATGAACTTAATTCCCCCAAAATGTGGGAGGTATAATTGTCTTCTTTTCCTGTATCACCTCAGTTCCTGGTAATTCATAGTTTAGCTTTGGTCCTATAAAGTACAATCCCCATTCCAAATACCAAAGCCCTCTTGGGCTCAAGTCCCAGGCATCCTGGGTTTAATTATTGAGTTGCTTAATGTACACCCTGTCAGCCTACAAGGCTCAAATTCTCACATCCCATGAGAATTGTTTCCAATGAAGAACAGGTACCACCAGATCCATTTCCTAGAGCTGGGGTCAAAGAGAGGTGAGAAGGGAAGAGGAAAAAGTGAATGGAGGAAACCCTTTATTAATCTATTGATGCAAATGGATAACTGTTCTACAATTTATATATTTGTAGACTGATTAAAACAATAAGATTAAGTGATTTGCCCAAAACAGTCCCAGAATCACCAGAAGCATCTGTGATTCAACTGATGTTCCTGAAGCTGTTTAAATAAGTCTCAATGGTTTAAAATCAGGCTGACCTGATATTGTCTTCAATACTTCATGGAGTAAGATTTTTAAAACTTATAATACAAAACAGGATGAGGATAACTCTTCACGATTACAGAATGCTCAAATATAACCTAAATATATATATATATATATTTTTCTTTTTGTTAAATATTTTTACTGTTGTCTTTTATTTTTACATCCTAATTTCCCCCATTATCTACCCTTATCCTCCCAGAAAGTCATTCCTTACAATAAAAATTAGTTTAGAAAATAAAAAGGAAGAAATATGAGCATAACTGATCAATATACTGAAAAAATTCAAAACATGTATACTGTGCAATATCTGTTGAACTCCAATCTCCATAAAGATTGGGTTGCAGGGTTCTCATATGAAATATGAGGTTTCTCATATTTCTTCTTTTGAGTAATAAATGATCTCTTTGTAATTTTACTACATTCATTTTTTAAAATTTTGTGTATGTAATTTTTTTCCATTTATTTTGTTGCTGTCTCTTCATATATTTTTTCTTACTTCACTCTATATCAATCAGGAAGCTCTTTCCATGCTTTTTTGTATTCATTATATTAAGGATTTCTTTACATATCATTCATTGCAGTAATATTCGTACATTCATGTAGTAAAACTTATTTAGCCCTTCCCCAAGTAGGGATTTTGCTTATGTCTTACAGTATTTATTAGTTTTTTTTTTTCTTACTCTCTTTTCTTTTTTTTCAAACACTCTTTTCTGCTCTTCACTAGAACTGAAGAATCACTCAGTAACTATACAGCTTCTGAGTAATATGAGAATACTCAATAAATATTACATTGAATTACAGTGAATTAAATTGTTATAACAAAGTTGATTTCTGAGCTAAGTAGTATTTGTACTACATTATTGCTCTACATGAAGCAATTTCCAACAGGAAAAAAAATCCAGCATGTACTGATCTAGTTGTTCATGCTTCCTTCTTGAAGAGGATCACTGGCATCACAAGGGTGATGTCATGATTTGCACATGAATTGCATTTAAATGAAGCAGAGCTACACAAAGTCATCAACCTCATTCTCTTTTCTAGTCATCAAAGTCCACTGATAAGATTACTAGTCAAGATGAGCAGGCATGGCCTGGATACAGTGGGTGAGCTTAGTCTTTCTAAATAATAGTCTTTACCATGTCTCAGTTTGTCTGAGGCCATACCATTTCAAGGACTAGAAACATATGAAAAAGTTTATCAGTTACTTTGTACAAATACTAAGAAATGATGAATCTAAAGAAATACTGTTTTTAATCAGGATGTTTCTTTAGCTGGAATTGAGAGTTGTCACAGAACTGAATTAACCTATTTGGATATGAATCTCTGCTAACATCATCAGATTGTCTCACTAGGCAATTGATCATGTAAGAGAATACAACTCTTTGCAAATAGTAAGTGCTTAACAAATGCTTTTTAAAACTTATTCATATATATGTTTCCCCTCCTCTGGATTTGTGACTTTCTGCACCTCCATATTTTTTACATTATATTCTCTAGCTTTAAATGTGTATACGTGTAAATTCTTTTTGTCTATTATTATTAACAATTATTAACACCTACATCTCCAAAGTATTATTACAAAGAAGTATTGTTATAACTTTTCCACATATTGTTGTCTGAACCAGGCATTCACTTGGCATTCATTTGGTTATTAGCAATAATTATACTTTAAAGGCTACTATCTGCATCATTTTGTTACCAATATTTACAATGTAAGAATTGTATTCCGAAAGATTATATTTAATATCAAAGATGATTGTTGAGATATTTCAAGCTTTCTTAAAACCAAAAGGATTTGATTTCTTTTCCCCTAAAAGATAAAAATTTCTCTCTTTAGGTTGCAAACGTACTAGTTGTAAATATGCGATTTGACACATTTTAAAATGTAATAAACTCCGGGTAATATTCTTTTTCTGTTATAGAATTTTTATGCAAGAAAAAAAAGTTTTTTTTCAATGTTAAGAGCTTGGCTAATAATGTTCTTATGAAATTAATTAAGGAGAAAATTAAATGTCTATGGTTAGTTGAATCAAGGTGGGAAAAGAAACAAATGAAATGAAAGATCATATTATGGCACAATAAAAGAAGGAGAAAAGCATCTGCTAAATTCTTACTATGTAATAGGTACTATTCTAAACACCTTACAAATATTGTCTCATTTAATCATTGGAAATTTTGCTCATGTCTGCCAGTCTTTGTTTATTTATTTACTTTCTCTCTTTTCCTCCTTTTAAACAGAATCTTTTCTGTCCTTCACTAGATACAGAGCATTACTGAGTAGCCATACAAGTGCTTAGCAATATGTACCCATAAGAGCTCTCAATAAATATTACACTGAATTACAGTGAATTAAATTCATATAATGGGCAGGATTAGTTTCTGAGCTACATAGAGGAATTATTACAATCTCTACTACTTTACTACCCACAGAGGAAAAAAAAGGAATATTATCAACAATTCATCTAAACAGATCAGTTTTTAATTATTTTCACTGTATACTTTATATTTTTCCTAATTCAAATTCCTTCTAACTTTGTAATAATTATTTTTTTTTTCTTCAAGACATCAGTGCTCTGGTCTTACATGGTTGAGTCAGAAATCATTCCCACTATGTCATTTCCTTTTTACTAAGAATAATTTTGTTTTTGCCATGCTATATGGTATTTAGTGTTTGGTGCTTTCTCTTCCCCCCCAAAAAAAGTATTCAGAAAGTAGAGTTATGAAGTTTCTTTATAGTCATCCTTTAGTTTTTGATCTCTCATCCCTTACTTCTGAGCCATATCTTTATTGTATTTCTCTTTCCTTCCTTAGACCCACTTTTCAATTAATTCTCAAAATATGTTTACATAATTTGTTTTTCCTCAAATTCTTCATAGAATTTTTCTCCCACTCTTTTTTCTTTTAAATCTTTCACACATGGTGGAGCCTTCCAGAGTTGTGCTCCATAAAGAAACCAGAATCACTTCCAAACCGCAATGAGTAATAAACTTCTTTTTTCGAGCTGTTATGAGACTTGGATTTAATATTGTGTGTAAAATGTTTTGTAACTGTTAAAGAGAAGAAGTATTCCACTAATAAGTGTAAGCTATTATTCATAATGGTGCCAAACATTTCAATTCATTTCAGCTCAAAAAATACATACTATCTGCTGCATAAGGCTTTGTACAGTAATTGGTTTTAAGAATATAAATAAATGTAAGAGTGAGTCGTTCAATCACACAATCACTCCATCTGTCTTAAGTAACTAACAAGATTCTAGTCTCAGATATCTTAAGCAGGTGAGAATATTTCTATTGAATCAATCAATCAAATCAATGAAAGTCCATGTTTAATTTAGCAGTCCTTGAAAGCTACTGGATGAAAGAGTATTGTTTTTCAAAAAGTATATTCAGATTGGTTGAGGAGACTTGGTCATATTTTGTGGGGATTATATAAAACCAGAAAGCCACTTTGGAATTGCATATTTGAGTATTTGGCAGCTTAATGCTAGAAGCCTTCTATAGCCAAAATTTTATGAAGAAATCTCTTGGGATGAAGGTAAAACCTTTTTCTCCCTTTCCTTTTAACAAAAGGAGAAATTTTTGAGCTTTGGAAGGGCAAAGGATTTGGGACTTTTCATTGATGTCCTAGATCCTACAAGCATTCCTAAAATTTCAGTAACTAATGGCAATGCATGCACTGAAGTCATGGACAAATTAGACATGATAAGCAAAGACTGCCTTAGAACTGTGCAAGGATTTGAGCAGAAGTTACACGTTAACTTGGATATCTTGAGGACTCTAATAAAAGAATTCCAGAAGCTAGAAGTTTACCCCTATGCCACATGTAAGCTAAACTTCTGCCTACTTTCCCATTGACTCTGTATGTATTGATGGAAGAACGAATCACAGACTTAGGAAAGGAGTGGGAATGGGGAATTGTTTTGTACCAACTTTTTAAACTGAGATGCCTTAGTAAATATATCTTTCTTTCTTTTTTTAAAATTTTTTTTATAGCTTTTTATTTACAAGTTATATGCATAGATAATTTTACAGCACTGATAATTTTGTTCCAATTTTTCCCCTCCTTCCCCCCATCCCCTTCCCCCAATGGTAGGTTGACCATGGTAAGTATGTTAAAGCATATATATCCTAACAGCTATTTTGCTATACAAAAAGAATCAGAGTTTGAAATATTACTATTAGCCTGCGAAGGAAATAAAAAATGCAAATGGACAAAAATAGAGGGATTGGGAATTCTATGTAGTGGTTCACAGTTATCTCCCAGAGTTCTTTCACTGGGTGTAGCTGGTTCAGTTCATTATTGCTCTATTGGAAGTGATTTGGTTCATCTCATTACTGAAGATGGCCACGTCCATCAGAATTGATCATCACATAGTATTGTTGTTGAAGTATATAATGATCTTCTTGTCCTGCTCATTTCACTCAGCATCAGTTCATGTAAGTCTCTCCAGGCCTTTCTGAAATCCTCCTACTGGTCATTTCTTACCAAACAATAATATTCCATAATATTCATATACCACAATTTATTCAGCCAATCTCCAATTGATGATAGATCTTTCTAAAAGCTAATTAAATCTGGATGATTCAATAGAGGGGGAGGGTGGTTAAGGAGAGGAGTGTTAAATTTTTTTAATGGAAACTGAGTGATTAGTTACACAAGTAAATTTTTACAGCCCCAACACAGATATATTTGACAAAATGGCTCATCATAGGTAAAGTAAGAAATCTAGGACTATAACTTGAGGAAAGAAAAAAACAAAATAGGAAGGATCTTTCTTCCCATTCCTTTTAATCATTCTCCTTCAGTCCCCTATTTTCATGGCTAAGTAAGAACTATCCATGAACATAATTGGTAGTAAGGGAGGAACTAAACCCAGAGGAGTTGAGGAGGAAGAGTGTGAATTGGGGACATGCTAAAAGAACCAAGTAAAGATTCAAAAGCACCTAAAAGTAAAATACAAAAAGAAAAAAATTCTGTCTTTAGAAAATATGAACTGCCAGGGAGGTGGGAAGAAAAAGTGGGGAGGAAAAAGTGGAGGAGAGAACCAATAATTACTACATTAAAAAATAAATCCTCATGAGAAAATGGTAAAGGAGGCTTAGGAATTGAAAGGGGTGAGGAAATGAAGTTTATTGTTCTGAGGAGGTAGGTAGCTGGAGAACAAAATCAAAAAGAAAAATTTCAATAATAATCTGATAAATTGATAATCATAGGAAGAAGTGTACAAGTAGAAGCTCATGAACTATAGTACTTAAAACCCCCCCACTATTTTCTAGTCTTCTGGGATCCCTCTAGAAAGGAAAATTAGCTAGTTTTATTATTCTGAAGACCTAACCTGTTATAGCAGGAGATAGCACTTGAGATTAACTCAAAGGAATATATTAATTTTAGAAGAAGTAAGTAGAGAGTCTGTTCCACATATGTAAAGGAATGAAGCCAAGATATGGAATGTCATTTAGGTTTGTTTTCACTAGAATTGACTAAAATAGTGAACGGGTAAAAGGGAATAAAGTAAAATGAGATTTGTAAGGTAGATGGGAGCTAGACTGTGGGAATACTTTAAATGTCAGAATAAAGAATTTATATTTTTCTGAAGTCAGTAGGACTTCTCAAAATCATGGAGGCTGATCATATATTTTATACACAGGCTTATGGAGTCAACCACAAATCAAAAGGCTGTGATTATATTTGAGTATTAGGGGAAATATTCTCAATACTTTGGTTCTTTTAGGCCCAGAAGCACACATGTTTAGTAGTAGTAACTTCATCAATCTGAAAGGATGATATTACATTTCCCTCTATGTCTCTTTCTCCTTTTCTCTCACAATGATATATGTGTAGTTACCAAACAGTGGAATAAGCCACTAGTAGTAACATGAAACTGTGGGTAGCAAATGGTGAATGAAAAGTGAGTCCAATTCAATATAAATATATGAACATTGATTGAGCATTGACTATGTGCAAAGGTCTGGAGGGGATATAGAGATGGATAAAACTTAATCACTTCAGTAGGAATAGAAATTTCAAATAGCAAAGATGTTTTTAAAAACCAGAAAGATTTGTAGTTCCTAGCATGACTATTTGGGATTGAATACCTGAATGTTAAGCTGACTCCTACGAATAGAAAAACTATTATTATCAGGTTTTCCTTTTTTTTTTTAGGTGATCCCAACCTAGGCAGCATAGAAAATTGACATAAAGGAGCAAGATTTTATGCATATCTAATTTCTTCTTCATGTGGTGTTAATGAAGGTGAAACTCTTGTAAGCTGGATTTTGTTGTGGTGAAAAGTTCACCCAATATATCTCATTACATTATAGAATTTTAGAGTTGGAAAGAACCTCAAAGGAATTTTGTCAGTCCCTATGATAAAGAAATACAATTTTCTTTACTATTCCAAACTGGTACTTCTGCTTGAACACCTCTGGCAGTAAGTGCTATATCAAGATGCATTTTATTTTCAGTTTTTTTTTTTTTTTTTTTTTTTTGCAGAGAGGGACAGCAACATTATTTTTTAAACATATGCATACACATATGTGTGTATATGTATACATACATATATGTACATAGGTATGTGTATATATGTATTGTGTACATATATTTGTATATATGCCTATGTGCATGCACTTGCGCTCACACACATACACACAAATATGTATCCCAAATCTGTCTGTTTTTTGTTCTGCCCACTAGGGTTAAGAATATTTATGCAATCCGTTTTTTATAAGTTATATCTTCTAACCCTTTTTTTTCAAAATGGCTATTACATCCTTCCTTAGTCATTCTTTCTCCAGGATGTATTTCTTTAGTTCTTTTACATGATTTTTTTTTTTACATTTTTTAATGCATTGTTGTGTGCAGCATGTTGTTTTCTACATTACTGTGAGTTCTTTGGGGGTAGGAATATACATATATACGTACATACATATATATGTGTATATTCACACACACACATATATACACCTACATATATATATATGTAGGTGTATATATGAGAAGAGAAAGAGAGAAAAGGAGAGAAGGGGAGGGAGAAGGAGGGAGAGAGAAGGGAAAAGGAGGGAGAAGGAGGAAAAAAGGGAGAAGGAGAGAGAGAGAAGAAGGGAGGCAGGGATCGAAAGAGGGAAGGAGAAAGAGGCAAAAAGAGAGAGGGAAAGAGAGAAGAAGGAGAGGGACAGGGAAGAAGAGAGGGAGAGGGAAAGACCTAGCATTAACACTAACTTTTCTTTATATTTCTGTACTTGGCAGAGAGCCTCACACACAAGTGATGAATAAATGTTTATTGACTGATTTATCATCTTTGTATTTGGGAAGTACTCTAACCCTCATACCCTAAAAATTTGGCACTTGTGACTAAATATGGCATGGTCTGACCAGGGCAGAGAACAGAAGCATCATCACTGGTTTTGTTCTGGATACTATACTTTTCTAAAATTTCACCTAAGTTTGAATTTGATTTTTGCTATTGTTTTAGCTGATTTTCATGGCACAATTTTCACTCACATTAAGTTAGCTGTTCCATAACACACGCATGAACTGCTATCAAGTCACTTCTCTGCTATTCTGTACTCATTCAATTGATTTTTTTAAAGTCAAGTAAAGGACTTATAAAGCATGTAGTTTTTGTTTTCATTCAATTTGTTTATTCTGTTCATCATAGATTTTGCAAAAAATATTTAATCAATCAACAAATATTTATTAAGCACCTACTATATCCAAGGTATTATGCCAGTCACTGGGAATATAAAAGTAAAAATGAATGTCTCTGTTCACAAGGAGCCCTGGTTCTAGTGAAGGAAACATACACACACATATGATATGTACATGTCCCTGAACATATGTGTATGTAGACACACATATACACACATGAAAAACAAATATGAAGTAAGAACCACCAGCAGCTGGGATCCAGGAAGGGAATGGAGAAGAAAAGATGGTATTTGACCTGTGTTTTAAAGCAAACTAGAGATTACAAAAGATGGAAGTGAAGGGAGAGTACATTTCAGATCAGCTTGGCTGGACTCTATAGTGTGTAAAGGAGATCAATGTATAATGAGTCTAGAATGGCAAGTTAGAGCTAGGTTGTGTAGAATTTAAATGCTAAACAGGAGATTTTCTATTTGAACAATACAACTTAAATTGAGCTACAGAGTTTATTGAACAGGGAAATATCCACAGTCAGATCTGTTCTTTAGGAATCTCACTTTGGCAGTTGTGTGGAAAATAGATTAGTGAGGAAAGAGACTTGAGGTAGTAATTAGGAGGCTATTGCAATAATTTAGGAGAGATGACAAGGTCCTTAATTAAGGTTGGTTGTGAGGGATGTTGTTGAAATAAAATTAAGGAGACTTGGCAACTGAATGTGTTGGATGAATGAGAATAAGAAATTAAGATGATTCTGAGGTGGTAATCTGGAGAAATGAAAAGATGGTAGTGCCTTCAGTAGAAATGGGGTCTGGTTAGTTTATGGTTCAATAAATTTGAATTCAATTTGTATTGATTGATTAGGCTGTGCATAAGGTCAGGGGTTGTGATGTTACTCTTTACAGTTTAGCAAAAATTAGTTGAGTTATATCACTCTTTCACTAACAAAAAGATAAGGGAAATGGGGTTTTGAAATCATGACAGACTTAAGGAGAAAGACAATCCTGCAGCATAAGAAAGATCAATCCCAGGGAAAGTCAACTATGAGGACTTTATAAAAAGTTATAAAGCAGAAGACAAGACAAAGCACTGGGTCTGAAGAGGGATGAGAGGGATCTGCCTATCTATCTATCTGTCTATTTATCATCTATCATTTATTTCTCTATCTGTCTCTCTGTCTACCTCATTTATGTATAGATATAATGGATAGACCTCTGGAATTAAAGCTATAGCAACCTGAGATCATAGGAAGGCCCTTTCCCCACTTGTCTTCTAGAAAACAGTATGAGAAAGCAAAAGATCTTTATTACTATCACTTTACAGAAGAGTTACTTAGATTTGAAAATCCTTGTGTCAAAAAAAAAAATTCTAAAAGTTTGTTCTACCCACAGGATGAAATTCAAATCTTCAAGCTTCCCATGACCATTCTCTACAGTAATCCTCAAAGACATAAATGATTTCCTTTTCACTAATAAATATGAAGACATGGTAGATCCTTTTTATCACTACCTAAACTTATGTAATTACTGTTACTGTAATTATTTTTCAGCAAAGTAATAATGCCACACAGCATCATAATATTTTCATTTCTAAGGGGATTCCCAGAGATCAGTGTTATAGAGAAAGTGGTCCATTGTAGAATTCCCTTTGCATTATTCGTTTTGAAAAAGTAAGCAGAGAAAATAAAATAGGAAGATCTAAACTAGGGATGGAGGTAAAGATGTCCAAAAAATTATTGTGTCAGAGTGTGGAGGGAAAGAATCACTTTATAGCATGTAAGATAATATTAAAACAAGATAGATGTCCACCAGAAAGTTTATAACTAATCTCCCAAAAGCAAAGTGTTCATTACAGAGGCATCAAGTTCACCTTCGGGGTTGATGAAATGGGAGGGCCTGATGACCTTGCTGGCAGATATTTTATCTAGTGCTCTAGTAACAAGAACTAGAAGTTAAACTACCCATAAAAATAAAGTCTGCTTTTCCAGCTAGAGCATCTTTAGGAGTAATCTGTTTTATTTTAGCATTTTTTTTCCACTTAAAGAGCTCCTGTGTTTGAAATGTTTCCTTCTTTACTTTTCTTTTGATGTCTACTTGTGTAATGTCTAAAAGACACAGCAAGAATACTATTTCATTTATAGATAATAATAATTATTATATCTTAGAGTTCATTTGCAAAGCAATTTGTCTGGCAACTCAGCTACTAGTCTCACTTCTCTTGGCTTCCTTCTCCTATATTGGTTCGACAATAAAGAACTTCAATTTCAACTAATGATTTCAGTTTTAATTTGGGGGCAGATAGGTAGCACAATGGATAGAGTGCTGGGTCTGCAATCAGAAAGACATCTTCCTGAGTTCCAAGCTGATGTCAGATGTGTGACTGGGCAAATCACTTAACCCTGCTTGCCAAAAGCAAAAATTGATCTAATTAAAAGAGATAAGGAAGGAAACTACATCTTGCTAAAGGGTAGCATAGACAATGAAGCAATATCAATACTAAACATATATGCACCAAGTGGTATAGCATCCAAATTCCTAAAGGAGAAGTTAAGAGAGTTGCAAGAAGAAATAGACAACAAAACTGTAATAGTGGGAGATCTCAACCTTGCACTCTCAGAATTAGACAAATCAAACCACAAAACACATAAGAAAGAAATTAAAGAGGTAAATAGAATATTAGAAAAATTAGGTATGTTAGATCTTTGGAGAAAATTGAATGGAGACAGAAAGGAATATACTTTCTTCTCAGCAGTTCATGGAACCTATTCAAAAATTGACCATATATTAGGACATAAAGACCTCAAAATTAAATGCACAAAGGCAGAAATAGTAAATGCTTTCTTTTCAGATCATGATGCAATAAATAAAACCCTGCTTGCCTCAGTTTCTTCATCTGTAAAATGACCTAGAGAAGAAATGGCAAGTCATCCCAAATGGGGTTACAAATACTTGGAGATGCCTTAAAAGACTGAACAACAACAAATTTCAATATTGAAACAGAGTTCTCAGAAAGTGTTCTCCTTCCCCCCAGACTAATAGTGACTAGGGCCCCTTTTCACTTTGAATATGTGAATAAATGAATAGTGTATAGCAGTGTTTGAACAAAAATATTTTACCCCTTAGGTATAATCTAAGATATTGCTTATCTTTCATCTAATCATAAATAACACACAGTAGGTTCAAAACTGGAAAACTCAAGTGTTAATTCTACCATTTCTAGAGCACAACTTCTCTAAAGCAAAATTCTTATTTATTTTAATGGAAATAAAAGTAACATGCTGTTTCTGCTCTCAAATGTTGTGACAATTATGTCAAATACATCTAATTTTCAAGAAAGACTTAATAAAATTCAAGAAATTCAGCTTTTGTCTCCTTTTGTATGCACATGGAAATATTAGATCAATTTCATTTCTGGCTCTAGAGTTCCCTCTGGTTTATTGGGTTGTTGTTCTTCATTCTTGAAGAGGACACAAATGGCATTATGTTAGAGTTGAGTTACAATGTGTCTGACTATGGCTGATCAGACCAATATAAGCTCAGAATGATCTGCCACAGGTTGGACAGAAATATATGGGAGGGTTTCTCTGACTACACATCTCATATTGCTGCTGAGCTAATTCAATTCTGCTTTCATCATAGAACACAACAACTTCTCTAATGAGGGTATGCCATGCTGGACAGTCCTGTGCCAGTGTTTTCCATGTCATGCAGTCAATTCTAAAGTTGTTAAGAGAGATCTTGAGATTGTTCCTTGTATCACTTTGGAAGATTATGTAGGAGGTTGTATAGGTAGTGAATAAGAGTAATGAATTTGAATTTTGATGAAATGGATGTAGTGCTAGCTCTCAATATTTTCAGAAAAATATTTTCAGACTTCAGAAAATAAAAAAAAAATACTCTTTGAACCTCAGTTTCCTTATCTTTAAAAGAACAATATTAAATCTGTCCTGCCTAACTCAGGAGTTTACTGCAAAGCCCAAATGAGTTCTAACTCCCCCTCCAAAGGTTACTCACCAAACTTTCCTTAGTATTTACAAGTTAGGATTCTACAGTGATAACTTATTTACTATCCAGACTTTTTATGTAATTTTAGTTGGGTCTCCTGGATGGGTGCCACAAGTTAATCTGCTTGAGCATATAGAAAATGATTAATATATGGGGTACTTGCTTGTCTGAAACAAAAATGGGGGGGAAGGCTCCCACATGAAATTAATTATATTTCACAGAGAGGCAGTTAAGTGATGCAATAGATGGAGTGCCTGGCCTGGAAAAGATCTTAGTTCAAATATGACTTTAGCGTCTTACTAGCTGTGTTACCTTGAGCAAGTCACTTAATTCTACTTGCCTCACTTTCTTCATATACAAAATGAACTGGAGAAGAAGAGGGCAAACTACTCCAGTATCTTTCCCATGAAAACTCTGAATGAGGTTATGAAGGTCATTTCTTTTATTATTATTATAGCTTTTAATTTACAAGTTATATGCATGGGTAATTTTACAGCATTGACAATTGCCAAACCTTTTGTTCCAATTTTTCCCCTTCTTTCCCCCAACCCTTCCCCCAGATGGCAGGTTGACCAATACCCGTTAAATATGTTAAAGTATAAATTAAATACAACATTAGTATACATGTCTAAACAGTTATTCTGCTGTACAAAAAGAATCGGACTTTGAAATAGTATATACAATTAACCTGTGAAAGAAATAAAAAATGCAGGCAGACAAAGGTAGAGGGATTGGGAATTCTATGTAGTGGTTCATAGTCATCTCCCAGAGTTCTTTCGCTGGGTGTAGCTGGTTCAATTCATTACTGCTCTATTGGAGCTGATTTGGTTCATCTCATTGTTGAAGAGAGCCACGTCCATCAGAACTGATCCTCATAAAATATTATTGTTGAAGTATATAATGATCTCCAGGTCCTCATCATTTCACTCAGCATCGGTTCATGTAAGTCTCTCCAGGCCTTTCTGAAATCATCCTGTTGGCCATTTCTTACAGAACAATAATATTCCATAACATTCATATACCACAATTTATTCAGCCATTCTTTAATTGATGGGCATCCACTCAGTTTCCAGTTTCTGGCCACTACAAAGAGGGCTGCTATAAACATTCTTGCACGTACAGGTCTCTTTCCATGAAGGTCATTTCAATCAGACATAATTGAAATAACTGAACATGTCTGTCCATCTTCAGGGTTTACCTCTGCTAATGGTTGGATGTGACATCTCCTACCAGTCCAATTTCTCTGATTCCCAGCAAGATGCATTTTTTCTACTTCTGATCCAGTTTCCTGGAGCATAATTTAACTAGAGTTACTAGAGCAAAAGAAATAACAACAAGTTTATAAACATTTCAGTCTTTCTATCAGTATCAAGGAATAATTAACTATATGTTTCAAAATGTAAATGATCCATTTCAATTTAAAAAAATGAAATGATTAAAGGAATGCCTTTGTAGTCTCATGCTATTAGAAAGAATTCTTGACAAAATGGGGGAAGGAGTTTCAGTGGGGGAACAAAGAGGAAAAGGAATCTAAAGAAGCAGACAGGAATCTCAATTTATCAGATTGGAGGATCAAAAAATGTGTCAGAGAAGGAAGGAAAGAACTGCTGAATGTTTGGAGTCTTGGTTTGTTATTTTCCAATTGCTTAGAGATGGATTGGAATGCAGATGAGTATCTCTACATAATAATAGGAGACTGACCATTCATTATGGGGGTATGAGAAAGACATGAGGTTTCATGTAAGGAGAACTAGAATTGATATTGGAGTGTCAACATAATCAGAAAGAGGAAATGAATGAGAATTTTGAGAAAATATATCTCCATCTATTACAAGTTTTTTTTATAGCATTAATGGGATATGTTAACTATCTGGATAGCTGTTGTAATTCTCCTTTCTAATAAAAGTAGCTCTGCTAATAAATTCTTGACTTGTTCTCTTAAAGACAGAGAAAACAACAAAGGTTGTAACTATTATTTTGTCACGAAGAGGAAGAATTGGTTGCTGAAATAAAATGGACAACATTTGAAAGGGAGAAGAAATCTTAAAGTTTGTGATAAAGGGTGAGAAACCTTATACTATAAATTTGGGAAAAGCAAATATCAGATTTCAGAGGAGAGATAAGTAGTATCTGAGAGTCTCAAATTAGACAGAGGGCAGGTACCCATAGAGAATGAAATGCTCTTAGAAATGAAATTCTGTCAGTGCAAATATAAGCTATTTGAATGAGGAGGAATGGGGGGGTTGTTTAAAAAAAGTTAGGTGGGTGCACAAAAAACCTCATCAACTAATTTAGATTTTGAAAAGTTTTCATTTGTTTTAGTTAACCAAGATTCACCATTTTGTTTCCCCCACCCCATCTCTACTACCTTTTTTCTTCTGATGGAGACCAGAAGAAAAACAAAACACATTACAAACACATGTGGTTAATCAATTTTCACATTGGTTATATCTAAAAAAATTCTACATTCTGAATTCTTTACCTTTAGATCAAGAGGTGGGTAGCATGTTTCATCATTAGTCTTTTGGAATCATGTTTTGTTATTACACTCTGTAACAGTTCAACATAATAATATATATAATTTACCATATATATATATATATATGTATATATATATCATATACCATATTTATATACCATAACATTTATCTAATGCCCAATTTATTGACATTTCCTCCGATTTCATCCATTGCCACCTCAAAAAGAATTACATTTTGTATATCCTTAGAATTTT
This sequence comes from Sarcophilus harrisii, assembly GCF_902635505.1. NCBI lineage: Eukaryota > Metazoa > Chordata > Mammalia > Dasyuromorphia > Dasyuridae > Sarcophilus > Sarcophilus harrisii. The sequence continues at coordinate 139,595,454 of NC_045429.1, forward strand.
TTTTGCTTAGTGTTAATCTTTTCCTTAATCTACCCTCCCTCTAATCTCCCCCACACACACAGACACACATACACACACACAAACACACCTTTTCCCATTTTCCTATTTCCCTACTGAGTGAAATGTACCTACTCTCTGTGGTATAACTTTTTTCCTTTGACTGGTTCTATTGAAAGTGAGGTTTGAGTGTTAGCAGCTTCCTTTTACTTCTCCTTCTTATTTATATAGTTGTATACTTGTGCACTCTGGTTATTTCAGGTAAGTTTCATAAGAAGAAATTGTTTCTAGAGAAGATAAGTAACTTGCCAGTATTCAAAACTAGTAAGTGTAGGACATAGAATCCAGGCCCAATTGTCCTGACCCTCAACACCACTTGCTGTCATTTAAGTAAATGATTTGTCTTGCAAATTAGGGAAATAACTCACTGAAGTAGTTAATAATATAAAATGTAGAGAATGGCAATTGCGACAATAAACTGTATTAAAAAAATTAATCGGAATGTGCTGTATTGGGTGAGGTCTTATAAATCTTAAAAGCAGTCAGTGTTTAAATGAATTTATTTTAAATTGAAGTCTACATCTTTAGAAAGGATTAATGTAGAGAAGACCTGAGTTTGAATCCTAACTTGCCAATTACTAATTGTGTTAAAAAAAATGATTTCTCCAACCTTCTGTTTTCCTAATTATAAAATGAGGGGAGTTGATTAAATCAAGTTTATGATCTTTTTTATGAGGCAAATTCTCTCAGCAGAAAGCATAGTTCAAAACCCACATTGACTTCTGGGATTTGGATTTTTTTATTCATCTCTTGACGCAAGTAAATATCTTGACACAGAAGGTACAGTATATAGGGGGAGGTCTAGAGAAAAATCCAGAAAAGGCAAAAAATGAACACATGGGAGGGAGGTGATGTACTGCCTCTGGGTTTCTTGGAGAATAGAGCAGGAAGAAGAAGTGGGGGAGCTGGAATAGCAGTTTGAACAGCAGCCAGATATTGATATTTCCCCTTCCTGTTATTGTTCAGTTGCTTTTCAGGAGGTGATTTGTTTTGTTTTGTTTAAGATACTGTGCTTTACCTTTTCCTTCTCCAGGTCATTTTACAGGTGAGAAAACTGAGGAAAACTGGGTGAAATGACCTGCCCACAGTCACATAGCTGGTAAGAGTCTGAGGCCAGATTTGGTATCAGGAAGATGAGTTTTCTTGGCTTCAGGCCTGGGACTAAATCCACAATACCATCTAGTTTCCCTAGACCCTATCTAGGGTCCAAACAAAGGAAAGAAAGATAAAGAGAAATAGATGAGGAAGTACTATGATGATCAATTTTACCCCACCCATTCAGCTAGGTGCAACTAGTGCCTATATCTAAGCACATTTCTATACGTTCTCATATAATTGTGTCATTTCCTCATAAGCTTCTATGGTCAATTCCAGCATGTGTATTTTCTTTTGTCCTTTAGTTCAAGGCATGAAAGTATAGGAACGGGAACAATACAGGAGAGAGAAAGCTCTTTCCTAGCTCAGGTTGGGCATCTTCTACTTTCTCCTTCTCCCTATTCTCCCATAGGACATAATTACAAGCCATATACACATTTCATAACTAAATTTACAAAGGCAGAATGAATAAAGGCCTAGGCCTTTAAGTCTTTTAAGTCAGACTTTTAACCTAAATTTTGGTTTTGCTTTGTAATTTAGTTGCCTGCCTCACTAAAGAGGATGGTGGTAGTGCTGGTGCTGGAGTACATAGTGGTATCACTATTTCTTCTTCTGTTATTTTGTCCTAATGTTAGTTTTGAGTAAAATAAGATAGAAAAAGGATGGAGGAATAAAGTCGATTTATAGAGAAAAGTTAACAAGCCAGTGGAAATGATAGATAAAAATGCAAAGAAGAGAGAATAATTGCCAGAATGAAGTTTTTAAGGTTATAAACTTTAAGAGACTGTTTCATGTAAATCTTTATATTCCTCAAGCTTGGGATGGTACCTGGCATATAGTGGATCTTTAATAAGTGTTAGCAAATAGTTGACAGGAGATGGAAGGACATAAATCAATTATTCGATCAAGCATTTGTTAAATGTTTATTATGTGCCAGCAACTGTGCTGGGATCTAGGAATTTGAGGAAGAAAAATGAAACAGTGTCTGCCCTCAAGGAGTTTATATTCTGTCAAGGGATATAAACTTGTTAAAATCATAGGTGTATGTTTCTTCTTCTTTACCTTCTTCTCTTCTCCTCCTTCACCTTCTCCTCCTCCTCATTCTTCTCCTCCTCTTCCTCCTGCACAAAGCAGGTATTGAGTAATGTATTGAATTTAGCATATGAAATAATAAAGATTTTTGGAAAGTTTTAATATTTTTAATCATAGGTATAAGAGAGACTTTGGTTTTCACAATGATATCTAGCAGCAAACAGAGGACATAGAGGCTTGGGATCTGCTGAGTTAATAAAGAGTTTATCATGTTCTACCTGAGAGGGGAGTAGGACCTTAGGGAAACTTATTGCTATTTATTTGCTCACATAAAGATCAATTTAAATCTGAAGTATAATGTCTAAATATGAGTCATTTTAAAACAAACAGAATGTATATTAATAAAATATACATAATAAATATAAAAATGACTGACATTTACATAACCTAGAAATTATTGAGTTCTATATCCCTGAAAGTCTATCACTAAAAATTAATTAAGTACCTACTAAGCACAGAAGATAAAATAGAGGCAAAGCAGCTTCCTGCATAGAACATTGGATCTGGAGTGAGGAAAGCCTGAGTTCAAACCTGGCTTCAAATTGTTGGCTGTAAGACGTTGGGTAAATCATATAATTTCTGTTCACCTAGTCTTCTTAGTTATAAAATGGATATAATAATAGCATGCACCTACCATTATTGTGGTGAGGAGTAAATGAGACATTTGTAAAAATTGCTTAGCAAAGTACCTGGAACATAATAAATGATATGTAAATGTTAAGTTCTTTCCTGAATACAAAAAAAGAAAGATAGTCACTTCTCTCGAGGAGTTCATAGTCTAATGAGAGAAGACAACATACAAAAGAAAGCTAAAAGTGAGAAGGAAGAAAAGTTACCTGGCACATGATGGAATCTAGTTCAAAGGAATATAGGTATGTGGGCAGTGAAGAAGTGATTAGCCTGGGAGCCCTCTTTAAAGCAGTTTTTTTTTTTTTTTTTTTTTTTTAAGGATCCTGATGAGATACCCCTTACAAGTCCATTGATAATTTTCTGGGGGTCCATGAAATTGGATGGAAAAATTTTCTTTGTTTTCAATAAACTCTAACTGAAATCTAACATTTCCATCAATTTTGAATGCAAGCATTATTCTGAGAAGGATCCATAGTTTTCATCAGATTGTGAAGGGATCCATAACACAAAATAAAGTTTAAGAACCTCAGATATATACCTTGAAAGTCTGCAAGCTACTTGGTATTGTATTATGTCACTTGTCATTCATAATAAGCCTTTGAAATAGGTACTGTAAATACTACAGGTTTTATTGTCTCAGAAACACAAATAAGTTAAATGATTTGCCAAGAAGCAAACAGCTGCTAGATCTAAGTCAGGATTCAGACACAGTTCTTCTTGCCTCTGAATCTGGCAGTTTATCCACTCCCTAAAACTCCGTACTTTTCTACTTTGAACAAACTCTGAATTCTTTAGACTTTCTTTCAAATATGATGAAATACTTAGATCTTTGGAGGCTTATATGCATTTCCATTAAATATTAGAATTCAACATTTTCCCCTCAAAATGTTTATTTCAACATACTCCCATTGTAATCAACAACTAAAGATTTTTGCTTGAGTCATCCTTCTTAATAGACAGCTGGTCTCCCTTACCAGCTGATATTTCATATTAAATTGTCCTCCAGATATTTCATCAAAATGGCTAGTGGCATATATACCCTGCATTTACCTCCTGTCCTTTATGTGATTCATTGTAACTTTGCACAATGGGGGAGTCTGGGTGGCAGCTGCAAATTTTCTGTTTCTCCATACACATAGCATATTTGTCAGCAATTACATCTCAGCCTCTTTTTGCACTTGTATTCTTGGTATAGAGCAGAGATGGCAAATTAATTATTACAATGATCTGTACTGTGCACTCCCTTCTCTTTAATGCACACTGAAACCCTTTCAATTTAACCACAAAAAGCACACACACACACACACACACACACACACACACACACACACACACACACAAAACAATGGCCTCAGCATGATGGAAAATTCTGTCTCCTAAAATTCTCTGCCCAAAAGGAGGGAAAAATTACATAATTTCTCTCTTCCTCTCCACAACCCTAAATAAATGGATCACATGTATTTGTTGGCTTATAGGACTCTTCCCAGAGGAGGATGTAATACTACTTGGGGGCAGAGGAGGAGTAATGTAGAACATGACACCTGAGCTTAGTTTTGAAAGTCAGTAAATTTTCTAGAGAGGCAGAAGTGAGAAGGAATTTGAAGTCCAGGCATGAAAAACAGCCTAGTAAAGACAAGGAAGTAGGAAATAGAATAACATGGCTAAGGAATAGAAAGATAGTTTAGGCTATAGAATGAGTGAAAGGGAGTAATATAATTAAATTAGAAAAGTCTGTGGAGCATATTGTAAAGGAGTCAGAACTCCAAACAGAGGATGCTAGAAGATAGGGACTTACTAGAATTTATTGAGTAAGGATATGACATACTCAGCATATGCTTAAGAAAAATCAGTTCCGTAAGTGTATAGATTCCATTTTCCCCTCTCACCAATTAAAAAAACTTAAGCAAGTGAACCTGTAAAATCACTGAAGAAAATGGTTCCTTTGGAGCTATGACATTAAAAAATCTATGAGTGAAGGCCCAGTCACAAGGAGCAAAAAGCACCTATGAACAAAGGCTTTGAGCAAAACCAACGGATGGTCTTTGCCATGTTGACAGATGTCTATGGTCAACCATATTCATAAACGTGATCAAAAAGGCCAAAAGTAATAAAGTTAGAAAATAAATAGCCCTATTCTCCAATTGATAAATGATCAAAGGATATGAACAGACAATTTTCAGATGAAGAAACTGAAACTATTTCTAGTCATATGAAAAGGTGCTCCAAATCACTATTAATCAGAGAAATGCAAATTCAGACTTACCATCACATTGGTTAAGATGACAGGAAAAGATAATGACAAAAATTAGAGGGGATGTGGGAAAACTGGGGCACTGGTACATTGTTGGTGGAACTGTGAACAGATCCAACCATTCTGGAGAGCAATTTGAAACTATACTCAAAAAGTTATCAAATTGTGCAAACCCTTTGACCCAGAAGTGTTACTACTGGGCTTATATTCCAAAGAGATCTTAAAGAAGGGAAAGGGACCCACATTTGCAAAAATGTTTGTGGCAGTTCTTTTTGTAGTGGCCAGAAACTGGAAAATGAATGGATGCCTATCAATTGGAGAATGGCTGAATAAGTGGTATATGAATGTTATGGAATATTATTGTTCTGTAAGAAAAAACCAACAGGATGATTTCAGAGAGGCCTGAACTGATGCTAAGTAAAATGAGCAAAACCAGGAGATCATTATACAAGGCAACAACAACTATACGATGATCAGTTTTGATGGACATAGCTCTCTTTAACATTGAGATGATTCAAACTAGTTCCAATTGTTCAGTGGTGAAGAGAGCCATCTACATCCAGAGAGAGGATTGTGGGAACTAAGTGTGGACCACAACATAGCATTTTCACGCTTTCTGTTGATGTTTGCTTGCATTTTGTTTTCCTTCTTAGGTTTTTTTTTTCTTTCTAGATTTGATTTTTCTTGTGCAGCAAGATAAATGTATCAATATGAATACATATATTGTAACATATTTAACATGTATTGAACTACCTGCCATTTGGGGGAGAAGATGGGAAGAAGGAGGGAAAAATTTGGAACAGAAAGTTTTGCAAGGGTCAATGTCGAAACATTAACCATACATATGTTTTGTAAATAAAAAGCTTTAATAATAAAAATAATAATAATAAATGAAAAGAAAATAGATAGCCCTACTTATATAGATATACAGACACTGAAATTGAAGGCTTCCTTTACTCTGCCTTCTTTTTTCAGTAACTCCCTGTCCTAGCTAACCCTCATCTTCATCTACTTTTCAAAAGGACTCATTAAATATAAATTCCTTTAGTCATATAATACTATATTCCCACATCTGATTTCCATCTTTTTCTAACCTAGGTAGGCACTAATTTCCCCAAGTTCATCATTCATCCTGGTTGGTTGTTGTCCTTTGTTCTTGAAAAGGATCAAAATGACATCACTAGAGTCAAATTAAAATGTGTTCAACTGTAGCCAAAAGACCAATATAAGCTTAGAATACTCTGCCACACATTCAACAGAAATAGTCCCTATGAACATTTGAGATAAACTCTTAACTTTTCACATCTCACATTTTTTCTGATTCTAATTCAATTCTGCTTTGATCACAGAAAACAGTACTTTCTCTGCTGAGGGCACAACAAGCTGAGTGGTCTTATGCATCAGTCAATCAATTTCAAAGTTCTTAAGAGTGTCCTTGTATTTCTTTTTCTGACCATCCTGTAAGTGCTTGCCCTGTGTGAGTTCTCCATAAAATAGTCTTTTTGGTAAGTGTACATATGGCATTCAAACAATTTGGTCAGCCCAACAGAGTTGTGCTCTCTGCAGTTGAATTTAAATGCTTGTCCGTTTAATTTGAGAAAGGACCTCAGTGTCTGGTATCTCATCCTGCCAGTTAATCTTCTGAATCTTCCTAAGACAATTCAAATGGAAGCAATTTAATTTTCTGACATAGCACTGGTGTGCTGTCCAAGTTTCACAGACATACAATAATAAGGTCAGCACAATAGCTCTGTAGACCTTCAGTTTGGTAGGCAGTCTAATGACTCTTGCCCTTTTTTTCACAGCCTTCCAAACACTGAGCTAGCTCTGGCAATGTGTGCATCAATTTCATTATCAACATGTACATCCCTGGAAAGTATACTACCAAGGTAAGTGAACTTATCTATAGCACATTTTCTGTAACTGATGGTTCTCCATATGGATGGTGTAGTGTTGACTGATGGAGTGCCTGTGTTTTCTTGGTGTTAATTGTTAGGCCAAAATTAGCATAAGTAGAAGAGAATTGATCCATACTTTCTTGCATCTCAGCTTTGAAGGCTGCATTGAGTGCACAATTATTTGCAAATTAAAAATCTTATACCCACACTCCCTCCACTTTAGCTATGGCTTGAAGCCTTTGCAAGTTGAAGAATTTACCATCAGTGTGGTGGTTGACTTTGATGTCATGTTTGTTCTCATTGGTAATATGACTGAAAATATGTTAAAAGCATGGAAGCAAGCACACAGTCTTATTTCACTCCATTAGTGACAGGGGAAATTTGAGAGCATTGCCCATAGTCCAGGAGTATTAATCTCATTAGGCACTAATTTCCCCAGAATCACCATTGATCCTAAAAGCTACTTGAATACCATGTGATTTACAGAATAAGCCTTTTGTCATGACATGTTACTTCATAATTAAAAAAAAAAAATCAGAGATTTAACATACAAGATGCACAAAGGCCTTTGAGAATTCAATGTCCTTGCTTTTATCTTTCAGTTTAACTTTAGTCATTCTTGAGGTAGAAACACTTCAAATTCCTGTAAAATTAGCCTTTGAGATCTCTTCCACCTCTAAATTCTTAGGAACACCAAAGACAAAACCCATACCTTTGCTTGGTTCTGATTTTGGCCTTCTTTGCTGATAAATACATCCAGTACAAAACTTTACCATCCAGAACCCAAGAAGTTGTCCTAGTAAGTGCTAGTCTCAGCATGGGATACCCAATAATGTTAGCATAATGTGAGAAGAATGTGGCTGAATCACACGAGTGAGGAGGGACAGCAGAAGTCAACAATCCTGAGGAATTCACCAACTTTTTTTTCTAAAATCCAGCTCCAGATGCAATCGAATACATTTGTTAAAAGCTTGGGCTTCTCCTGCTGGTATTTTTAAACAAAGATCTCATCAATCTGAACAGCAGAACTCTTGTTAATATTTTTGAAGAAGACCAAAGATATCATAGGATGATGTCTTTACTTGCTAGGAATTGGATTTAAGTGAGGCAGAATTGCACAAAGTTGTCAGCTTCAATCTTTCTTCCACAATTATCTAAGTCCAATGGCAAAACAAAGTGAATGACCTTGGCTTCTTTGATGTATGACCAAGCTCTAAGGACCCCACAGTGTTTGTTTCAGTTTCCTTTGTGGCTGTTGGGACAAATTGTTCTTATCTGCGCATTTCACTGGGAGAAATTTCACATGCTTGGGGTAGACATCTCTCTAACTCACTTCTAGGTCTGAGGTCCATTGATAACCCTTACCCTGATTTAGCCCTTCTATTAAAAGGGTTTGGGGTATGGCTATAGTGATTATTATAGTTTCTTGGAGTCACAGGTGAGAGTTGAAAGTCATGTAAACAGCAAAGGTAAATGAATAGCCCTGAAAAAAGGCTAAGCAAGCCTTAGTAGTCCCTTTGAGTTCCCTATATACCCCAATCTGTAATAAGTACAGATCAGAGGGCAGCAGATATGACTAAGGTGATGAGAATCCAAGAAGCATATGTACTGCTTCACTGACCTTCATAATTAGTTTCTTCCTTTGGTCTAGTTGAGATGTTGCTCTGGAGTTTTACATGGCTAGCACTATTTGAGAGTATCTGTGATGTTACTTTTTAGTGTCAAAAAATGTTAGAAACTGTATAATTCCTATCTTAGAATATCCTCCTTTAGAATATAATTATTAGGCCCTAGAATGTAACAAGAGATATTTGTTATGTGCATGTTTGAATTATATTAAATTAAATTATCCCTTTGTTACTCCACATTTGAAGGGAGAATACAGGAAAGCATTTATTAAAGGCCTACTATGCAATAAACTCTGTGCTAAGCATTTTATAAATATTTCATTTTATCTTCTAGCAATAGGTGAATGCTATTATTATCATCATTTTTTTTTTATTTGAGGGAAATGAATCAGAGATTAAATGATTTGCCTAGGATGTACAGTTAATGTATTGTGGTCACATTTGAGTTAGATCCAGAACTAACTTTGGTGTTATCTACAAACTCCCTCTTATGAGCATTTTCTTTTGAAATCCCACTAGAAAGAAAGATATAGAAATGAAATGAAATGATAATAGATCAGTATGTCCAATTTGATTAGGACTGAAAATGACTGTTTCATGGTATCTCTTAGCTTCTCATTACAGAAATAATTGTGCTAATTATCCCATTGGGGTTCATATATGCTGAAATGACTTTGGGTGGATAAAAGGAGAAAATATCCTAACAATTAAAGCTCCCCAAAAGAGGAATGGGTAGCTTTGGGAGGAAAGATTCCTCCTCCTTGAAGGTCTATTTGTTAGGTATCTTGTAGAGAGTTCAAGCCTCAGTTTGACTATATAGCCTCTAAGGTTCCTTTTAGGGGCAGCTAGGTGGCACATTGGATAAAACTCTGCATCTGGAGTCAGGAAGACTCATTTTCCTGAGTTCAAATATGACTTTAGATACTTACTAGCTATGTGACCCTGGACAAATCATAGTTTTCTCATCTGTAAAATTAGAAGGAAATGACAAAGCACTCTGGTATCTTTTCCACAAAAACTCTAAATAGGGTCATAAAGGGTCAGATATGGCTGAACAACAAGGTCCCTTTCAACTCCAATTCTATAATTCTCTGTTCTAGGAAATTGTAATCTATTCGAGGGTGATGAGTATGTCAAATTGATATGATAGAATATTTATTAAGTGTTCGTTTTATGTCAGATACTATGCTAAACACTAAAGGCATAAAAACAAGAAAGCAAGACAGTTCCTTCTCTCAAGGAACTCATGTTCTAAACAAACAAACAAACAAAAAAGAAACTGGTAAACTAGAGAGGGAGGGTCACAGAATTAATAAAGTACTTGAAACAGCATTTGAACTCAGGTATAACTATAAGTATAGCAGGCAATCCATTACCTAGCATTGCTATCATCATCATTGCTATCTATATTCTAGGCCTTGTGCAGGGGATAGTCTCCATCTTTTAGAAGCTTACAACATAACAGATGCTGTCAACAAACTAATAGCATTCACAACAGACACTGTCCAGGTGCCAGATCAATGACTTTTGTATTGATAGGTTATGAATTCATATTATAGTATTTCATTACATTTCAATTTAAGTAAAGGAGAAGAGCAAATGTAGAAAACCTGAAGGTATTTCCCTTTAACTATTTATGTACTTGGATCTCTAGAGGAATTTAACTCCCCATCAAGGTACATTTGCTTCACTTAGAGTGTGATGATTAGATTTCCAAGTCTCTGAGCAACAGCTACAGATACATATTTCTCCTATTCTATTTCATTACTAGCTGATAATTCTATCTCATACTGCATTGGAATTCATCTCACAAAGTACTATACATTTTTCCACTCAATTGTCCTCCCTATTACCTGATTGTCATTGACAGCCCACACGCATGATGAAAAATCAGACATGTTATTTCTGCAACAGCATTTGATCTCTGCAACATTTTCCAGTTGCAACTCTTTTTCTAATGGTGAAGAATTGGAAATTAAGGGGATGCCCTTCAACTGGGGAATGACTGAACAAATTGTGGTTTGTGAGGATAAAGGGATAATATTGTGCAATAATAAGCAAGATGACTTCAGAAAAAACTAGGAAAGACTTGCATGAGCTGAAGCAAAATGCAATGTGTGATGCACAAAAGTAACAACAAATTGCAAGATGATCAGTTGTGAATGATTTAGTTATTTTCAGCAATACAGTGATCTAAGCCAACTCTGAAAAATTTATGATGAAAAAGAAGAACAGATTGAAGAATACCTATTTAATTTTATTTTTCTATAGGGATTTTGTTTGTTTTTGGTTTGTTTTCTTTTGCAACATGACTAATATGGAAAATTTTTCCATGAGTATACATGTATAATATATATAAATTGTTTGCTTCTCAATTGAGGGGCATAGGGAAGAGGAAGTAAAAGAATTTGGAACTCAAAGTTTTAAAAGCAAATGTTAAAAATTCTTTTTATATGTACCTGGGGAAAAATAAAACACTAAATCAATTTTTAAAAGATGAATCATAGATACATGTAAAGTATTGAATCATCAGAGGATACAAATCATATTTGCCACTGGCTTAAGTTTGCTTTAACAATTTTACAAAGGTCAGTTTCTTTATTCATGGGTTAAAAAAAGCCCTACAAATCTCAGCTTTAATTACAAATGCAATTATGTGTCATACTTTTAAATAAATTATCACTGTATTGAGCAGTGATTTTGTTACTGACAGGAATTCAGAACAAAAAATGTTATTAGTTCTGTCTGAGTGAAAAACTGATGGTGATTTGAATAGACCCAGTTAGTAACAACAGGAATTATGGACTTTTAAACAAAATTTTGTGCCCTGATTCAAAGAAAAGATTGAAATCAAAACTCCAAATTTCCAAATTCAAAAGGGGGTAATTGAGACAGAAAAAAATTGAAAGACAATTAAGGCCTTTTTTGGCTGACTGCCTGGTTAGGAAGCTGAATCAAAAAAGGCTGAAATACATGTAAGTATAAGAAAAGTGAAGAGCTGAGAGATCACTGCCCTCTGAGTAAAAGGCCATGAAGTAACTGAAATCCTCAAGAACAGAGATGTCAGTCTTGAAGTCCCAAATAACCAAGCATCTATTAAGCACTTAAAAAGCATTGTACTAGATGCTGAAGACACAAAAACAAAATGACCAACAGATCCTGACATCAAGGACCTAATATTTCACTGAGAAGGTATAAAATTTAAACAACTAAATACCTCCATAGGGGGAAAGTGGAAAACCTCTTATAACTAGGCATTCAGAAAAAGTCTTGCTGTAGGATAGTGGCTATGCAGGTCAAGAGAACAATGACAAGAAATGCATTATGCAGAAATAATTTCCAAAACTGATTGGATTTGAGAGAATAAAGGATATGTAAAGGCTGATTCTGAAGTTGCAAAATTATGTGACTACAAGGGTGGTAATATATTCTACAGAAAAGGAAATTTTAGAGGAAAGGTAGGTTTAAAAGAAAAATACTAAATTCTATGCCAAATTTGAATATGGAACAAAAAGAAACTCATTAGGTATAGCCTCTATATTTTGAATCAAGTAAAAGGGGAAATTCTTGATCTCACAAGACATATAGATCTAATTCCAAAGGCTAGAACTATATATATATTTTTTGTTTTCAAAATACATGCAAAGATAATTTTCAACATTCACTTTGTGTTCCAAACTTTGTGTTCCAAATTTTTCTCTCTCCCTTCCCTAGATAGCAAGTAATCCAATACAGGTTCAACATGTGCAATTCTTCTAAATATATTTCCATATTTATCATGCTGCACACACAGACACAAAATCAGATCAAAAAGTAAAAATAAAAAATGAGAGAAAAAATAAGCAAACAACAACAAAAAAGGTGAAAATAATATATTGTTATTCATATTCAATCCTCACTGTTCTTTTTCTGGATGCAGATGTCTCTCTCCATTACAAATCTATTGGAATTGCAGTGAATCACCTCATTGCTGAAAAGAGCCAAGTCCCTCACAGTTGATCATCACATAGTCTTGTTGCTTATGTACAATGTTCTCTTGGTTCTACTTACTTCACTTAGCATCAGTTTATGTAAGTCTCTCCAGACTTTTCTGAAATCATCCTGCTGATCATTTCTTACAGAAAAATAATATTCCATAACATTCATATACCATAACTGATTCAGTCATTTTCCACCTGATGGGCATCCACTCAGTTTCCATTTCCTTGCCACTACAAAGGGCTGCTACAAACATTTTTTTGCCCACGTAGATCCTTTCCCCTTTGTTATGATCTCTTTGAGATACAGACCCAGTAGAAACACTTATGGATCAAAGGGTATTAAAGTTTGATAGTCCTTTGGACATAGTTCCAAATTGCTCTCCAGAATGCATGGACCAGTTCACAGTTCCACCAACAATGTATTAATGTCCAAGTTGGTCCACATCTCCTCCAATATTTATCTTTATCTTTTCCTGTCATATTAGGCAATCTCAGAGGTATGGTGGTGCTTCAGAGTTATCTTTATTTTCATTTCTCTAATCAATAGTGATTTTGAGCATTTTTTTCATATAATTAGAAATGATTTTAATTTCCTCATCTGAAAATTGTTTATTCATATCCTTTGACCATTTACCAATTGGAGGGGATTCCTCTTTTATTCCCCAAAACTTGAGTCAATTCTCTATATGTTTTAGAAATGAGGCTGAAAGCCAGTACTTTTCTTAATATACATACAATATCACTTCTCTCAGGCAATTTTATTTTTTAGAAACTTAGTCTTTCCTCTCCATGCTCTCCTCACTGTTCATGTATACCCTCTGTCCACAACACCCTCTCCCATTGTAAGTTCCAATTCTCTCATTCTGTTTCCAGATAAAGACATTTTATCATTTATATCTTGATGAAATTTAAACCTATCATTTCCTTTTAGAGTGATATTTACATTTAAGTCTCTACTTCTCATTGTAGAATGAAATGTTTTGCCAAAGAGATCAGATTTAGTATATTTTTTAAAGAACTAAAATTTCTTCCTGTCATCCCTAAAGTTATACCCCATAAAAAGGGATGTCTTGTTTTGCCTTCCAGTAAGACCAGCTTCATTGTTCATGACATTTTCCTTTTTAGATAAACAGAGCATTTAGGAAATGATTACTATGTGGCAAGCACTCTGCTAAGTGCTAAAAATACAAAACAGGCTAGTAATATATTGATTGTTGTCAGGAAATAATACAAAAAGGGGAGCTAAAAATCTGGAATATGACAAATCTGTGACAGCTACTGTTGGGGAAGAGGTTTCCCCGCTGTTACAAATATCTTATTTAATCCTTACAACAACCATGGGAAGTAGGTGCTATTATTAAGCTGATTTTGGATACAGTGATTAAGTATCTTGATTAGGATCACATAGTTATCAAGGATCTGAGATTAGATTGAAAATCTAGTCTTCTTGATCTGACAGAATCCAATGATCTAGTCATTGAGCAATCTTGCTGGAAAGCAAGGTTTTAGGAAAAATAATATGACAGCCTACCTATTAGAGCCCAAGATGGGTTTGTTATGATTCTTTTGTTTTCAGAACATGAGAAAGGCCATCTATTGTCTGTAATGTGTGACTACATTTCAGCAGGGATTTCTTTTCCAATCTCTATAATGTCCCACATATGTGAATATATTCCATATCCATGAGGCAATTTCCATTTTTCAAAATCTCAGAGGATACCCAGATACCTTTGAGTGCAGCTGAGGATGAAAAATACAAAGTTAAAAAATTCCATCCTTTCTTAGCTTTAATAGCTTTGATTCTCCTGAACTTACTTAAGGATTTCTGGGTTTATTTATGGAAAAGTCACTTTGACTTCTCATTAGTCTACCAGCAGGTTTTCACCAGAGTTAGTCCTTTATTCCTTCAAAATTTGCCCTGAAGATAATGAGATGTTTACTTTCTCTTACAGACCAAAGTACTTTGTACAAGTACTTTGGCTGAGCTTGCTTTGTTTTCATTTGACTAAGCTTTCTTTTATCTTTCTTCTCTCTAAGAAATTTCCTAATGCTACTTGTAGTCACCTAATGGAAATTAGCATTTAGATCCTAGGGTATACAACTCAATTGTAAGACTGAGAACTGACCTCTGGATTCTGTGTGTCTCCAGTACAATTATTTTAGCTATTTGATGTTAAAAAAAATCAGTCACTCTGTCATTTTTTTTAGCTATTTCCTGAATTATTTCCAATTTCCAAGCCAATTTGTACACAGGAAACTGCTGTTTAACAAAGGTTGTATTCAATGAATTCAGGAGCAATCTATCTAATTATGAACTTGACCAGACATAACTTTTAATATCATAAAGCAATAAAATGTAAAAAATAACACAGAATTATAGCTTCGTAATTTTAGAGCTAGAAAAGATTTCAAAAAGGACTTCATTAGAAAAGTCTAGTTCTCTAGTTTTATAATAACTGATAGAACTGAAACAGAAGGATATTAATTGGTATGGCTCTTTTGGTTAATAAATAGTGAATGTTAGAGATATTCTTGGATCCAAATTTAAAAGTCTTAATATCTTTGTGTCAAATGGTAAGTCATTCATTTCTCTGAGTTCTAATTTTTTCACCTGAACTAACATGGTCATAGTGAGGAAAGTAATTTGTAAATTCTTCAGTGCTTTAATGAATTATCAGCACTAACATGGCAGTGAAAATTTCAATAATGGAGGAGAGAAAATATTGAATTTGATGTCTAGGTCAGTCTGGAATAAAGAGAACTTCCAATAGCTGTTAGCCAATTAATTCCTATTTATCTTAACTATATGAAGGCCTAAGGACAGTTAGGTCGTGCAGTGGATAGAATGTCAGACTTGGAATCAGGAAGATTCATCTTCATGAGTTTCAAAAACTGACTTTAGATACTTATTTGTTATGTTACCTAGGATAAATCACTTAATTCTGTTTGCCTCAGTTTCCTTATCTGTAAAATGAGCCAGAGAAGAAAATGGCAAAACACTTCAATATGTCAGCCAAAGAAATGGGGGTCACAAAGAGTTGAACATGAATAAAAAATAACTAAACAACAACATGAAGGACTGAAATAAAATTAGTGCTAAGATGGTAGACTATGAGAAGAAACACCATAGAAAAAGGAAACAAGCTGTTACTTTGTCTTTTCTTGCCTTCCCTTGGGGCTCACTGCTCTATTCCCATTCAAGGAAAGATAGGATATGATTACTACAGTAGATTGAAAGTACAAAATCAATCAGTCCATGAGTATTTATTAAGTGTTTACTATATTCAAATTTTGTTTCTTCCATTAGAATATAAACTCCTTCAAGGTAGGATCTCTTTTGTTTTTGTATCTTATTTTCAATGATCTTCTAGAATTGAGAAATCAGGCATATTATAAAACTAAATTTGGTATTTGAAGGAAAGTTACAAAAATTTTGAAGTAGCTCAAATTATATTCTTCATATCCAGTTACTTGTAAAAAGTAAGTAAATAAGTATAATGTTTAGAAATCATGACAGAGAGTCAAGGCTTATAAAATTAATACATAATTAATTTAGGGTGTATAAGTGTAATAAAATGGATAAAGGGTTTCAACTAAAAATATAATAGTGCTTCTTACTTCACCATCAGAATTTCAATAACATACCTGAAAACCAACTTAAAACGAGTCAGAAAATATTTGAAATAGGAATTGAAGATATTTACAGCTGAGGGAGGAGAAGACTAGTGAAAAGGTGATGATAATGATCTTCAAGTATGCACTAAATGAGGAGAGATTAGCATTGTTCTTGCCTTGAGGGCAGAATTTAGAGCTTTGGGTGGAGGTTGCTAAGAAACATATTTAAGCTTGGTTATCAGGAAAATTCCTAACAATTAGTTTATCTGAAAGTGAAATGGAGATAATGAAAAAGTAGTGAGTATCTCCTCTTTAAAAGTTTTCAGGAAAAGTTTGGATTACTAGAAGTTGGGTATGTTGTAGATGGGAATTTTTTTCAGGTGTGGTTTAGGCTAGATGGCCACTGAATGCCTTTCCAAGCCTGATGTTTACTGATTCTTTAAAACTGATCTTATTTTAGAATTTTTTTAATATACCAACCCTTAGACACCAATACATTGTTGGTGGAATTGTGAATACATCCTGTCATTCTGGAGAGCAATATGGAACTATGCTCAAAAAATTATCAAATTGTGCATACCCTTTGATCCAGCAGTGATACTACTGGGCTTATATCCCAAAGAGATTTTAAAGAAGGGTAAGGGACCTGCATGTGCAAGAATGTTTGTGGCAGCCCTCTTTGTAGTGGCCAGAAACTGGAAACTGAGTGGATGCCCATCAATTGGAGAATGGCTGAATAAATTGTGGTATATGAATGTTATGTAATATTATTGCTCTGTAAGAAATGACCAACAGGATGATTTCAGAAAGGCCTGGAGAGACTTATATGAATTGATGATGAGTGAAATGATCAGGACCAGATCATTATGTACTTCAACAACAATACTATATGATGATCAATTCTAATGGACGTGACCATCTCCAGCAATGAGATGAACAAATCAGTTCCAATAGAGCAGTAATGATTTTTTTTTATTTTTTTATTTAATAGCCTTTTATTTACAGGTTATATGCATGGGTAACTTTACAGCATTGACAATTGCCAAACCTCTTGTTCCAATTTTTCCCCTCTTTCCCCCCACCCCCTCCCCCAGATGGCAGGATGACCAGTAGATGTTAAATATATTGAAATATAAATTAGATACACAATAAGTATACATGACCAAACCGTTATTTTGCTGTACAAAAAGAATTGGACTCTGAAATATTGTACAATTAGCCTGTGAAGGACATCCAAAATGCAGGTGGGCAAAAATATAGGGATTGGGAATTCATTGTAATGGTTTTTAGTCATCTCCCAGAGTTCTTTTGCTGGGCGTAACTGGTTCAGTTCATTAGAACAGTAATGAATTGAACCAGCTACACCCAGCGAAAGAACTCTGGGAGATGACTATGAACTATTACATAGAATTCCCAATCTCTCTATTTTTGTCCACCTGCATTTTTGATTTCCTTCAGAGGCTAATTGTACACTATTTCAGAATCCGATTCTTTTTGTACAGCAAAATAACTGTTTGGACATGTATACTTATATTGTTTTTAATTTATACTTTAACATATTCAACATGTATTGGTCAACCTGCCATCTGGGGGAGGGAATGGAGGGAAGGAGAGGAAAAATTAGAACAAAAGGCTTAGCAATTGTCAATGCTGTAAAATTACCCATGCATATAACTTGTAAATAAAAAGCTATAATTAAATCATACACACACACACACACACAACACACACACACACACACACACACACACACACACACCAACCCTTATACCAACCATATTGAAATATGGCAGATGTATCTATGATCACACTGATTTAGACTGTGGATATCTATAAGTCACTATGTCATTGTTTGAGTCCCTCTTCTCTGGGTAAAGAACCTAATAACTGGTGTGTGTGTGTGTGTGTGTGTGTGTGTGTGTGTCTAACCCAGCAATACTGCTGCTAGGTTTATTTACAAAGATGATTAGGGAAAAATGAAAAGAAGCTATGTGTTTTATATGTGGTAGCAAAGATTTGGATATTATGGGAATACCTATCAATTGAGGGGATGATTTAATATGTTGTGATATGACTATGATAGAATAACACTATGGTATAAGAAATAATGAGCTTGATGATCTTAGAAAAACATGGATAGACTTGCATGAAATGATGAAGAGTAAAATGAGCAGAACTAAGAGACCTTTTTATGTCATAAGAGAAAATTTGTATTTGAATGTAAAAGTATAATTATGTAGGAGTAGAATATGAAACCTTCAGAGAGTATTTTTGGACATTGCTTACCTGATGGAATGCCAGGAGAGGCAGCTTGTGGCTATGGAGATTAACTTCTCAAAACTATATTAATGGTATAAAAACTTTTTTGTACCACAAAAATAGATGTTCTTGACCAGATGACAAGGCATTTACTCAGTGAAATAAAAAAGTAGAAGGTGGCCTATATGTGTTTTTCTATAATGTTTTAGATATAGTTCTCAATTACACTATCACTTCCCTTTCTGGCTGGAGGGCAGAAACATGAACTCCAGAATCTTCATTTAAGGAAGGGAGTCAGTACAGACATATTCTTATTCCCACATGACTATAGTCCTTTGGAATTTCTCTAACTTTACCATTCTTCCATGTCTCCTATCATTTCCTTCCTTCCTTTGCGGCTTCCTTTTGTCTATTGTCTTCCACAAGTTGACTGCAAGTTCCAGAATGCCTAGGCATTTAATAAGTATTTATTGACTACTGATATTTGTCGCTAAGAACACACTCAAAAAGTGAATGAAGAATTTAGTTCATCCCTCTGACCAAGTAACAAATTGGAAATTATAGCAGGCATGGTTGAAGATACAGATGTCAATGTGCAGGCTTCTGATATTACCAGGTGTTGGAACAAGACCATAGATGTATGTTTAATTTCCAAAATAAAAACTAAAAAACTCAAAATTTGTTTGTGTCAAATAACACAACAAAATGTGTTCAAAGTGTGACACAAATAAGCAATTACAAGGAAATTTTTTTTTTTTGTGGTTGTTTCATTTGTTGAGATATTTCAATTATGACCCCATTTAGGTTTTCCTTGGCAGATGATGAAGTATTTTCCATTTCCTTCTCCAGCTTATTTTCTAGATGAGGAAACAGACAATTGACTTCTCCAAATCACAGTGTCAAAGGCTGGATTTGAATTCAGGTACAGGAGTACCTGAAATACAATGACTCCATTGTTCTATTTATCCATTGTCCACCTACATGCCCACAGGAAAATATATTTGATCATAAAATTTTTCTTTGTATCTATGCAAATGTACTTTAAATATAGATATTACAAGCAGATATTCAACCAATTTGATATAGTTAACCAAGTATTAAAGCTACTTTATTGAAAGATTCATAAGACAACAATATAAGTCAGTGAAAGTTTTTGAATCAAACAGAGGAAATACTTTTAGGTTAAGGATTAAATTTGTGAATTCATAGCTTTGAGGTTGAGGAAATTCCCTCTCCCAGTGTAGCCTTGAAAGTTCTTTGCAATTATTGAGGCTTTTACTTTTATTAAGCTACACTATCTCTCATAATTTTATTATGATTACTGCTTTTTGGTAATCTTCTTTGGGGGAGTTATTTGAATTAATTTCTTATTTAAAATTGCACATTGCTATTATTAAATTTTCAATCAATCTAACATTGTATAAGTGCTTTTATGTCAGGTTCTGTATGCTTATGGAATAAAAAGAGTCAAAAGACAGTTCTTGTTCTCAAGAAGTTTACAATCTAATGGGGGAGACAATATGCAAACATTCTATACAAAACAAGCTATTTGTTGGTTATTTAAGAAATGATTGAGAAAGGAAAGGCCCTAGGATTATGGATGGTTGGAGAAGGCTTCTTGTGGGAGTTTAGTGTAAACTTGTAGGAAGTTAGGGAAGTCAGCAGCTTGGAGAAGAGGAGGAAACTGTTCCAGAGTTGGGGGACAGACAGAGAAAATGCTGAGAGTCTAGATAGAAAGTGTCTTGTTTTGGAACAGTTAGGAGAATAGTTGTCACTGCATCCAAGAATACTTTGGAGAGAGTAAGGTGTAAGAAGACTGGAAAAGTAGGAAGAGGCTACATTATGATGGGCTATCAACATCAAACAGATGGTTTTGTATGGTTAAGTCCATTTTTATCTATGTCTCATATTTTCTGGATGACAGTATTAATTCTAGAGATGATAAGGAGCTATTGAAATTTATTGAATAAGAGATAACACTTTAGTGACTGAATGGAGGATTATTGGAGTGGAGAGAGATGTGCAGTTTATCAGCAGCTGTTTCCTTAACTAATTTTCCCCAATCTCTAACCTCTGTGTATTTGTATGATTAGTCTGGATGCCCCTCTTTCCAAACTTCTTAGTCTTAAGGTTCTCTTGTGCCTAAATTTTTTCCTGAACTCTTGGTTTCTAGCTTTTGCACTCTTTATCTCGTTATAACCTACCCTGCATTATAATCATTTGCATATGTGATATAACTTTCAATCCCTACAAGAACTAAGGTTTTATCTTTATCTTTGTACTATTTTTTTTTTGGTGATATCTTTTGATTCACATATAAATTGGATTTAAGTGAGGCAGAGTTGCATGAAGTTGTCAGCATTACTCTCTCTTCCAGAGTCACCATTGCCCAGTGGCAGGACAGAGTCAAGATGCAGTGGAGACCTTGATATATTTAATACCTAACCAAAATCTAAGTGCTCCATAGCACCACTTTCATCTGCTTTTTTGGTCATTGGAACAAATATTTCTCATCTGCCCATTCCACCAGGCGAAGTCTTTACATGCTTGGGATAGAGACCTCCAATTCACCATAGGGTTTGAGACTCCTTGGTTACCCTCAAGCCTTTTCTAGTCCATTTGCAGAAATAGGTGTGGCCATTGTGCATGTCACAACTTCTTGAAGTCACAGCTGAGAGTGTGGATTAGGTGGACACCAAAGGTGGAAAGCAATCCTGTAAAGGACCTGGCAGCCCTTACTCCAGAGGTACTTGTTTTCTCTGAATTCAGTGTCAATGCCTAATCAACTAGCATGTACTGACAGTTTGTGAAGTATCAGGTACTTTGCTAGTTACTGGGAAGGCTAACAAGTCCTCAAAGAATTTATATTTTATTTATGGGAGATAGTGTGTTGACAGATTAAGTTAATATCTGGTTTTGAACAAGCTCAATTTGTCTGTCATAAAGCCCATTGTGTTCCCTATCATGTGGGTGGGGTAACCTTTTTTGATTGACTGCCAGTACCTTTAAAACTAGTGAGCCTGAGTTATGGCTTTCTTTCTCTTTTCACTATTTTTTCTGTATGTCTTCTAGACTGAGGAAGTGAATTATAAATGGCTACCACGTTCCACAACCAATCAGAGGAGACTACCCTATACATGTAGTAGAGGAGCCAGTGAACTCCATGTTAGAAAAACTGGGCATAATCCTAAAAAGGGGTTTCATATACAAAATAAATACCCTAGTGATTTGGAATTTCCAGGTCCAAGCTCTGAAGAGTAAATGACATCACATTCCTTAGATTATCTGTTAAATTGTGCATATTTCTTCTATAATTGAGTTTTAGTATTTCTAGACTTGAAAAGCACAGACTTCAATAATTTTAGTGACAATTCTAATTTATTTTGCACTTTTTCACTGATGTTCTATTCTGTTTAAAAATATTTTGAGAAAGTTCTGAGTGCAAAAATAAAACATTCCTTTATTTATGAATGATTGAAAGCCATTTTTTTTAATTAAAAAAGTTAGAGTGGGGGGGAAGGGATAGAAAGCACAGGAAAGATTGCATTAGATCCCTGAAACGTTGAGTGAAATGTAGTAACAGTCATTGCCCGGCTCCTGAGATATTATTTAACATTAATCGATCAAGGGATTTGGTGAATAGAATGAAGCAGTAACAAAAGGTTTGCTTTCATCTGTTCTACATTCAAATAGCTTGCAACATATTACACAATAAGATATTTGCTTCCAGACTGTGTAGACAGTGCCTGCTTTGGTATAATTTTCACTCCTAAAAAGTTCCCCTAGCTTTTATATGAGAATAAAATCTAATTGATTGTTTGAATTCACAACAAATTGCTGTTACCCTTTTTCTAAGTGTCACCATATTTAGAATTTCACATTGACAAAGTTAATTAATTAGGAAGGAGATAATTTCATTTTGTAAAACCTGAAACATAGTGAAAAGATGCTAAATTTGAATCAGAGCTCTGGAATAGAGTTCAAGCTCTGATACTAGTAGAAAAATCTTAATTTCTCAGACTTAATGTCCTTATCAGTAAAATGGAGAAAATAATGCATTCTTTGATTGGAATGGATAGCAGAACTTATATTTAAATATAATACCACCATTCTAGTTCAATTAAATATTCAGTATATGTATATTGCAGAAGAAAAAGTAATGATATGATAATAAATTATATAGCCAGGTTGTTGTTTTTCTGGTCCTTTGTTCTCAAAGGGGATCAAAAAGATATCACTATGTTAAGTCAAGTTAATATGTCCAATTGTGGCAATACAAAGTTGGAACGTTCTGCCACAGGTTGGAAATAAATAGTTCCTATGAACATTTGGATGGACTCTCTAACTTTGTGCATCTCACATTTCTTCTGAGCTAATTAATTCTGCTTTGCTCATAGAGTACAATACCTTCTCTGATGAGGGCATGCCATGCTGGGTGGTCCTGTGCCAAGATCTTTCATGTCATACAATCAGGTCTAAAGTTCTTAGGAGAGACTTTGAGAGTGTCCTTGTATCACTTTTTTTGAACATCTTGTGAATACTTGCCATGTTTGAGTTTTCCATAAAATAATCTTTTTTTGGCAAGTGTACATTTGGCATTTGAGCAATGTGGCCAGCCCAATGGATTTATGCTATCTGTAGCAGAGTAGAAATGTTTGGCATTTTAGTTTGAGAAAGGACCTCAGTGTCTGTTAACTTAACCTGCTGAATCTTCCTAAGACAATTCAAATAGAAGTGATGCCATTTCCTGGCATGGTACTGGCATACTATTCAAATATCACAGGCGTACAACAATGAGGTCAGCACAATGAGGTCAGTTTAGTAGTACCGCTCCTCTCTCGTACTTTCCTTTAGAGCCTTCCAAACACTAATCTAGCTCTGGCAATGTGTGTGTCAGTCTCATTATCAGTGTGGATATCCATGGAAAGTATACTGCCAAGATAACTGGGGTTTTTTATTCCATATAGGGAAGTTTTTTTTTTTTTTCTTCCCTATGGAAATATGCCTTCAATTTTGGTGGCACACATCTACCAGAGTGAACCTCTGTAGAGTATCAATCAGTTAATAAATCAGTAAATATTCATTAAATATTTATTATGTGGCAGGTATTGTGCTAGATACTGGGGATACAAAACCAAAAGCAAGATAGTTCCTACCCTGAAAGAGCTTACATTCTACCAGGGAAGATAAGCCTATATGTACAAAAATACATATATATATATATATGAATACATGCACACATATATGCACAGATACACACACACACACACACACACACACACACATATATATATATATATGTAGATATTTATAGAGATAGATACAAAATAGAAACCAGCTAATTTGGGAGAAGAGGAAAAAATTCATGTGGAAGGTAGAATCTGGGCTAATTTATGAAGAAAATTAGGAATTTTGAGAGAGTTAGATGAAAAGAGATTCTATTCCATACAAAGGCATGAAGATGAGAGATAAGAGTTATGTGAGAATAGCAAGGAGGTATGGATCTGAAAGAAATAGTGGAATAATGTATAATTAGATTGGAAAAGTATGTTTTGGCCAAGTTATAAAAAGTTTTAAGTGATAAACAGTGGGTTCTAGAGATGAGAAGAATGCCTTGGAGTTTGCTGATCAGTAGAGTGACATGATAAGATTTGCATTTTAGGAAAATTACTTTGTCAAATCTATAAAGAGTGAATTGGAATGAAGAGAATCTTAAGGCAGAGAGAATAATTAGGAATAATTTGAAATAGTCAAGGCTTGAAGTGGAGACCTAAACTAGAGTGGTAGCTATGTAATTATAGTGAAGGGGATGGCTACAAGGGAAATCATGGAGAAAGAAACAAAATGATTTGACAATTGATTGAACAAATAGAGTGAGAAAGTGAAAAGTTAAGGGTCATCCTGAATTTACAAATCTGGAGAACTGGAAGTATGATGGTACACTTGAAAGAGCAAAGAGGGTGAGTTTTACAAGGGAAGATAATAAGTTCTTCTTTGGACATGTTGAGTTTGACATGCTCCAGGACATTCAGGTTGAAATGTGTATTAGGTAATTGGTGATGCAACAGAGATAGAAGAATGATTTTATCCTCTCACTCTTTTCTAGTCTTTGTGTAGGTATCCAAGAAAGGTGCTCTGAATGACAAATAAGTAAATTCTTATATTTTCAGCAGCAGAAGAATTGACTTGTATTGTTTCCCCAAAGCCCAACATTAGCCTTTGTTATAAAAGATTGTAATATAGGTCCTTATTTATTCTTCTCTTAATAAACTAAGTGATATCAAATGAATGAAAATATTTGCCAATTCTGATAATTCATCCAAATTTTCTCTTTCCCCAGAAATAGTGTTTTTAATATTCAGATATCTGAAGTTTTTAATATGTCTCTCTCTCTCTCTCTCTCTCTCTCTCTCTCTCTCTCTCTATATATATATATATATATACATATAAAGTGAGAAGTGGAGGGGATGATAGAAGGATTAGTAGAGAGGGGGACAAGGGGAAAAGATGACCCAATAAGATTAGTAATTAGGTAAAAATTCAGACCTGGACCTGGTACTTCAAATATTGATTACTGCTTCAGTGACTCCCTTATTTTGATTATTAGACACAACTTAAAAGACTTTTAAAACAAAGTTTCTACATTTACGCAGAAATATTGTTTCTCATGTCTTCCAATTATATTGGGTTATATCTAACCCAATTTTTCTTTGTTTTGTTTAAATATATTTCCTCTCTTTTCATTCTTCTTGGCCCATTGGGCTAATAATCTATAGACAGAGGGAAAAGAAAGGAAAGGGAATATGTTTACTCCAAGTAAAATGTTTGTGAAGGTCAAGAGTGATGAGTAAACTTTTTTTCATGATTGTTTCTAGGGATTTTTTTTTTAATTCTGGGAATTCTTTAATACTATTTCTTTACTTTTGGCTTTGACCAGACTCTACAAATAATCAGGTTCCAAAAGCATTGATAGTCTATATTGGTATGTTCTAGAAAGACATTTTTTAAAAAAACTAATCATTTCAATGATCATCTTTCATTAAATGTGAGAAGTTTTGGTATATTATGAATTTGACTATTCTATTCCTTTTTCAGAATATTTTTTTTTGGTGGGGGAAGGCTATGCTAATCCTTTGAAAGACTTCAGTCTAGAATATATTAAAGAATTCAACTAATCCAAATTTCCTGAATGATTATTCTGTTCATAGCACTGATACATGTTGCTGGAGAAATAAAGAAATAAAAGATATCACTCCTGCTCTCATAGTGTTTACAGTTTAGTTGAGAACACAAGGCATGCAAAGTTACATAATGATAGAAGTTAAATAGCAAAACATTATTAATAATCCATACAAATTCAATATTCTCTTGTGTTTTTTTTTTCTCCCACCCAGAATGGGGAGTTTGATAATACCTAGGCTTCACTTGGGTGAACACCCAGAACACAGAAAAGAACACAGAAGGTAGAACACAGAAAAGAAAATATGCAAGCAAAAATGACAAGTAAAGACAGGGTGGTCAGTGGGGCAAAAGAATACATTTGGTATCCCCTTTGCTGATAATTTTTCTCCACACATCATGAAATAACTGTCCTGAGGAGCAATCAGAAGTTCTTACCAAGAGTTGGCAGCAGACAGTACAATGAAAAGAGAAACACTAACTTCCTAGAACTTGGCTTTATACAAGTTTTTGAACAAGGAAAGCTGAGTACCAGAAGCAGAGCTTTTGAATATTCACCTAATGTTTAGTCTTCTGGGACTATATATATATATATATATATACTTTATTTGGTGATTTTTTTTTTATCAATCCCCATGGATTTAATTACTATCTCTATGCTTATTAGTCTCAAATCTGCTCTTCCTGCCCCAGTCTTCTTTACTACCTTTCAGACATTTCAAACTACATCTCCAGTAGGCCCCTTAAATTTGGTATGTCTAAAACAGAAATCACTATCTGTCTCTCTAAACCTTTCATCACTCCTAATTTACTGATACTAAAGAGAGCAAACGCATCCTATGTATCTCTCAGGCTTACAACTTAAGTATTGCCCTACTCCTCAATATCTCTCATCTACTATATTTAATCAGTTGCCAAGACTTATTGATTTCACTTTTTCACCATCACAAAGATAATTTGTTTTCTCCTTTGACATTGCCATCATTCTGGTACAAGCCCTCATCACCTCATGTCTAGACTATTACAATAGCCCACTAGAAAGTTTGCCTGCTTCAAGTTTCTCTTCACTCCAATTCATCCTCCATTCAGTTTCCAATGTGATTTTTATAAAAGGCAGGCCTGACCATGCCTCCTTCCTGTTCAGTTCTCTTGATTCTCTATTGCCTCCAGGATCAAATGGACTTTCTCTGGTTGACATCCAAAGTCCTTTATAATCTAATTCCATTATATCTTTCCACTTTCTGCCAGAAAGCTTTTCCAACTTCTCTTAATTCTAGTGCCCTCCCTTATTAAATGACTTTCTATCTTTCCTGTATGTTCGTATGTATTAGATTGTCAGCTGTTTGAGGGCAAGAACTCTTTTTTTTTTTTTTTTGCCTCTTTTTTTTAATCCTTTACTGTATGGCAGGCAGTGGGCCCTAAATAAGTGTTTATTGTCTGCTCTTGTATAGCCCTCCCTAATGAAATCCAATACACCTATGTAATCATGGCACAATTTTCCTGATTACATGGTCCTCTTCAGGAACAAAGGACAAACAGCAATGACCTGACTGAATGGCTTGATCTGGACATCAGCTGGCAGCTGCATTGTATCTCAAACTTCTCTTCATGGCTTACTGGAATGATTTCTGGAGCCTAGCAAACTGAACTATGCCAGGAAAAAAGTTCTGTATTTCAAACAACATGTGCACTAATTGGGGGCTGCCTTAGTCCAGGGAAATCTTTAAGTATATAGCTCACAATAGATGCAGCAGATTATGCATTGTTTATTGTTTATATTGTCCTTATGCAATGAATAAAACACTATATACAGTTAATCAGTTACTTCCCATAGGAGCATCTTCATTTTGCAATAAGGTTTCAGATTCGAGATTTCTAGAAGAATGGACAGGAAAGAAGTAGCTCAGAGTTTATTCTCATTAGGTAAATTTCATTAGCCAACTCTTTAGATGGATAAGGTGGCAGGGATCATGCTCAAGAAGCAGAACTGGACAGATAGAAGGCCATCCACTCTCTGAGAACCACAGAGAATTTTGCAATTCCTTGTTACTTCTGTTCAGTGAAATGAAACAGATAGGTGTCAGGGTGATAACAGGACTTTCCTAGTCTTATATCTTTCAGGGCCATGCCTGCCAATTAGAGACACTATATAGAATAAAACTAAGTAATTTCTATTTACTCTTTAAAAGGGAAGTTTTAAAAAAAAAAAAGCATTTTTGGCTGCATTTTTATTTGAGTGCCACAGTTTATATTAGGGTAAATGTTAAATGTAAAGATATTACTATTAGAAATATGCAAGAGGTCCTAGAATGAGGAAAAGAAATGTGATCAGCATATGAGAATCTCAGCACACAGAAAACTGTTCTAGCAAGAGCTAAATAGAAAATAGGTCTTAGGATTTAATATTAGCCCAAGCCTTCAGTTTTTAACGCATCTGGATCTCAGGCAAAAGCTATTCTGAAGAGAGCAAACATTGCATTGTTGAGATACACAGCAATGACCCATGCAATTGCCTTTATGTTCAGGAAGAGAATAATTTCTTTTTTTATCAAGACAAATCAAGAGCAAAAAGCCCCAATAAAACTCTACTTGTCCTAAAACAGATCTGTTCTTAAAAAGATACTTTAATCTTCAGTGCCAGTTATTAGGAAATTATAGCTCTGTTAATAAGGCGAATAATATTGTCAGTGATCTACCAAGTCATAATTCAAAGTAGTTTTATATAATTCAATCATTCTGTTCTTCTGATGTTTCTTAGATTGAAAGCAATTTTAGTTCTCTCAAAAAATAGCTGATATTTGTATGGTATTTGATGAATTGTAAATGTCTTGCATTTTTCATTTTATTTGATTAATAGAACTACTCTATGAGGTAAGTACTACAACACCTGATTGCAAGGAAGTTATTCTCACTTTCCAAATTAGGAAACTGACCATCAGAGAGATTAAATTACTTTTACAACTAACATATTCCATACAACTAGCATATCCAGAAGCAGGATTAGAAACCAATTTTTCCTGACTCTATTTCTAGTTTTCTTTCTAACTCTCCACATTGTTTGCCCATTCTACTTCGAATAGGACTAACTGCAGTTCTCTTCTGATTGTATAACTCTTTCTCTGCCTAGGTGTTATTTCAAATAAATCTTATTTGTAAAAGTTCTTGGCATGGTATGTGTCACATAGCAGACCCTATGTAAATATATACATTCCCTTCCTTTTTGCTCTTTATGTAGAATATAAAGGTTATCTCATAAAATGCATTTCTCTTAGGGATGCTAGATGATGATAAGAGGAAGAAGGTTTTTTATAAAGGAAGATAAAAATGATGATAAGAATTAACAGAAAGTGATCTTAAATCTTCAGTTGACCAGAGAAAGTGGACCATCAGGCCCTATCTGAGTTTACAATCTAACATAGAAGTCATAGACGGTTGCATTGGGAATACAAATAGAACCAAATCTTGCCTTTTATGCTGGTATCTATAGTATTTTGCAAGTAGTAAGTGTGTGTGTGTGTGTGTGTGTGTGTGTGTGTGTGTGTGTTGGAAATACAGTGACATAATTGACTCATTGGTTCTGGTATTTTCATCAGGAATGCTTAAAAGTCCACTATTTCATTAAATATTCATTCTTTCTCCTGAAGAATCATATTCAGTTTTGCTGGCTTTTGCTTATTCTTAATTTTTATCCTACCTACTTCTTTGACATTCTGGAATATCATATTACAAATCCTCTGTTCCAATAATTTAGGAGATCTTAAATTTTGTGTGATCCTGCCTGTGGCTCTATGATATTTAAATTGTTTCTTTCTGGATTCCTTCAATTTGCTTGGAATTTATTCTTACCTTTTATTCTTATCACTAAGGCAAATCACTAGAAAGCAAATAATCAAGGATTCAATCAAACCACACTAAGTAAATTAGTAGATCAGTTTTTTTTTTTTAAGTCTTTATGTTTTTCCACTGGGACAAAGACAGCTGGTTTCATATCAACCATTTTAACTATAAGATGCTAGTACATAATAAACATCCAGATCTTTAATAATCTTTTTTTGACCCAATAGGATAGTAACTCAATTCGAAAAAGTCTATCACACCAAAGTGGTGGTTGGACTTAGAACACAATGCAAGCCTTTCATAGTCAGCTTGGGGGTGGCTATGATAATGGTAATGACAGTGTTCTAAACTCTCAACACATAGATAGGGGGTTGAATAACTGACCAGAAAGACAAAGAATCCCTTAGCAGGTACTGGAGTCAAGAGTCTGTTGCATTGCTTATACAAAGTTTTGAATCCCAGTTCCAGAGCTAAGAGGGACACTAGTATTTGCAGCTTCAGGAGTATAGAGACCCTGGTCACATTTTCAGGGTGAAGAAGTGTTTGTGGTCACTAGCAAGGGACCATGGTCTCAGTTCCAAGGCAGAAAGAAAAACTAGTACTTGTGATTGTAGGGAATTAGAAGACCTGGTCAGAGTTCCAAAGGTCAAGAGAAGTGCTAATGCTTGTGGCTACAAAAAAAAAAAAAAAAAAGGCAGGAGAACAATGAATATATCTTTTCTTGAGTCATGCTACCTTGGAAACAATAAAAACTCACAGACATACTTAGTTTTGAAAACGCAGCATGAAAAACCTGGAGCTTGTAGCCCCTCTATCTGAGAAGCAGAACCCAACTTTAACATTTAACATTTTAACAATTACAATAGTTAAAAGTCAAGAAATAGGCTGAGAAAATGAATAAGCAACAATAACACCAACCAAAAAAAAAAAAAAAAAGAATCTATGAAAAAGTTACTGTAGCAACAGGGAAGATCAAGACACAAATTCAGAAGACAATGATGTTGAAACAGTCACAAGTAATTCCTCAAGGAACCATTAGACACAAGTCCAAAAGAAATTCCTGAAAGAATTCAAAAAAAGATTAAAAAAAAATCAAATATGAGAGGTAGGAAAAAAATTGGGAAACAAATGAAAGTGATGCAAGGAAATTATGAAAAGAAAATTAAGAATTTGATAAAAAGGCCTAAAATATGAAAATATATATATATATATATATATATATATTGCTCAACAAACAGAATTGGTCAAATAGTTTTTTAAAAAGACACACAAGTCCACTAAAGAGAAGAACTTCTGAAAAAGCAAAATTGGCAAAATGGAAAAAGAAAAAAGTATTGAAGTTCACTGAAAAAAAATTCCTTAAAAATTAGAATTTTGCAAGTGGAAACTAATGACTGTATGAGATGGCATGAAATAACTAAAAAAAAAGTCAAAAGAATGAAAAAAATAAAGAGAATGTGAAAAATCTCATTGGAAAAACAACTTACCTAGAAAACAAATCAAGGAATGAAATTTAAAGCCTACTGGACCAGCAGAAAGTCATGTTTTAAAAAAAAAAAAAAGAGTCTAGACTTCATATTTCAAAAAATTATTAAGAAAAATTCTCTGATGTCACAGAACCAGAGAGTAAAATAGAAATTGAAAGAATCCATTAATCACTTTCTTGAAGAGATTCCAACCTCCTATTCCTATTATAAATACCAGAGCCAAACTAAAATCATCATCATCATTATCATCATCATCATCATCATCATCATCATCATCATCATCCTATTCCTATTATATTATTCCTATTATTCCTATTATAGCATTCCTATTATAAATACCAGAGCCAAACTAAAATCATCATCATCATTATCATCATCATCATCATCATCGTCAGTGTAAGTTTGAAATATAAGACTCAAGAAAATATTAAAAAGACATGAAAGATGTCATAAGGAATTCAATAAGATTAAACTGTTTACATTACATACGTGGGACAATAATGCATTTAATATTCTTGAGTCTGTATATCAAAATTAAATCTCTTAACTAAGAAATACTGACACCCAAGTTACTGATACACTTGATTTGGGATTTGTAATGTAAACTGACAGAGAACACATGAGAATATTTGAGGTATTATCTTAAACATATTAACATGACTATAGTAAAATTAAATTTAATCTTCAAACTGAAACAGAGCAGTTAAGGTAACATGCACTAGCCGGTAATCAAACTAAGGCTTGCTAATTGAATTGAGCTGCAGGAGATAACAACACACTTGACAATGCCCAGCATGTTCTCTAATTGTTGCAAATTGCTACTATGTTTGAAATAGAACAGTAGCTATATTTTGACTGTTTTCCAGGCCTAAGAAAAATGCTTGAATATCATTATAGTTTGAGAGATTCTTGCCAATCTAAAAACTATATGTTTTAAGAGAATTATTTCACACCTGTGGAAGATTTTAGATTTTTTTTTTTTTCCCTATTAAAATAGTCAGTAAATCCAATTTACCTTTTCAGGCTTATTTTAATAAATTGATCACTTCATGCATTGTTTCATCCAAACTGGACTTCTTTCACACAGCCATCTCTCTCCCATCTCCATGCTTTCACAAAGGCTGTCCCTCATTCTTGTGATGCACTCCCCCATCACCTATACTTAATCTTAGAATGTCCGTCTTCCATGACAATTCAAAATCCACTTTCTAAACGATACCATTCCTGATCAAGATCACTCATCTCCTACTAACTTCCATATACTTATTTTTATCTTTTTATCTCTAGTCTGACCAGCTCTGCCACATTGTTTTCTCAACTGTAAAGTGGAAATAATAACAGCACCTGTGTCCTAGGGTGGTTATAAAGATTAAAGAGATAATATTTGTATAATGCTTGAATCTTGGCCTATAGAATATATTATATAAATGCAAGCAATGATGATGATGATGATGATCCCAATTGTTGCTGATTGACAGGTTGAATCTATCAAACACAAACTATGGCCCATCTATCCAAACAAGGTTTGCAAAGTGTTTTTCTTAGAACAGCCCTGTGGTATTGTAAGTATTATTACCTCAATTTTATAGATTAGCACAACTAACTCCTCTATGATTAAATTATATAGAAAAAATTACACAGTACTGAAATATGGCAACATTAAGGAATGTCACCTTAGCTCCTTTGGCTGGTATATTATATTTTTAACTCATTCCAGTTTAAAGTCAAGCTCTAGATTTTTTTTCCACATGAATAATTTTCTCCCTTAAATATAATTGCTAAGTATATTTATACTTTTTTATTTCCTTGGCAAGTATTTTTTAATTATGAACTCAACTTGAACATTTCTATATACAAAGAAGAGCAGAAAAATAAAATTGTATAGGAAACTGTGAACCTCTGTTTTATCCAGTTTGCTAAATTAAATATGATAGTACCAGCACTTCTATGTTTCTGTCTCCTCTATACTTTTCTGCTTTCTTTTGTATATTTTTAAATGTTTCACAGATGCTCCTTCCTTTATATTTTTTCCATCACTATTACTCCTCCCACATTTCTCCCCCAATTATCCCATAAAAAAATAAAAAAATTCCTACCTTGTAATAAATTAATATAGTGAATCAAACACACATATTTGTCATATCATTCTGAGCTTCTGTTTCATTATTTCTCTATCACAAAGTGGTATTTTCTATGGTACATGATTATGTTGATTAGTCTTTAAGCCTTTCTATATCACTTTCCTTTAGAGTAAACAATTGCTCTCCTGTTCACTTAACTCTTTATTAGTTTATATACATCTTCCTACTTCCTGAATCTGTTCCTTGTCCCTTTTGCCATGTCTTATGGAGCAATGATTTTCTAACATGTTTAAGCTGTACAATCATTTTACTACTGATGGGTATCTATTTTATTTCCAGCTCTATGCTACCAAAAGAAATGTTATAAATAGTTTCAAATACATGGATCTTTTTACTCTTTTTTTTTTGCATTCTTCTGAAGAATAAAAATTCTGCTTTATTTCTTTATTTTAATTGTGTCTATCTTTTTGTTTCAAGTATTTTTTTTCATGAAAGTAAAATATTGTTGGAGTATGCTTTCAAATCTATTCTGTCATTCTCCTTTATTTTCTGAAAAATTTCAAACTGGAGTTGCTTGACATTTGAATTCTTTCTTTATGGTTGCATTAAATATTTTTTTCTTTGACATGGAAGTTCTGGATTTTAGCATTCGCATGCTTTCAATATGAGATAGTTATTATATTCATATGATTTTTATTTTGTCTTCTGGTTCTAATAGATTTGGACAGTATTACTTTATAATTTGTTGGACTATAGTATACAAGTTTTTGTTTCCTCATCAGGAATATGATAATTATTAAATTATCTCTCCTTCCCTGTGAGTTGTTTTTGTTAATAAATTTCTTATGTGCTCTATAAATTTATTAGTTATTTGATTTTCTTTTAATATTTATCACTGTCTTATAAAAATATCAAGTTCTTATTGTTCCAATCTATTTTTGAATGAATCTACTATTTTGGTAAAGTTTTTCATCTTCCATTTTAAACTAACCATTATTCCAACTGTTTAATGAAAAACTCTAATTTCATTTTTAATCTCTTACTTCATTTTTTCTAAGTGTTATTCCTTTTTCTTTCTTCTGAGACTATAATTGAATTTATTATGGAGTTACTTCTGAGTTTACCTCTTGGGGTTCTCTTAATCCATAGTATTTCTCCATTGCATTCTGAGTTCTCCTTGTACTTTGATTTTTAGCCTCAACTTCTGGATTATAAACTAGTCTAACATTCCTTGAAATCTTAGGTAGTGTAGTATGACTCTTTTTATTTATCTTCTTTGTAATTTGGATCCTGCTGCTGCTACCATTCTAAATAGGATGTCTGTCAGAAGATCTAGCCCTTTGTCACAGTTTTATTGTATATATCCAACAATCCATCTTTGTTCAAAGTTAATTTATTATTTGTAACCTAAAATATACCCATCTTCCTAATTTTTAATTTCTTTTAAAGGCCTTTACCTTCCTTTTGTTTGTTCAGGTTCATAAATCCCAAGTCAACCTTGAATTCTTTACTTTAATCACTTAATAATATATACCCACATCTTTCGTTGCTTTTCCCTTCTTTCTGCTTTTGTGGCTACCACTTCAGATTAGGGGTTCATAACCTCTCATCAGAAAAATTGCAATAGCATTCTGTTATTACTCACTCTAGTTTTTTCCTCTCTTCAATTTTTCATTTGTATGGCTTCCAAATTGATATTCTTTTAGTATAAGCTTAACCATGCCACTTCTCAAGAAAACACATTATTTCCTTTTATTTTTCTAAGGCCACTAATAACCCCTTCATTAACATTCCAATGACCTCCAATCCTCATCTTCCTTCACCTCTCTGAAATATTTAATAGTATTCATTGTTCCCACCATAATATTCTCTTTCCCTTTGGTTTCCATGGCACAAGTCATTAATGATTCCCTTGTATTTTATCTGCTTTTTGTCTCCTTCACTCATTCATCTTTCACTGTTTTCATATAAACTATTAGGTTTCCTCCAAGTTTCTTCCCTTGTCATTCTCTCTTCATCTCCACACTTACTTCAATACTCACTTCTACACAGATGGCTCCCAAATCTATATATCCAGTTCCAATCTGTCTCCAAAGGCTCACTATTATCTTTCAGTGGATCTTTACTCATATGTCTTCTCAGAACTTCACACTTGACATGTCCAAAAGTGAACTATCCTCTTCTTTCTAAAACTTCCATTCCTCCCATCTTGCCTATTGATGACATCACTATCTTCCTAAACATTCAGGCTTATACTCACAAAGAGTCTGCTTTTAATTCTTCTCTCTCTCCCTCTTCTATTCATTCCATCACTTTCCCAGTCTTGACAATTCTACTTCTACAATACCTTTTAAATGAACCCATTTCTTTCTACTTATACTGTTACTCACCTAGCTTAGGACCTCCTGAGCCAAATACTAGAATCCTAAATGGTCTCCTTGTTTCTAGTCTTCCTTCTCTAATCCATCTTTTATATATCTGCCAAAATATTCTTTTGAAAGTATAAATCTGATCTTATCACTCTTCTGCTAAAACACCTTCAGTTGTACTCTATTTTCTACAGGATAAAATAACTATTAAGTCTAGCTTTCAACATATTGCAATCTCTGACTTACTTTTCTAGCTTTATTTCAGTCTATCTCCCTCCATATACTCCAAGTTTTAACCAAACAATTCTCAAAATTTTTGATCTTAGGAGTTTTTTATACTAAAGGATTCATCAGGACCCCATGGAAAATTTTTATTTGTGTGGGTTATGTTTATTTATATTTATCACATTAGAAATTAAATCATCTTAGAGAAAATTTTGAGCCTGTAGATGCCCTGAAAGTTTTTAGAGACCCATGCATCCCCACATTATATTTTGAGAATTGCTGTTCTTATATCACTTACGACTGAACTATTTTCTAAACTTTTCCCTCTCCCTGCCCAATGAATTCACACAGGTTGTCTGTCCTTTGTGTCTGGAGCACAATTCCTTTCATCTTTTTACCTATTTGAATCTCTTCAAGGATAGGCAGCATGGTATTGTGGGAAGGGAGCTGCATTTGAAGTTCAAATCCCAGATCTGTAATTTGCAACCTATATGACCCAGGCACTTTGGGCTTTAGTTTCTTCTTTGTAAAATGAAGTTGAACTAGATGAACTCTAAGATCCTTTCTAGCTCCAAATTTATTACTTTATGAAATCCAAGCATCTATATCCTTGAGAAAAAGAACTATTTGTAAAAACAACAAGAACAATAAAAGTTTAGTTTCTCAGCACCTATCTCAAGACTTGAACATGCTGGGCACTTAATACCTGTTATATTGAATTAAATCAAATTGAATTGAATAGAGGACATTAATAAAATGTGACAATGTCTCTTCCTTCAACGATCCTGTTATAGAAATAAGGCATATGTACCTGAAATAATAACAATATAGTACAATAGATATTTGAACACTGAATTGTGTGGTATGGTATACACAGGACTTAGAGAAGGTAGAAATAGGTAAATGGAACTTGGAATGGTCAGACTTGACTCGTCAGGCCTTGAAATATGTGTTGAATTTGGAGAAATGGAAAATAAAAGACATTCTCCTCCTTCCCAATCATGTCTTGTGGGGACAATAAAACAAACAAGAACAGAAGAACAATAAAAGCAAAGATAAAGGCTTAGTATCATGAGCAAGACATGTAAGACCAGGAAGAGAGGATGACTGGACAATAAGGAGGCCAACGTTGATTAATCTGGTAATTTTATCTTTGTCTGATTAAAGTCTCTGACTTATTCTATTATTTTCCTTTTGACCTGGATAATAGAATGATAAGCAAATGTCACACATCCCAGGCCTCTGTGACTAGCCTTGTCAGAATTATTTTAATTTTATTTGCTGGCTCCTGGAAGTTTGGATTACCAGTATCCCAAATCTTGGGCAGGCCAAATGACAGCTCAGAACTCCCAGGAAGAGTCCTGACCATTCCCATTAAAGAATGTGGAGGTGGATTTTGATGAGAGAAAGATTAATCTCCTCCCAAGGAAAAGAGGAAAGAATTCAAGTTCTTGTAGTTTGAAAAGCAGGTAAACAATAATAAAGAGTCCATAATTGTCTCTGAAATGACTAAGAAGAAAACTGGCAGCCCTAATGACTAGAAATGAGTTTTGAAGTAAAAAAAATTTTTTTTTCAAAGCTTCCTTTCAGTGCCCTAACCCTGACATTCATGTGGGTATGACCATGAACACAGGAACACAATTGCACAAACATAGAATTCTTTTCTTTTCTTCAAGGTATACACAGCTATCTGGCACAATGCTTTTGACAAAAACCACAGAAATCAAAAAGGACAAATTCAAATGAAAATAAAAGCCAACTGGACATACACACAACAAACAGGAGGTTTGTTTATTTTTAAATGAAGAAAACCATGTACTACACTTTTAGTTAACTTTTTTTAAAGAGTAGCTCACTAAAATAAAGCTTCAGCAAGTAAAGGTCCTAAGATAGTTCCAGTTTTCAGTTGGATCCCTGATTTGTATTTGATTTATTCTTCAAAAGACAAAAGGAATTTTGGTAATGATTTTTCTTTCTTCTTTTTAATGTTCTACTGAGTCAAAGAATGCTCTTTGAATTTAGGATCCATGGGATAGGAAGGTGAGATCCTCCAGGTATCATTCAAAAGATTCCCATGTTTTTGTGACTGAAAGAAGAAAACATATTGACAACTAAGATCAAATAAACATCTATTGAATACCTACTGTGTGTTTAGCTCTCCTGTGAGGAGCACACACACACACACACACACACACACACACACACAAGATAAAATTTGTACACTGAAATGACTCACAGGCTAGATGGGGAGATGAGATATAATTATAGTGTGTTGCTTGATCTTCGCACTGTCACTTGAACTCTGCCTCTAAGATGACAGGCTCTGATAGGTGACCTTTTGCCTTATCTTACCCAGAACCAATTCTCCACATCAATTCTCAATCATTTCTATGCCATGTTACTTCATGAGCATACCTTCCATTTCCCTTTATTTGTTCACTTCCTTATTGGAATGTAGTGAGTTCCTTGGGAGCAAGAACCATATTGCTTACTTATATTTGGATCCTCAAGGATTAATACGGTGTATGGAACGTAGTAAATGTTTAAAAGTTGCTCTACTTATCTATTTATCTGGCAGCTATGTAGTACAACAGATAGAGACCCAGACTTAGAGTCTGGAAGGTGTGAGTTTATATCCTGCCTCAGATGCCTACCGGTTGTGATGCTGGGCAAATCACTTAATATTTCTCAGTATCTGTAATGGGCTGAGGCTTGAGTTGATGCACTGAGGTCCCAAGCACGTGAGGCTAAACAGTAATTGGACTATACTCTATTAATATATATGCTTGGAGAAAGAATGGCCCCCGCCCACCCTCTGTGCAAGTCCTGATGTGTTGTATAGGAAATGACAATTTTGGTGGGTGGAAGCAGAGGGGCAGAAAGAGAGGTTGAGAGAGACAGATGGCTGGGTTCTGTTCTGGTGGCTGCTGGTCTCATGGCTTCTGGTCTGGCTAGCTTCTTGACTCAGCTGCACACATTGCTATTGCCGATTCCCTTCTACCTCCGATTCTTCTTCATCTCTACTGAGAATAAAAATTGAAGATTTTCCCCTAACCTGAATTCCTGACTCCGGCTGATTTTAAAATACACGATCATCACAAGTATCATCTTCCTTATTTCTAAAATGGGGATAATAAGAGAACATATCTTGCAGGGTTGAAGTAATATGTAAATTACTTTGTATACATTAAAGTACTACATAAATGCTGGCTTTTGTCATTATCATCTATGTCAAAGAAAGAAAGATAGCACAAGGTTGAAAATAGTGTACCAAGTAAGTGACCCAGACAAATAAATAGAAATACAAACCTCAGAGGGATCATTGTCAAATATGATATCAAGTAATAGTAATTCTAAATAATACCTAATAAGCATAACCAAGAAGAGAAATAAATATTATAGGAAGTCAGAAGAGGTCATTAATAACTTGTAGAATCTTAGAAGAATTTGAAAAGGATCTGAATTAGGCCTTAAAAAACTACATATGATTGAAAGAGGTGGAGAGGAAAGTATTAGCTTTCAAGATGGGCCAGGAAGCAAAGGCAGAGTTTAGAGCAAAGGTATTTAAGGCCAGTGTAAAGAGCAGACCCATTTGATTAGATTAAAGGGCTTGTTTAGACTAGAACAACAATGATAGTAAAGCTGGGTTCCTCCTATGGGTATGGAAGGTTTATAGTTGAAATGAAACTGTTATAATGCTGAAAAGTCATTTCTAATATCTATGAATCCCCGAGTGACACTTAAGTATTAAGTCTTTTTGTGAATCTCCATAATTATAGAGAACAGGGACTTGTAATAGTAGATGCTTTTAAAGCTTAGATGAATAGCTGTTTTTTTGATGAATGTAAGCTAATCATAATGGCTTATCCAGGGAGTTTTGGAATAAATTCTAAAAGCAATGTCCTCATCTTAGTGTCAAGCTCTCTATTCCCAAATGGCAGTTCTTGCTTGTATTTAAGTAGCAATTCTTCGTTTCTGTAAATGTCATACCCAGACCTTTTGATTTTTTCCTGGATTGCTTCAACAACTTGCAAGCACAGTAAATGTTTAACCAAGTATGCTTCCACCCTTATGAAAGTTGTTTATTCTAGTGCCAAATATATTTTGCCTTGTACATACTTCTTGTAGACTTAGTAAATATTGTCTTATTTCCTTGGGTAAAAGGATGATCTCACAGTAGTTTAACAACTTTGCACTTTCTTTTTGAGAAAGATAAAGGTCATTAGGGAAACTTTTCTTTTTATCTCCTTAAGTAAAATGATCATATCCTAGAAATGTCAATTGTCATTATTCCTTAAGATTCCTTTTATCTTTTTCTCCTGAAGTTTCTCCTTTTCTTCAAGAGCCAGCTCAAATGCTATAACTTTCATGAAGATTCTGCTGGTCACTTAAAGTGAAAATGATCTCTCCTTCAAATATATTATGACTCTTTAAAATAATTTTGATTAATGAGTTTTATTTTGAAATAGTTTCTGAATGAATCCATTCCTCATTTCCCAACCCAATGAGCTTTCCCTTATGATCATCTTCATTGTACTCTAAGAGAAACCTGTTAACCAGATAATCTCATCACCAGAAAACAACATCATCATTGAGATTTGTTGCTCATCCTTTATCAATATATTCAGTTGCTTCTGCCTATGATTGAAGAATTGGAGAATAGAGAAAAAAGCTCCTCCCACAACCTCCCTTTATAAAAGGTCAAAAGTTTAGCCATCCCTTCATTTGCCACCAGTTTCTCTACTTGATTTCAATCCATCATTTTTCATCATCCCCTTCCCCTTTGTAGAGTACCCTCTGGCACTCTCCACCTCTTTTCAGCTTCCTTTTGTGATTTGTCTTTCCTTTAGGTTATAAACTCCTTGAGGGTAGAGATTACGTTTCTTTTTCTTTTTTGTATTCTCCATGTTTAGCAAATACCTGGCAGATAATAGGTATTGATGAAGTGTAATATGAATTGACACAATCTTAATAGCTTGATAAATTCAGTGAAGAGTAGTGAAATATAAATGGCTAAGGCCCAAACTAATAAGATTTGAAATCCCCCTCTCAAAGCCCCTTCACTTGTGATAAGATATTCTTGTGAAAAATAATGACTGTATCTAAATATATGTGTGCCCTCAGTACACATTATTCCTCTGATAGAAGACCTGGGCAGAACAAAGAAGTCTTCCTATATCCTCTACTTATAAAGGAAACAAAACATCCAACTTTTCATTTTTCATCAGCTGTACTCCTTGGATTTTAACTCTATTTTTATTATGCTCCCAGAAAATCCTTTCACCATTATTGTATCAAGCTTTGGTATTCACATTTCTTCAGTATCTTCTGTTTTTTTGATTATCCAATCAAAAGGAAAAAAAAAACAAACCTCATTATAGCATATTCCATTTAAAAAGAATAACAGACCAGCCATCAATATTGATGATCAATATTTCATATTATTGTTATTAGAATTATATTTTCATATTCTTTTATTTACTTATATAGTAAAAAATGAATCTAGGTTCTTTGTGTTTTAATTAATTCCCTATGTATCTTAAACCTCAGAGATATTTGATGCAAAAATTATTCCCTATCTTTAGCTTCTTTGTTCTTCAACTATATTTTGTTTGTACTAAGATTTTTTAATTTCATATAATTTAAAATCTATGCTTTATCTTTTTGTGGTCTCTTTTCTCGCTTATTTCATTAAGAATTCTTCCCTTGTCCATCGATGAAAAAGGTACTGTTTTCCATTTTCTTTATCTAAAAAAAGAAGTTACAGAATATTTTGAATGGACTCTGCCTTGGTACTTACCATGCTCTCTCTTAAATCATAATTATTTATATACATATCTTACTTCCCCTCAGTATATTATAAGCTCTTGAAGAGTAGGAGATATATATATATATATATATATATATATATATATGCATATATATATATATAATCTTCATATCTCTAGTGCCTTGTACATGGTATATGCGTAAGTATTTGTTGAATTGGTTTGAATTGAATTATATTGAATTGAACTAGTAGTTCAAATCACTAAAATTTTTTATTAAGTGTTTACAAGATTATAATCATGGTCTTACTGGTCAAAACAA
Source organism: Sarcophilus harrisii (assembly GCF_902635505.1). Taxonomy (NCBI): domain Eukaryota; kingdom Metazoa; phylum Chordata; class Mammalia; order Dasyuromorphia; family Dasyuridae; genus Sarcophilus; species Sarcophilus harrisii. The sequence continues at coordinate 139,637,227 of NC_045429.1, forward strand.
CTGTGGCTGTAGAATCAATTTTGTATTACCTGTAAGAAATGTCTCTGTATTCAGGCTTTATAGAATTTCTAGATGTCTGAATATTAAAGTGTAGTGTAAATATGTAATTGTAGTGTAAAGTGATTTACATCTCTTTATTTGTATAGATTTGTATAGATTCATTTCCATCTTATTTTTTAAAAGAAATATATAGTAATTTTATTTCTTGACCTGGAAAAGATCATTTTAAGAGTAGACAATAAGTTTTAGATTGGGTTTACTAGCACCAATAGATGACTCAAGGAATCAAATAACAGGATCAAAAGAACCTACTATAAATAGTTTTGTAAAGTTCTGTGTATATAATTGAAAGTGCAAAGAAAAATGGATGCCAGTTGTTTTATTTTTTATTTTTTTTTATTTATTTTTTTTGTTTGTTTGTTTCAGTCATTTTTGACTCTTCATGATCCCTTTTGAGGTTTTCTTAGCAAAGATTCTGGTTTGCTGTTTCCTTCTCCAACTCATTATACGGATGAGGGAACTGAGGCAAATTGGGTTAAATTATTTGCCCAGAGTTATTTAACTAGTAAGTATCTGAGACTAAATTTGAACTCAGGAAGATAGGTCTTCCTGACTTCACATTTAGTGCTCTATCCACATCACCACTAGCTGCCCATTTTATTGAAAGGTGGTATGCAAATATATGAAAATAATGCATAATTATAGCATGTGGCACCTATTCTTATCCATTTGTTAAGGAAATGAATGATATATTTTAAACATTTGGATTTCCATTAATAAACTGATTTTTTCTTTTTACTGAGCCTTATCATTTCAGAGTTCCCAAGCTGAATGCTCTACAAAATGATTCCATCACTTAGAGATGGTACAAATAATTCTCCTCACCACAATCATTAAATTGAACTCAGCAAAAAGTACCAAATTCCACCAATAATTTTGTAAATGAATGAAATTTAGCCAAATGATATTTTGGCTTTGTTCTTCATTTGGGAAATGAAACAAATTCTTATTGCAAATATGCTCAGTATCAAATGAAGGCATCAGACTGGATAACCTAAGGTATCTATCAGTTCTGAATCTTACAAACGTTTTGGCCCTAAATGAATGTTACTAGAGGTCATGTTACTTCTTTACTCTAGAAAGGTAATCCTGTGACTAACAATAAGCACTCTTCTCCATCCTAGAACTGAAACCAAAAAATGAACATGGGTTGTAGAGTTGTACCCAGTGCCAGCAATAGTTCCCCTGTAATTTCTTTCTGACTAGTTGTCTGTCACTTTTACCATCTGAGAACTCCTGAAGCTGATGCTGCTATGGCCACAGGTCACTCTTGTGGACTCTCTGGACAGACTAATTCTGCTGTGCCAAGATTTCATTTGAGATGTTATTTTAAAGTTGTTTGGAGGAGAATACTGAGAATTCAGTTGCCTTGCCACCTATAATCTCTCATCTGGACTTTGCCCCTTCAAGATAATATTTGCAAAATTTGTATGCCTTCCATATCCAATGAGTTGCCAAGTCCTGACATTTCTAACTTTGTCATATCTCTCATATATTACTCCTTTGCTCTTCTGACACAGTTACCATCCTGGTATAAACCCTCATCACCTCAAATCTGGATTATTATTTTAGCCTTCTGGTCAGGCTCCCTGCCTCAAGTCTCTTGCTACTCCAGTTCTACCTTCACTCAAATGGCAAATTGATTTTCCTAAAACAAAAGTCTGATCATCCCATCCCAACTCTCTATTCAGTAAATTCCAGATGTTTTCTTTCATTTCCAAGATCAAATATAAAATCCTCTATTGATTTATTTTTTCCTGAGGCAATTGGGATTAAGTGACTTGCCCATGTCACATGGCCAGAAAGTGTGACTAAGACCAATTTTGAATTTAGATCCTCCTGACTTCAGGACTGATGCTCTATCCACTACACCAACTACATAACTCTCTATTTGGCTTTTAAAGCCCTTAATAAGCTGGTCTATTCTTATATTTCTAATCATCATTTCCCTTAATCCCCCTTTACCTTTACATTCTGCAATTCAGTGACACAGGTCTTCTTGAGTTTCTTTGAAAATCAAACTGTACCTCTGGACACAATGCATTTTCTTGGCCCTCTCTCAATCTTGGAATATTCTCCCTCTTCATCTCTGCCTCCTAACTTTTCTGACTTCTTTCCAGTCTCAGCTGATGTTCTGTCTTCTTAAGTCTTAGTATCTTCCCTTTGAGACTATCCCAAATCTGTCCTTTCTATATTTTGTTTATATATAGTTGTCTGCATATTGTCTTCCACCGTAGGCTATGAATTCCTTGAAGAAAGACTTTTTTGTTTGTTTGTTTTTAATTTGTATCACTAATATTTAGTATGGTGATGGCACATAGTAGGCATTTAATGGATGATTCAATTGACTTATTCATTAATTATCAACACAAGCAACTCTTTCCAATTTTGCATAAGTTTTTCTTAGCAAAAATAATTTCTTTTTAAATTTTAAATCACCTTTTAACCACTCTGTGGTAGATCATAGTATCATAGTTCCAGATTTAAAAAGGCCATTTAGTCCAACTCTTTCTTTTAAAGGTGAAGAAATTGTGGTTCACAAAGGTTAAGTGGCTTTTTCAAGGTCATATAGGTAGTAAATGAACATTTTGAATGGGCTCAGTATTGGAGCCTTTTCACTGTGCTAAAACATGCCTGGACTTTTGTCCTCTGACATGGCCTAGGAGAACCCATGATGATCACTTCTATACCAAGATGAGATACTGCAACAGGACTTTAGTGTAAGGTGACACACTAAAAAATTAAATTACCCTGCAATTACCCAGGGAATGATGATAAACCTAGAAATGACTCAGTTGAACTAGAAGAGAGCATGGCATGAAATAATAGGTACATCACTCATGTCACTGCCAAGAAGCCTATTTAGTGTCTGCTCCTGGCTCACAGGCAGCCCTTGCAAATTAGTGGGTGGCTTTTTTTCTGAGCTCACTTAAAATGTTTTTCTCATAGAAATATTGCAGAAATTTGAAGGTAGAGACAACAAAATTAGATTCCTTAAGAAACAATTCTTGAACATAGGCCTGTAGTATATTTGACAATTTTTGTCCTATTAATAGATATCTGAGCAAGCCTAGTGCTCTAAATATAAAACATTGACTCAATAGTGATAAACTCTCTTCTCTTTTAATCCTTCATTAACACTCAATATAGTACATAGTCTTCCTATATTGAATGCATTTTTATATCATATAATGAATCTCCCACAAGAGGGCAAGTAGACCTCAGTTCACATTTAGCCTTTGACACTGACTAGCTGTGTGACTCTGGATAAGTCACTTACCCTCTCTATGCCAGTTTCCTCAGCTATAAAATGGGGATGATAAGAGCATTTACTTTACAAGATTATTGTAAGGATCAAATTAAGTGACATTTGTAAATTACTTATACTAGTGCCTGACACATAGTAGTAACTTAATAAATATTTGTCTCCTTCCTCCCTTTCCTCACTAAATTGTAATCTTCAGGACCTAGAGGTTATGTTTTGTTAGTTTTTGGCTCCGACATATTGTAATCATTTAACAAGTAATTGCTAAATAGAATTGAGATTAGAATATTATGTCATTAATAGAATTGTTCATTTTTAATATTTGGATTATACCTAGGGGTAAAAATATTTCTTAGCCTATTTTCCGATAGGAGTTTTGTAACTTTATGCTCCAAGGACATGTATAATGTATACATTTTTGTTTTGTTTTGTTTTGGTTTTCACCTATGATTCCACTGATTCAGAGAATTCCAGGCAAAGAGGTCTTACTACCAGTATAGACTAAACCTACTAGTATAGACAGTACCTACTGTACTAGTTATAATTCTAGTAACATATTGCATTGAATGGTTAGATGACTTGCTCAGTTTTCTAGAGTCAGTATGTGTCAGAGAGAGGATGAGCCCAGGTTGGCTGTCTATCCACTTATCTAAGCTATCCACACATAAATATGTACATTCATGTATACATACACTATACATGTGAAATAAATATCCTAATTAGTAAAGTTTAAAGATGGCACTGGTTTGCTTCTTTGGGACACTGTGTTTTGAAAGAAATTGTCTTGTTTTTTATGAGATCAGGACTGCTTTTATGTATGCATAAGCAGAACTAATTGACAAATTTGAGTAGATGGGGGTAGTCATAACAGTTACATTTATATTTACTTCTTTTCATAAATGTCTTAACAGAGTCTACTGAAATCAAGACATATTATACTTTTAGAGTTCAGTCTAAATGACTAGAAGGGAAACTTCCCAGCAAATAAATAAATAAATAAATGGAGTTAGAATGATTGTTTCTATTTCTTTAGGAGTAGGACCAGGTACATTTGGACAAATCTTTTGTATTTTGGTTAACTTTGGTCCATTTCAGAATTTCTTTCAATATTCCAGATAAAATTCAAGAGAGCTCTGATCCCAAACATTCTGGGAATAAGCATCAATTAGTATCATTAACCAATTTTAAGAAGCTAGGAGCCTTTGATCAATAAGATTTAGGGCAAGGAGTTCTGGATTTGAAAGCAAAGAGCTTGTGTTCAAATACCAATTCTGCCATTTATCTTGTATGTCACTTTAGAAAAGTTACTTAACTTGTTTGGAACTGAGGTACCTTTTGTATAGATTGAGAATTGGAGTAGTTTATCTCTAAAGTTTTTTTTTTTTTCCTCTGAGGCAATTGGGGTTAAGTGACTTGCCCAGGATCACAACAGCTAGGAAATGTCAAGTGTTCGAAGTCAGATTTGAACTCAAGTCCTCCTGACTTCAGGACTGGTGCTCTATTCACTATACTACTTAGCTTCCCCTGGTATCTATGATCTTGTGAATGTATTAGATTACATTCTCATTTTCCAGATAAAGAATCTGAAGCCTGGGGATATTAGCTGACTTCTTCAAAATCATTAAGAAAAGGAGTGACTACAGCTGGAACTAGAACCTTGGTTTCTCAACCTTTACCCATTTCTACTGCCACTGCCATTCTGGTGCTTTTTCTATTATATTTCATTGCCTTTGTCTCTCCATAAGATTACTGAAAGGCCCTCTTCCTCTCCTCCCCTTAGTAAGGGCACATTCACTAAGAGGCTTTTTTTTTTTTTTTCAAATTCCATAGCTCTATTAGGAAGACTGAAAGATATGATAGAAGAAAGGAATGATGTTTCCATATGAATGGAAAGAAAGAAGGAAATAAACATTTCATTTAAGTACCTACTATTATTGGAGGCACTATGCTAAATGCTTTACAATTATTTCATTTCATCCTCACAACAGCCATAAAAAGTGGTGCTATTCTTATCCCCCTTTTATAGTTAAACAAACTGAAACAAAGAGAAATTAAGTAACTTACTCTGGATAAGTAAGAAGATAACTATCTTAGCTTCATTTCTGGAATATGTGCTTCTCTTAATTTAATTCCAAATTCATTAACTTTCTTAGTTATGTAATATTATTCATCTAAAATGTGCAGTTTATTATAATTCGCAGAACTTTTCCAGTAAAATTGCTGTCTTCTCATACCTCCTATGTTATATATCCAAAGCACTTTATATCCCAGTGATCCTGGCTTAGGCAGGGAAAATTATGTTGTTATCAGACTGGGGAAATAATTTAACAATATATTATTAGCTTCAAGATTCTGATCATACATTGCTATGATATATGGCATAAGATAATAGTTTAAACCAAAAATTATTAAACTAGAGTTTATGAACTTAAAATTTTTTTTATATTTTAATGTAATATATAATTATATTTAATATAATATAATAATTTTAATATATTCCTCTGTAGTTTAAAGTATTCTCTCTCTCTCTCTCTCTCTCTCTCTTTCTCTCTCTCTCTCTCTCTCTCTCTATATATATATATATATATATATTTGGATTTAAGAACTTTATTTTGAAAAGGCGTCCATAGGTTTCCAAGGACTGCCAAAGGGTTCCATAACAACAACAATAAAAAAAGGCCTTTTGAAAGCACATGTAGGCAATCAAAGTATCCTCTCTCAAACATGTTTTTTAAGCAAAGCAGAGTCACAGAATATCATGGTATGTTCTGTTGTCTCTCCAAGGTGTCTCTCCCACATGTCCATCATAACTTTACTGGAAGCAGGCTCTCTGGTTTTCTCCACATAAGGAGATATATTACAAAGGTATTCTGTGCATGTGCCAATCCATATCATGACAAAATTTGTAAATGAATTTTTGTAGGCACAACATACCTTTTTAGGAAAAAATAATAACAAAATTCTTTTGTAAGAACAAAAAGTCTAGAATATAAAAGGAACTAATGAAAAAATGCAAAAGAAGGAAATTTAGCAGTACTAGATCATAAACTATATTATAAGGCTATAATTATCAAAACTATCAGATACTGGCTAAGAGATTGAAAGGTACCTCAATAGAATAGAATAAACAAGCAATTTATAGCCATAAATAAATACAGTAATCTTATATTTGACAAGTGTAAAAAGTTAAGTTTTAGGTATAAGAATTCATTATTTGGTAAAAATTGAAAAATTAAAATCAATTGGCAAAAATTGGGCATAAACAAATATCTAACATCATTTGCCAAGATAAGATCAAAATACATAATCTAGATATAAAGAGAGATATTATAAGAAAATTTGAGGATCATGGTATATATTATCTATCCAATTTATAGATAAGTGAATAATTTATGAATAAGCAAGAGATCAAGAAAGTTATGTATAAAATGGAAATTTTCTGTTTCATTAAATAATTAAAAAGGCTTTGGACAAATAAAACAAATGTACCCAATCAGAAGGAAAGCATAAAATTAGTGGGAAAAATTATAGACAGATTCTCAAAGGTTCCCTACTTCTTTGAATGCATGCTTCATGACACTTTTGGGCTCATCATTGCTGGGTGACATAATAGATGTTTTCCAGGTCTGGAATTAGGAAGATCTGAGTTCAAATCTAGCTGTATGATCAGGAACAATTCATTTAATCTCTGTTTGACTCAGTTTTCTCATTTATAAAATGTGAATAAAAATAGAATCTACCTGCCAGTATTATTATGAAAATCAAATAATTATAAAATGCTTAGCACAGTACTTAGTACATAGTAAGCATGAAATAAATGCTAATTGTTGTTATTGCTTAAATTATTGCTTAAAATTCCAATAACCATGCCCTTGTGACTCTGCTTCCACACATTACTCAGAAAATTACCAAGAGCTTTATCACAGGGCAGACCTAACATTCTGATTCTTTCCATGGTTCACAGATGAGGTGGAGGGTCAACTGAACTCATTTCTTTGAAACATAAATATATGAGTCTTAAATGACTCTGGTAGCTTAAATTAAGAAAATTATTCAGATGACTACAATCACATTCTCGTATCCAGTCTCTAAACCTACCTTCAAAAAGATATCTTATAAAACTTTATTAGCAATTTTAAAATGTAAGCTTTATAAAATCTTTTAAAATTGTAACTCAAAAACAGGAAGAACATTATTGCTAATATATTTAATAGATTAAAAAGATTAGAAAAACCTAAAAAAAACCACCCTAATTTAATTTTGAAAACACTGAAACCGTTTGAGCAACATCATCTTCAGTGAAATAATTGACAGGCAAGAATAGGAAAGCAGTGATGACTTTACCAATATTATCAAGGGTACCATCATCCTGCTAGTCACCCAAGCTTACAACTTATGTCATCATCCATAACCCAATATATCTAATCCATTGCCAAAACTTGTCATTTCTACCTTCCCAATATCTCTTGTATGTGTTTCCTTTTCTCCAATACAGCCATGTGGTTCATTCAAACTCTTAGAATCATTTACTTGGACTACTGCAATAACCTCTAAATGGCCTTAGTTGTCTCCTATTCCTAGAATCTCTTGCCTCACTTCCAACTTTTAGTTTCTTTCAAGCCTCAGCTCAAATCTTATTTTCTGCAGATAGCCTTTCCCATTATCTGATTAGTATGTGCATTCACTGAGGGCAGAGATTGTTGTCTTTTTTTATATCCCTAATGCTTAACATAATGGATGCCACAGAGTAGATACTTAATATAGGGTGTAGAGTATATTCAAGGAAAACGAGTACGTCTTGGGTGAGGGATGCTGAGTCCTAAATTGGGAAGGTTGCTTTCCATCTTTGTTGTCCACCTGATTCACTTAACTCTCACCTGTGGCTTCAAGAAGCTGTAATGTGCATAATGGCCACACTCCAGTAAACTGTTTTGATAGATGGACTAAAACAGGGAACCAAGGGTTCTCAACTCCTATGGTGAGTTAAGGGGTGTTATGGGCCAGAACTCTGAACTTGAAACAAAGGATTCTTCAAGGTACTAAGTCAGTGGAATTGATAGAGACAATAGTTATCTAATTTAGCATGGTTCAGTATGATTGATTTAATCCTACAAGGAGATGTTATGGGTCAGAACTTGAAACAAGGTACTAAATGGAACTGAGGAGACAATGGTTAAATCTAGATTAGCATTGATTTAATCCTACAACAAATAATGGTTTCCTAGTGATATGATGATTGTTGTATACTCCGTGTGGGGCATATAAGGAGAAGGTCTCAGGGCCAGAAAGGACAAGCACACTATCTCGGAGCCTCAGCCAGAATCAGAACTAGGGAAGACCAGAGAAGTAGTGGCAGTCCTTCTGCCTCCCCAATAGAAACAAAAACACATTCAGGAGGACCTCAAGAAGCTGGCAGAAGCAGAGAAGACAAAGGACTGGCAGCAAGAGCTTAAGATCTGGGAACCAAGGAGAGAGGTAGATCTCTAAGAAAGCTAATTGGGGCCCAGGAAAGGAGACAAGACTTGGAAAGAGACAATAAAGGATTTGGACTTTAATACCTGGCCACATTTAGGATGATTACTAAACTGAAATGAAGGTTGCCTCCAGAGACCCCAAGGAAACCCCAACAAGAGAACATTACATTTTAAAGAGAATATTACAATGGGGCATCTAGCCAAACCTTTGAAGACTTCCCCTGGTGGGATGGATGAATGAAAACAATTTGTTTCAATAGTCATAAAGACATGTGTAGCAGGTGCTGTAGAGCACTTAGAGCTTGGTTAGACATCAAAAACACTTAAGTCACCCAATGCATCTTGAGTCATCACCATTGGTTATTGAGTATGAGGACCTTGTGCTGATATTTATTAACTATGTGACTTTGGGCCTTGATTTTCTCTTCCATAAAATATGGGATTAAATGACCTCTTTTGTCCCTCTTAAATATATATATATTTATGTATATATATATATATATGTTTATATCTATATATATGCCTATATATAATTTATCCAATTCATATCTTTGTTCTTCATGTCTAGAATAGCACACAAACCACCCTACCTCCTTTCTGTTGAATTCATATTCTTCATTAAAGGCCAGCTCAGATATTCATTTCTCTGATCATGTCCTCCCAAGTGAAAGTGAAATCATTCTCTTCAATTGTCACAATATCTTAAACCTCTTTCATACATGAATTATGCCCTGCTTCTCATTTTTTTATTTGGATATTCATTTTAGTTTCCCTATTACAATATCAGTTCATTGAGAGCAGAATTATATCTTATTCATCTCACACAGGACCTTACACATAGTAGGCTAATTGTTGAATTGAATAAATGAATGAGAATGAAAGGAAAATTGGACACAGAACAAATACATTGTAAAAATGTGGAAGAGAGAAGGTACATTGTAGCTTTTCCAGGGAGGGCAGACATAGATAAGGTGATAATTGTTTGGGGGATGGGGGGAGAGAACAAACAATAAACAAAACAAAACAAACAAAAATAAAACCAACTTCAAAGGTAGGGAGTTGAGAGGACTTCTGAGGAGTAGAGTTTCAGTTCCATAAACAGAATGATTGTGGGTGTCCATAAGCCACTTCAAAACAGCATGATAGTGGAGAAGGGAAGAGGTTAGGGTCTCTAGGGCTCTACTGTTTAGCCATAAACAGAGTGGGTATCAGTGAAAAAAGATAAAAGTGTTCTTTTGTCCTAGTACCCCAAACTAATAAAGAAATGAGAGCAGAAAGGCCATATAAGGCCCAGAGCAAGATAAATAATGTCAGCCAGAAGAAAGAGAAACACTAATGGCTTAAGAAAAACCAAGAATATCCTCAAACTGTCAGAGAATAAGGACACAGATAATCAAGGCATTGAAATGCCTTTGGAAGATTAAAGAAACTAGCAGATGTGTAATCATTAGGGGATGATTTTATGAGTGTATAGCAAACTGTTCATATTCCAAGAACACAGAATAAAACTATGGAAAGAGAAAAAAATGGAAAGGGTAGGTGACAATGAGAAATATTCATTTAAGATCAAGATATTCCAATTCTACTTCTCCCACAAGCACCTATATTTTGGTTAACCCACAAAAAAGCACAGAAAAAGTAGTAGGAAAAATGAGCAAAAATACTTTAGAATATATTATTGAAAACTTCTATCAAGACAATGTTATTTGTTCCTATGTGTTTGTAAAGGAAACCAAACAATGCAAGCTTATTTGATTTATCATATAATATACTTAATATTTGTTAATTTATTTGAAAAGAAATCTTCAAAATATGAAATCAATTTTCAAAGATTATTTTATTTACCATTGGGCTTTTTTTGAAATAAATTGATAGTTTATAGTTTATTTTCCTTGAGGAAGAAACAGTGGTGACAAAAGTGCTAGGGGGTTCCCTTCGTAAGGAGATATAGCCTGGAATAGAGAGGAATTTCTAAATGACTTTTTAGATAGAGTACTAAATTTGAAATCTGACTTCCAGTGTTCTAAATGACTGAGTCAATTGTAAAATGATAGAGTTTTTTTTTTTTTTTTGCAGTCTTTTTTTTTATTTATTTTTTTTATTTAATAGTCTTTTATTTACAGGATATATACATGGGTAACTTTACAGCATTAACAATTGCCAAACCTCTTGTTCCAATTTTTCACCTCTTACCCCCCCCCCTCCCTAGATGGCAGGATGACCAGTAGATGTTAAATATATTAAAATATAACTTAGATACACAATAAGTATACCCGACCAAAACGTTATTTTGCTGTACAAAAAGAATCAGACTCTGAAATATTGTACAATTAGCTTGTGAAGGAAATCAAAAATGCAGGTGTGCATAAATATAGGGATTGGGAATTCAATGTAATGGTTTTTAGTCATCTCCCAGAGTTCTTTTTCTGGGCATAGCTAGTTCAGTTCATTACTGCTCCATTAGAAATGATTTGGTTGATCTTGTTGCTGAGGATGGCCTGGTCCATCAGAACTGGTCATCATATAGTATTGTTGTTGAAGTATATAATGATCTCCTGGTCCTGCTCATTTCACTCAGCATCAGTTTGTGTAAGTCTCTCCAGGCCTTTCTGAAATCATCCTGTTGGTCAAAATGATAAGAGTTTTAAGGGACTTTAAGGATATGAGTTCTCATCTTTTTTCTAAAGATTTACTGCATCCTCAAAGATCTATTCTTGTTCCACTTCTTTTCTCTCTCTACACTCTCTCATTTGGCAATAAAACTTAGTCCCACTGCTTCAATTACCAGTTCTTTGCTGATAACTCTAAGAGTAAACTCCAGTCGTAATTTCTCTTCAGAGCTTCAGATCAGTATCTCCAACTGCTTATCTTTTATGTTCATCTGAATGTCCCACTAGCATCTCAGACTCAGCATGACCATATCTTTCTACACAAATCTAATTCTTTTGGCTTTACTATTTTTCTCTGTGAAATCAGCATTAATTCAATTTCTTATAGCAAAATTTTGGATTTATTATGGACTTCTGAAATCATAAATTTAAAGCTGAAAAGAGCATTGAAATTCACCTAATCTGACTTAAAGGTACTTATAATCCAGGAAATTTAAGTGATTTTCCTCACTAAATTCACACAGGTAGTAAATGAAAGAATCAAATTACTTTATTCTTCTTCCTCACTAACTTCTTATCAGTAATCAACCACCAAATTCTATTGATTCTTTGTCCACAAGATTTGTCACACTCAACTTCTCCTCCATCTCTTCACTGTAACAACTTTGAGACAGGCAAGAATTTGTGTGAAGATCAATTGACAAGGGAATAGAAATGAATTTATCAATGGAATATATTAAAGACTACTTAAAACAGAGAAGTTTGGAAAATAAAGCACAAGCCTGATTCATCAAATGATAAATTCAAGAACAAAATTCTGTTGTTTTTTTGTTTGTTTGTTTTTGTTTTTATTTTTTCTGAGGCAATTGGGGTTAAATGACTTGTTCAGGGTTACATAGTTAGGAAGTGTTAAGTAGTCTGAAGTCACATTTGAACTCAGGTCCTTCTGACTTCAGGGCTGGTGCTCTATCCACTGCATCACCTAGATGCTCCAACAAAATTCTTAAAAAAAAAAAAGAAATACAATTCTTTTATACACTTGAGAATAAAATTCTTGAGGTACACAGATGAAGAATTCTGAGGAGGAAAAAAAGGGGAGTTTTCTAAAGAAAAAGAAAAATTGATGTGGATGTCCAGAAAACTCACCAACCTACTGACTTTTTTAAAAGATATGGATAAAAAATGAAAGTAAGGAAATGTAACTGAAGGTGAATACAGGACTTTATATGATTCTGCAAAAAATATATCATCAGTACTAAAGCTTAGAGTGATATGAATCTAGAAAAGAAAAATAAAAACAACAATAATTTTAAAATTTATATTAAAGAAAAGAGAACCAGAGAAGGAAGGTGCTTGAAATGGATTGGACAATAATAACTGGCCACAGAAGGAGAAAGCAAAGTTGCTCAATTCTCATTCTATTTCTGTTTTGTCTACCAAGGAGATGAAACTTTGTCCTGGAAATCATGGAATAAAAATGATCAACAGAGAGTTGATTTCTAAAATAAGTGAGATGATACTTGTCTTTTATGAATTCAAGTCACCTGATCCAGATGAACTGCATTCTCAGGTACTCAAAGAACTGACAAATATGATTACTGAGTCAATGTCAGTGATATCTGAAAGATTGTGGAATATGAAAGAGGTACCACAAGGCTGGAAAATAGTAAAAGCTGTACAATGTCTATAAGATGATAATTAGCATAATAAGATTATAGCTAAGAAAAACGCTTAAGGGAAAGAGAAGTTTATAGTTTAGGGATCCTGGGATCATTTGTTGCTGGCTGTCCGTGTCCTATACTAACCTCACTTTACCTTTTCTTAAAACGTGGATAAGCTACACTCAAAACTTCCATACCCCTTTGCTCATCTGGCTCAGACCTCACTGGCCATTTTGCAACAGTTTTCTAATAGTAACATCAGATATTGTAATCCAGTTAGATATCCCTGTGTGAGAACTCATCCCTTGCCTAAAAAATCATGACCTTTATCTAGCCCTCCACAAGTTACCCTAATGTGAAAGGGATAAAGGTCTCAGGCAGTCATTCCATACATTGACAAAATGGAGTTACAAGAGCTTGATTAAAAAAAAAAATAAATGTGCCAAGTCTAAGGCAGCCTCTTACATGACCATTGTTGAATCTCATCTCCTCACTGATAACCACTTGTACATTTCTGAAAGGTAGTTGGAAATAAGAGACTGGAAGTCAGCAGAGAGATTAGGGTATGATAGATAGCTTTGAGAATCATCAGCATAGAGATGATAATTAAATCTATGGACGTTTGATGAGATTACTAAGTTAAATAGAAGAAGGAGAAGAGAAAATCCTATGTGTTAGCTAGAATCAGAGAACTTAACTTGGAAGAGGATACAGCAAAGGGAATGAGAAGTATTGTATTGATAGGTAGAAGGAGAACCAGGAGAGAGTGATCTTCCAAAAAGGTAGAAAGTTTAGAATATCAAGCAGTGTGATGGCCGTGTTAAGAACCCAGAGTATATTAGAATCAGCCGGAGTCAGAATAAGGGAGAATGCTTGATCTTTATTCTTTGCGGAGGTGAAAGGGGAATGGTGATATGAAGTGAGAGCAGTTGCAAAACGAATTCGGCCCGCAGTGCCTCTCCCTCTCTTACTCCACCTACCCAAATCATCTCTATGTCATTTCCTATACAACACATCAAAACTGTGCCTTCAAGAGGGCACAGTGAAGAGGGGAAGGTAGCATTTAAATGGGACTTAGGAGCAGGAAAGTTGAGAGGAGAGAAGAATAAGGAATCAGAAGGTAGAAGTGGGTTATAGCATTTGGGTGGTGACTTATAGGGGTTCAGAAGCATTAGGATGTGTAGGGTTTAATCAAAGGTGAGAATATTCTCCTTTGAGTATAAGGTACCATTCCTCTTCCCAGAAGAGGATGGAGATCAGGCAGGAGATGGAATACATATGATCAGACAAGAAGAAAGAATAAAGATTAGGCAGGAGACTACAGTGGAGATGGAAGTCCTGCTCTCTGTCAACTTTTCCCTTTCTCTTCCCTTAAAAGAAAGCTGGTCAGAAAAGGTCAGTGGAGTGGGCCTATTGTAAAAAGTTTCATTTATACTGAGCCTTGAAAGGAATAAGAGATTTTAAGAGATTATAAAGATGGAGAAGATTCAAGATTTTAGAGACAAAAGGGAAATGGAATGTTTTATGTGGAAAACATTATTCACCATTTTGTTTGGAACAATTATTGCATGAGGAGGAAGAGTGTAGTTAGCCTGAAGAGTGAAGTTACCCTGAAATCTATAGAGACAATAGGGAGCCACTAAAGCTCTGAACAGGAAATTGACATAGTTAGATTTGTGCTTTAGAACCAACCCAGGAGAGATGTGATGAAGCCTGCATTAAAATGATTCTGGTGTTAATCAACAGAAAAAGATTTACTAGTCAATTATTCCAAGGTATAATCAACAAGAGGGGTAGTCCTACAATAGAATAACTAAAAGATGTGTCACAAAAATGCAGAGAGGAAATTGTGCCAAAGAAGATGGAATAGGCAACAGTTTCAATAATTACTAAGAGGACAAAAAGGATAAGAACTAAGAAAAGGCCATTTGATTTGAGGAAAAACAGGTGAGTAGTGATCTTGGAGAAAGCTATTTTACTTTAATAATGGGATTAGAAGCCAAACTAAACGGTGTTGAAAATAAATGAAAGTGAAATGAGCAGGACCATGAGATCATTATATACTTCAACAACAATACTATATGATGACCAGTTCTGATGGACCTGGCCATCCTCAGCAATGAATTCCACCAAATCATTTCCAATGGAGCAGTAATGAACTGAACCAGCTACGCCCAGAGAAAGAACTCTGGGAGATGACTAAAAACCATTACATTGAATTCCCAATCCCTATATTTTTGCCCACCTGCATTTTTGATTTCCTTCACAAGCTAATTGTATAATATTTCAGAGTCTGATTTTTTTTGTACAGCAAAATAACAGTTTGGTCATGTATTAAAAAAAAATGAAAGGTGAGAAAAATAAAAGCAAGTGTAGATAGCTTTTTGAGGTGTTTGGTAAAAAGAGAGAAGAAAAAATGTAGCAGGATAGCTTGAGGGGATAGTAAAAATTCCTTTTTTTAAATATTGGGGGGAGATTTGGGTTGTTTTTGTTTTTTTTGTTTTTTGTTTAGCAAGGCAATTGGGGTTAAATAACTTACTCAGATTCACACAACTACTAAGTGTTAAGTGTCTGTGGCCAGATTTTAACTCAGGTCCTCCTGATTCCAGGACCAGAATCCTCTGTGGCATCTAATTGCTTCTGGGTATGTTTTATTAATAACAAATGAAAGCCAGTAAAAAGAGACTGAAAATTAGGGAGAGAAGGGAGATGATCAAAGAGGTAAGATCAAAGAGATAAGATGGACTAAGATCAAAGGTAGAAACTCTGAGTCACTTATAGGAGAGTCTAGATGGTACTTGGTGTCAGTGTCACTGTAATTATTATACCTTCAATGCTCCTCATTTTCAATTATGAATATAATAATTTACAAAGAAAACCATTTGTTTTTCCAAGTACCTTTATTTTTATTTTATTTTCAGTATTTTTTTTTTTTTTACTGGATGCTTGTAAGAAGTAAGGAGAAGTAAAATAGGTTATTATTTTATTTATATAGAAGTTTTCTTCAGGAAAGAAGCATTATTTCCCAATTTGAAATTTCTAGCCAATTTAAAATGGGCACAAACATCAATTTTCCTTCCTCTGATGTTCTAGTTTCTAATGCTGAAGGCTATTTGATTTCTAGAGACATGCTTGGGAGGCATAGGGTTGGAAGATGTTATGTAGGTACAAAAGCTCTCCAAGATCCCATAAGCCCACCATGAATGACAAATCTGTGTTTTTCCCCATTTGGAAACCCTGGAGATTTGCAGTAATACAAATCTAAGACCTGCTGTCATCCTTAAATCATCTAAGTTGGAAACCAAGCAAGACCTCTAATCTTGACAATTCTTTTTAATGTGTACCTCCCTGTCATCACCAAAGGTTGGCACTCCTGACTCGCACATCCTACTGCTCTGGTCAGAGATGAAGCTGCCTGTCTTGTGTGTGTGTGTGTGTGTGTGTGTGTGTGTGTGTGTGAGAGAGAGAGAGAGAGAGAGAGAGAGAGAGAGAGAGAGAGAGAGAATAAGAGAAAGAAAGAAAAAAGAAAGAGAGAGGAAATGGAGAATATAATTTTATTTGTTGTGCTTGCTTATTGATGCTATATCTTCTGGTAACATATTAGAAATTGATTTTAGGAGACTGTATCTTGACTTCTTGAGGATGGAAATAAAGTAATGGTAGATAAATAGTCATATGTCAAAAGGGACCTGATGTCAAAGCTCTGCAAAGAAATCATTTTGATTCATCATTCTTAAGACAGCACATGTGTATGAGAAACAAATTTGGATGACTTCTTAAAAACAGGCAAAGATAGTTTCAATAAATCTAGTTATTTGACAATTTTCACAATCAGCAGTTTCCTGCTCCTCTTTTCCTGACACTAGGAAGGTGACAGAGTAGGGCTTACTCTGCAGGCAAAAAAAAGAGTTATACTTTTTTTTTTAATTTATTAATTTATTTTTTATTATACTAACGTTTTATTGACAGAACCCATGCAGGGGTAATTTTTTTAAACAACATTATCCCTTGAACTCACTTCTGTTCCAATTTTTCCCTCCTACAACTCCACCCCTTCCCCTAGATGGCAAGCAGTCCTATATATGTTGAATATGTTGTAGTATAGCCTGGATACAATGTATGTGTGCAGAACCAAACAGTTTTCTTGTTGCACAGGGAGAATTGGATTCAGAAGGTAAAAATAACCCGGGAAGAAAAACAAAAATGCAAACAGTTTACATTCATTTCCCAGTGTTTTTTCTTTGGGTGTAGCTGCTTCTGTCCATCATTGATCAATTGAAACTGAATCAGGTCTCTTTGTCAAAGAAATCTGATTACATCTTCATACAGTATCATTGTTGACATGTATAATGATCTCTTGGTTCTGCTCATTTCACTTGGCATCAGTTCATGTAAGTCTCTCCAAGCCTCTCTGTATTCATCCTGCTGGTCATTTCTTACAGAACAATAATATTCCGTAACATTCATATACCACAATTTATAGAACAGTAATATTCCATAATATTCATATAACCACAATTTACCCAACCATTCTCCAATTGATGGGCATCCATTCATTTTCCAGTTTCTAGCCACTACAAACAGGGTTGCCACAAACATTTTGGCACATACAGGTCCCTTTCCCTTCTTTAGTTTCCCCTTGGGGTATAAGCCCAGTAGTAGCACTGCTGGATCAAAGGGTATGCACAGTTTGATAACTTTTTGGGCATAATTCTAGATTGCTCTCCAGAATGGTTGGATTCGTTCACAACTCCACCAACAATGTATCAGTGTCCCAGTTTTCCCGCATCCCCTCCAGCAATCATCATTATTTTTTCCTGTCATTTTAGCCAATCTGACAGGTGTGTAGTGGTATCTCAGATTTGTCTTAATTTGCATTTCTCTGATTAATAATGATTTGGAACACTCTTTCACATGAGTGGTAATAGTTTCAATTTCATCATCTGAAAATTGTCTGTTCATATTCGGTATGGTATAACTCTTGACAGAAATCCCTGTTCTGTTTTTTAGTTTTAATAATCTGTTTTTGTATGGCACAGTTTGAGGAAGAATCTTCGTCTTCAATCCCTCCACCAGTCTCTTGCAGGTAAACCATTTACCTTGAATTCCTTTGTTTTAAACGTATGTTTCCATCTTTAATATTCTCTTTAAATAATTTTGAAAAGTACTCCTGGAGGGCATGAATATAATAGTATGCTATTCATTCACCCACTCTAGCATGAATTATTTTTTTTTCCTGTAAAAGGAAAGAAAAGGCAGAATGAAAAAAGATGGGGGATCCTAGAGGAGGAAGAAGAGAGTGACTAAAATGAGGTAAAGACACAGGAAGGTTAGGTGCAAGGTGACATTATAAATTTTTGTAATTTGCAAGTTTGCTACCTATTACATTGATGCTTTGGATTATATTTTGTCTACTAGTTTAATCCTGACACATTGTGTAATTTCATTATTATTCATGCACATCTTCAACTCCCTGTCCTTCATTTATGGAAAAAATCATCTTATTTGTTTCATTTTATAACAGCTGATGAAAGAGAAGCATTTGCTTTGTAGTTCTGACTTGACTTAGATAAATCTCTAAATATTTTCCAGTTGCTCTAATCATCTCACCTTTGGACTCTAAAGAGCAGATCTCAGAATATTGCCTAATGAACCTGTCTTGCTTGTTGTCTAGGTTGACTGCTTCAGGTTAGCAGAACACCAGAAGCACATAATTCTCTCTGGAGGTTAATGTCTTCCATTTTTTTTAGTTCAAGTGAATCAGTTAGAAGTTCTTAAAAAGACAAAGGAAGATTTTTTGCCAGATACATGAGTTGAATTGAAGATGGAATTACATATAGACAGTATATACATTTAGAACAGTATCTTACTAATACAAATAGTAAACATTTAATAAGTTCATCTTTTGTTTTGAAGAGGACCAATGGCATCATACTTTCCCATGAATTAGATTTTAAGTGAGGCACAAAGTCATTAGTTTCCCTTTCTACTCCAGAGTCATCAAACTTTAGGAGCAAGACAAAAGTTAAGGTGACTGGTGATAGCTCGGGATTCAGATGATGACCTTAGAGTCTTTGATGTCTGACAGTGCTCAAAGTGTTCCACTGTGCCTGTTTCAGCTGCCTTCCTGGCTGTTGAAATAAACTGTTCTCACCCACACATTCCATCAAGGAAAGTCTTCACATTTTTGGAGTAGACATCCTCTTAACTCTCAGATAAGTTTGAGATCACTGGTTACCCTCAATCTGGTTTTGTCTTTCTGACAAAATGGTTTTACAAAATGGGACCACTGTGCATACTACAGCTTCTTGAAGCCACAAGTGAGAGTTGTGTGACAACTAGATACCAAAGGTTATAAGAAGCCTTGAAAAGGGCTTAGTCACCAAAATGTGGCAAGAAGGCTTGAAAAGGGATTGGTAAGCCTTCACATCAGAGGTGATAAACTTTTAATGAATGATAAACTTTAATGATTGAAACTTAGGAAAAAACTTGTTCTAGTATTAACATGAAGTATTTTAAAGATTTTACTAAACATTTTGGTCAAGAAACCATTTTGTAAAGAAAAATCTTATCCATTTTTCTATAGCCATTTAATAAATCAATTTGATAAGTTTCATGTAAATATATACTGTGTTCCACACTGATTTAGAACTGGAAGGGAGCTTAGAAGTCAACTCCTTATTTTACAAATGAGGCTTTGAGATAATAAGTGAGTTGTCCAGGATCTCACAGCTACTAAGTGTCAAATGTAGTCCAGTAACTCCAGATTCAGCAAATTATTCATGATTCCACATGGGTTACTGAAAAGACAGAATTTTTCATCAGAAATAGGGAAATTACAAATAGGTACTAAGGGAAAAATAATGAATTCTAGGGCAACTAGGTGGCTCAGTGGATAGAATACTATACTAGAGGTCAGGAAGACCTAAATTCAAATCCAGCTAAAGATGCTTACTACTTGTGTGACTCTAAGCAAGTTTCTTGCCTCTCTTTGTCTCAGTTGTTTGAAGGGGAATTTCAGATAATTCAGGGATTATGGGCCAGAACTATGAACTTGAAACAAAGGATTCTTACAAGGTACCTAAGTCAGTGGAATTGATAGAGACAATAATTTAGCATGGTTCAGTATGATTGATTTAATCCTACAAGGAGATGTTATGGGCCAGAAGTTGAAATAAGGTACTAAGTGGAATTGAGGAGACAATGGTTAAATATAGTTTAGCACTGATTTAATCCTACAACAAATAATGGTTTCCTAGTGATATAATGATTGGTGTATACTCAGTATAAGCAAGAAGCTCTCAGGGACAAAAAAAAAAAAAAGCAGGCACATTAGAAGTTCTTGAAGGCTGACACAAATTCATTCCATCTTCCACCTTCGTGGTGGCTGAAGGTTGGAGCACAAACCTTTGGATTTGGAGAGATTCAGAGGCCAGAGAAGGCAGGCAGGAGCTCAAGCTCTTGGAACCAAGGAGAGAGATAGGCCTCTAAGAAAACAAGCTGAGGCCCAAGTGAAGGAGATAAAACTTTGAAAGTGATAATAAAGGATTTGAACTTTAACACCTGGCTGTACTTGTGGTAATTACTGAACTGAAACAAAAGCTGCTCCCAGAGACCCCAAGAAAACTTCAACAGAGAACATTACATTTTAGAGAGAATATTACATTCAGGTGAGTCCTTGCCCCGATTATGCAATCTTGGCCCCACCCTCCCATAAGCACTTGATTAGTCATTATTCATCATCTTTTTTGAATATCTTGTTATGAATCCTTAGAAATATTTCTTTATGAGAAATCTTTAATGTCAAGGTTTCCTAGCCACGAATAGCTATCACAAAGGATTAAAAAAAGTGAGGCTATATGGAACATCAGATGAGGAAATTTTTTTTTTTTTTTTTTTTTTTTTTTTTTTTTTAGCTACAGTCACTTAGCAAAATTCTATGCTAAAATATAAGGGAATTATGTTCTGCATCTGTGAGGCAGGATGTGCCTAGCATCATCACAGATAATTCAAGGAAAGAAAAATGAGCCATTAGTCAAATTCTCTTCAAAGAGGTCTAAGTTCAGATCCTCTCCCTTGATTTCCTTTACAGATTACTAACTAAAATTTAGCTGTTTTCATTTGCCTAAAACAACCTTCCCCTTTTGGTACAGTCCCCCACCTTTATCATCTTAGCCAAGACTATTTATTTACAGATATTAGAATTTGAGAATCTGAATAGATGATGGGGGGGGGGCAAAATAACTCACAAGCAAATAAAAGAAAAACCCAGCTGAATTTATAACCCATTAAAGTCTCTACACATATACATAAATTAAGACACACTAAATTCTCTGTGGAGACTATGAGAGTATTTAAAAAGCAACCTATTAATAAATGCTACAAAACTCAATTTTCATAGTATCATGAGTATCTTACAATTGAAAGGGATTTAAAGGCTACAGATTTGGAGTTATAGATTTTAGCAATGATCTAGTCCAGCCTCATTTTACACAAGTAAACCTTGACCCAAAGGATTAAATCCCTTGCATCAAATCGTGCAGCTAACAAGTGACAGAATCTCTGATTCCAAAGCTAGCTCTCTTTTGACTAGGACACTGTTTCTGCTCTCACCTTGACAATAAGATATAGAACTGGGCCTAAAGTCAGGAAGATTTGAATTCAAATCTCATTACATTCTTGCTGTGTGACTCTGGGCAAGTCACTATACACCTGGCTGCCTCATTTTTCTCAATGTAAAACAGCAGTCATGATTGTACTTACCTCACAGAGTTGTGAGGATCAAATGAGTTAATATTGATAAAATACCTACTATGTAGTAGGCACTTAATAAATAATTATTTTCTTCCCCACTTCCAAGACATACATTCTGATGGAGGTTATATTGTACTTCCAAACAAATTAATAGTCACTTCCAAAAGAGTTCTTTAAATATTACAATCAATTTTTAATTTTTTTCTTTTATATCATCATAGCTTTCTCCAATATCTTTCTATATCTCATGCCAGAGAGTTTAATGATTTTTAAAGCTTCAAGGTTCAATAGGTAACCTAAAGGATATTTTTAAAAATCATCAACCATTTCCTGATTATTACTAGAAAGTTGTCAGAATGTTGTTTAGAAAAGCCTTGTACCCCAAACTCCAGTTTTTAGAATAAAACCTCACTATTTCATAAAAATTGCTGGGAAAACTGGAAAATAATATGTCAGAAACTTGGCATAGACTTACATCTCATATCCCATACCAAAATAAGGTCAAAATGGATATATGATTTGGGCATAAAGTATGAAACTATAAACAAATTAGGAGAACAAGGGATAATTTACCTATCAGATGTTTGGACAAAGGAGGGGTTTATGACTAAAGAATAATTAGAGAACATTATGAAAGGCAAAATTGGCAATTTTGATTACATTAAAAAGATTTTATACAAACAAACCAACAGAAACAAGATTAAAAAAGGAAGTACAAAGTTGGGAAAAAAATCTTTGTAACCAACATTTCTAATAAAGGTCTCATTTCTAAAATATATAAAGAACTGTGTCAAATTTATAATACAAATCATTCCCCAATTAATAAATGGTCAAAGGATATGAACAATTTTCAGATGTTGAAATTAAATCCATTTCTAGTTATGTAAAAAAATGCTCTATATTACTGTTGATTAAAGAAATGCAAATTAAAACAACTCTGAGGTACCCCCTCACACCTCTTAGATTGACTAAGATGAAAGGATAAGATAATAATAAATGTTGGAAGGGATGTGGGAAAACTGGGATACTCATGCATTGTTAATGGAGTTGTGAAACTATCCAATCATGCTGAAGAGCAATCTGGAATACCCAAAAGGCTATAAAATTGTACATACCTTTTGATCCAGCTGTGCCACTACTAGGTCTGTATCTCAAGGAAATCATAAAGGAAGGAAAAGGAGTCACAGGTACAAAAATGTTTATAGAAGCTCTTTTTTTGTGGTAGCAAAGAATTGGAAAAGGAATGGATACCTATCAACTGGGGAATTGTAAAGGGCTGAAACTCTGAGTAGATGCACTGGAATCAGACAACTGAGCACTTAAGTATAATTATTTATCGGACAATACTCTATTAATATATCCTTGGAAAATGGCCCTTCCCACTATTCTGTGCTGGCTCAATCTTTTGGTGTATACAGAGAATTGTAGGAGGGATTAGGGGGGTAGAGTAAGACAAGCCAGAGTCACTTTGGTGGTAGCCGAGGAGAAGGGAGGTCATGGAGAGCTTGCGTCCATTCCCTTCACTTCTACCCCTAAAAACCAAAAATAAAGACCAAGGACTTTTGCTTATCCTGACTTTGAGTGATTCTAAGACATCCAGGGTGCTAACTTGGTCTTTACAGGGAATGACTGAACAAACTGTAGTACATGAAGGTAAAGGAATATTATTGTTTTATAAAAAATTATGAATAAATTGATTATAGAAAGGCTTGGAACTACATGAACTGAGGCTACATGAACAGATCTACATGAACTGAGGTTAAGTGAAACAAGCAGAATCAGGAATATATTGCACACAATAACTGCAAGAATATGTGACAAACTAGAAAAGGCTTGCTCTTCTCAGTAGTTCAGTGATCCAAAGCAATCCCAATAGATTTTGGACAGAAAATGCCATCTGCATCCAGAAAAAAGATCTAAGGGGACTGAATGTAAATCAACTCATGCTACATTCACTTCTTTTTTTCTGGTCAACATGAATCAAAAGCAATGTGTACTTTTCTGCAGCATTTATTTATCTCTATCTATCTATCTATCTATCTATCTTTCTAACCCTTTATTAAAGCTTTTTGTTTTTCAAAACATAGCATGGACAATTCTTCAACATTAGCCCTTGAAAAACCATGTGTTCCAATTTTCTCCCCTTCCTCCACCTGCTTCCCTCAATGGCAAGTAGTCCAATATATGTTAAACATGGTAGAAATATGCTAAGTCCAATATATGCATACATATTTATATAATTGTTTTGCCGCACCAAAAAAAAAAAAAAATCAAATCAACCCAGAAAAAAAGAAACAAAATAAAATGCAAGCAAACAACAACAAAAAGAGTGAAAATGCTATTTTGTGAACCATACTCGGTTTCCACAGTCCTCTCTCTGGGTGTAGATAGCTTTCTTCATCACTAAACCATTGGAACTGGTCTGAATCATCTCATTGTTGAAGAGAGCCACATCCATCAAAATTAATCATCATATAATATTCTTGTTGCCATGTATAATGATCTCCTGGTTCTGTTCATTTCACTTAGCATCAGTTCATATAAGTCTCTCCAGGCTTCTTTGAAAACATCCTGCTGGTCATTTCTTACAGAAAAATAATATTCCATAACATTCATATACCATAAGTTATTTAGCCATTCTCCAGTTGATGGGCATCCCTTCAGTTTCAAGTTTCTTGCCCCTATGAAAAGGGCTGCCCCAAACATTTTTTGCATATGTAGGTCCCTTTCCCTCCTTAAGGATCTCTTTGGGATATAAGCCCAATAGAAATACTGCTGGGTCAAAGGATATGCAGTGTGATAACTCTTTGGGCATAGTTCCAAATAAGCAATGTGTATTAAAACTAAGTAAACTTACTACAATTTTAAAAAAAAAAAAAGAAAAGAAAAAAAAAAAGAAAAAGAAAAGCCTTGCAATGAGAAAGAAGGAATAGGAAATAAATAAAGGAAGTTAGTTGAGGGTCCTTGTGACATAATAATCTTTTAAGAGCAAACTGAAGTAATATAATTGGGAAGATGGTAGATTAGCTGCTTTCTTCATAATTCCCCCAATTAAAAACACAGAAAGAAAATATGTACCAAATCAATAATAACTAAAGCAGAAAATACAAAATAAGGCAGACATACAACATAAGATAAAAGAGCCATAAATAATATCACTTCCTCTACTCTCAGTCTGCTCTCTATACTATTACAACCAAAATGGATAGGGAGAAATGGGAATGAGATCTCCTTATGTGAGCACCAATTACTGCATAGTTTTCAAGCTAAAGTTTTTAACAGGCAATTAGTGATTAAAGCTAGATGGGGGGTGGGGGTGGGAATCAGTTTAAGGAGGACTGAATAGAGCAGTTCATAACTCCACTTAGTAGTGTGTAACCCCATCTCAATGAGACAGTCTTCATGAACAACAAATAAAATTATTCTGATAATTGAGACTGATTATGAAGTACATATCTTATCTATAGCTATACATGGAGATTGGGAAATGTTGGCATGAGGCAGTGAATGACAAGGAAGCACAGAAGAGAACAGTAACTACCCAAAGTCAAAGTCCTTTCTAGCATTTCCTATGATAATTAGGATGAACTCTTTAAGTTCTTTACTCATTGTTGTTCTGCTATGTCTTTCCCATCCTTTCATCTCAGAGTATATTTATTGCAAAGAAGCATAATTTGGATTTCTAAAAGACTTTGTCAGGCAGCTCAAGGATATGGTAGATGGAGTACTGAGCCTGCAATTAGGAAGACTCATCTTCCTGCATTCATATCTGACTTAGATCGTCACTAGCTGTGTGACCTTACACAATTCACTTTACCCTGTTTAACTTGGTTTCCTCATTTATAAAATGAGCTGGAGAAGGAAATGGCAAACCACTGCTGTATCTTTTCGAAGAAAACACCAAATGGGATCAGGAAGAGCCAATATGCTACTGAAATAACAACAACAATAACAAAAACAAAAAAAACAAAAAACAAACAAACAAAAAAACTTTGAATTGCTAGAAAAAATCAACTGTATATGTTTAAACCTATTTGTTTTGTGTTCTTCACAGCATCTTATAAGTAACACTAATAAATAATACTTGATTATAATGGATAAATGATTGTTAGGTAGTGAGCAAGAGATAACAAGGAGAGATAACACTTTCCAAATAATGAGAGGATGGTAGCATGGTACATTCTGGACATACTAAGGCTGGTGAATCACTTACAGTAAGTAGGGTGGAATTGACTGGGTTTGGTACCAATATGGCAAGCCTGGGAATGAAGGTGGGGCCTTCAGGCTACCTTGTTTGTCCTTCATTCTGGAAAAGGACTATGACTTCAAGGAGGTGATACCATGTGGGTTGGATTTAAGTGAGAAAGGGTTGTGCAAAATCATTGTCTCACCTTCTCTTCCAGAGCTATCTGTACATCAGGATGACCCTGGATGCAGCCTTTTTAAACTAAGATCTTCAACAGATCTCAGTTTGACTGAGGTAATGCCCAATTAGTGATTAAAGTTAGATAAGGGGAAAATTTTCAGGCTAAGTAGGGATTGAATGGAGCAGTTTAAAGCTCTACTTGTATCATAATTGGTGGCCCCATCTCAATGAGGTAGTCATGATGAACAACAAATGCAGCTCTTCTGATAGCTGAGAGTTACTATAAAAAAATTAATATTAGAGTTTAATCTACCTAATCTCTTGATTTCTTCTTTTCCTTAATTTCTCTAGAAGACTACTCAAGATGTCTTATTAAAACTCACTAGCCAATTTCTGGCCAAGTAAAATGAATGTCAGTGTCTTCCCCCAAATCACATTTCACATGGTCATTTGACCAGTTAGTAATATTTATCGAATCCCTCTTGTGCACAAAAGTTCTCAACATTGTTTAATTTTATTCTACATCTCCATGAAAATAATGGAGAATGTTTTCATGGAATAATCCTGTATGTATGTAACAGAGGCAGTGGTTAACTTAGAAACTGTTTCTACTCTTGTTTCATCTTTTTTACTTTGTAACTTATTGAGAAAGACTTCTCAGTAAAAGGAATTCTCACTGATAGTTTCCCAGAAAACAACTTCTTGAACGACTATGGAGATTCTGGGGTCCCAGCTTCTCTTGTCTTTCATAACTTTTCTACTACTTTATAGACAAACCACATAAAGAATGATTTGCATAAAAATAATTGTGGTGGGGTAATAATTTGCCAATACTTGTCCTTTTATTATTTGTCAACACTTTGTCTTTATTTTTGAATTTATTTTTTATGCTTTCTCTACTTCTTTGCACAACCTTTTGTATCAACTTTCATTAAATATAGTAGCCCAGATTATACTACTTCCTATAGTGGCAAAATGTATCAAAGGGTATAGATGGTTGGTGCGATAGCTGGATAAATTCACAGTTCCACCAACAGTGCATGAAAGTATTCACACTGTCTTTGTTTACTTTATGAAAATCAGATAATATATGAATAAATCCAAATGTAGTTTTGACTTATATACAAAGATTTAGAAATATACTCCCTATTTTAATTATGTAATGTATATACAGAGGCTGTGAAATCTTATTTCCATTGTGCTTTCATTTATTTACAACAGTGGCATGTGGCAGAATAATTCCTTGAGTTAACGTATTGGCTCCTGGTCCTCACTGCCCTGAAAGTTTGACTAAGTCACTTTGGATTTTTTAAGCTCCAGTCTTTCTCTGATAAATAAGGGTAAGTATAACCTGCTCTGTATCTATCTCATAAGTGTATTATGAGAACATGCATAAATGTGTCTTGTAAACTATAAAGTAAACTATAAAGTACCCACATATATAAGGTACTATTATTACTATAGTGGAATAGTGGAAAAATCATGGATTTTGAATTGGAATGCCCAGACAATTATTTGTGATCATTTTAAAGTAATTGTTTTGTCAGGAGTTGTATTAAATGCTGCTAAGGTCCTTTCCAAACCTCAATTTCTGTAAAAGCCTTGATTTTCAAGTTCTTAGCATCATATTGTTCCATAAGAAATCTCAAGAGCTTTCAGGAGGTTATGAAGGATATACAACAGAAGATTGAAGCTTTTTATATCTTGAAAAATGCATGTTGTGAAGAATAATTATTGCCTTTGTGTATAAAAAGAAGTAGGTAATTTCACATGTTAGAAAAATGAAAACAAGGTATATATTGATGGCATGTCAGAATAATTTGTTCTTTTCTCAGAACAAATATTACCTAGACAGAAAAAAAAATTTTGAAGACATATGTAATAAAACTCTACATTGTAATACCAATAGGAATAGATTTCATTTTACCATTTGCCAAAATATTTACACAGAACCAATTGTCCTTTGAAGCAAATAAGTATATTTCTTGGACTAATCTCCTTTCCCCTAAAAAGCCATGAGTTCATGTTTATGCTGGAGTCAAGTCTAACCAGCTTTAGGAAAATGTTAAATTTTCACTGTGAGCGTTTATATTGCAAAAATCAGTAATTGCTATATTGCAAAGCTTTATTTATTTAGTTTTACTATCTAGATCATTATCTAGTATAATATATTATCTTTAAAAGTCATATTAAAATGTAAAGTTTATGGGCATATTTTCCCCATTCCTTCCAGAGTTCTAGTTTGGTCTAGTTGGATTTATAAGTATACTCCTGTATTGTTCTATAATAATGCCTGAGCTCAGTAGGAGTTAGTTTATAGATCTGAACATTCAAGCTATCACCAGAGTGAAGGCTTGGGGATTATTTGCTAACACTATATTGATGATAGTAATAATAATCACAAAATTACTATTATCAATATTTTATAGCACTTTGTGCTTACAGAATATTATATGTATATTTTCTCACTTAAGTTTTATAATATACCTGCATGAACACAAATAAAATTTCTGCCTAAATGTTAGAAAATTTCCTAGCTTGGACATTTGATTTATTATGATCATATTTCTAAATTTTTGTTAATATAAACTCCATAAAATAGCAGAGGAGAGAATCATAGAGACCTCAGTGCTTATTATATCACCCATTAGTCAAAAAAAGAAAAAAAGAAATTAGATAGTTGTTGAAAGAATATAGCTCTTTTTACATAATTGTTTTATACAATAGAATGAAGAGAATGAGGAGGATCTTTATCCCTATTGGCATCTTGGAGTGGAAAACTCAAGCCAAAGGTATTTGCTCTACTTATTCCTTCAGGGACTCAGAAATTCCAAGAAAGATCTGCTTTTCCCAGCTTCTCTTTATATACCTCTTAGATTTTAACATATTCTGTTCTAAAGTTCCCTGTAGACAAATATACATACAAATTAGGGCAGTGATAACCCCAAATCTCTGTCTCAATGTTAGGTAATTTATGAAGTTGGAGATCTGATCAATTATGATCATACTTCTAACTTTTCATTTTGTTGTTCCATAAAGCAACAGAGGAGGGGATCACAAGGACCTGAATGATATCATATTATCCCTTGACTTAAAAAAAAAGAAAAGAAAAGAAAACTAATTGTTGTAACAGGGTATGACTTATTAAATCCTCAGAGACAAGGTTGGGAAGAGAGGATGATACTGTGATAATGGTTAAGCCAACACCCATAATCGTCACAGGTACAGGTTCAGGCCTTCTCTTAAGATTACCTTCCCTGTCCTCTATAATTATCTTGTTATCTTCCCTATTAGAATGCGAGTTCCTTCAGGATAGAGAATGTGTTTTTGCCTTTCTTTGAATTCCTGGAATTTAGCACACTGACCAGCTCATATTCACTGACTGACCCTGAAACAAACACTGAAATGTATGTTTTTATCAGGGCTTTGTTGTGACTTTCTTTGGAGTTCAATTTTGTCATCTATAAAATGAAAAACTTGAACTACATCATTTCTTAGAGCCCTTTCAACACAATCATTCAAGGATTATTCATATGAAAAAAATAAAATGAAAAACAAAACAAAACAAAATCAAACAAAAAACAAATCTTGTTTCCTTGGAGGATCCTGAATGATGAGAAGAAATGAAAATCCATTTTCTTACCCAAAGATACTTTTAAAATTATAATCAAAGGGAAAACAGCTTAGTCATAAGTAGCATAATTTATTTTAATTCTTTTTGTCACATAGATAAAACATATTTAAAAATATTGCCAACTATACCCTTGAAAGATATTGGTGATATCATAAACCATTCTGAAAAGTAAAAATGAGATAAATTCTTACCCTGATACAACAATAATGATCACTCATTTTTCTTTAAAGTTTAGAGATAACCTAAGAGTGCTGAAGGCAGCTAACATTCAGCCCAAATATATTTTGTTTATATATACTTGGATTAAGTAATCTATTTGGAATTAATAAAATGATAGAAAATATCTTTAAAATATATATCTTTAATATAATAAGTATCTTTAAAGTACAAAATAGCTTTTCTAACAGTTTGTTAATGTTATGTGATTTCTGAACTGAGAATAAGGGTTTTAATGAAGATTCTACTTCAGATGCTTATCACATCTTCAATTCTGTGATTCTAGGACTCTTCCAGGTTAAGGATTTAGAATTTGTGTTAGAAAGCTTTGTAAAGATTTATTAACATTTTTCTATAGTACAACCAAATATATGCTGGTAGAGTCAAGCTTTTCACTACATATATTAATTTAAACAGTCTTTCAGTGTCTAGATGGAATTGAGAAGTATAATAAATAACCGTGGTGTGGGTGTAGGGTGGGGGAGGTATGAAATTTATTCAGGATACTTTCTGAACCAAGGCCTTCACTTCAGTAACATTTAGGGAACCCTTGTGGAACATTTATAGGACTCTAGAGATCCTGAAGATAAAGTTTGGATCTAATTATACCACTGTTATCATTGAAAAGAATGTTTTTTTCAACCAGATCATAGAGCCTTCAAAATAGAACTTTTAATCTCAGATATTAATATGGGATATGGGAGATCTACGTAGAGCAAAATAACAAGATCTAGAATACAGTAAATTCTATATTACTATAGAAAGAAGAAAGGGCACAAGAGATGACAATGGTGATGATGACAACAAATTAATTTTTTTTTTCCAGTACTTGGTGCTTTACAAAGTACTTTTCTCATAGAAAAGAGGTAGTGAATAGAAAGGCAGTCTCAAAGCTGAGGTGACCTTGCTTGTTTCAGGGCAGCTAGATAGTCCAGTGCATAGAACACTGGATCTGGAGTTTAGAAGATAACCAGAGTTCAAATCCAGTCTCAGATGCATACTAGCTATGTGACCCTGAGGAAGTCACTTAACCTTGACTTCTGCCACAGTTCCCTCACCCCCTATAATAAGGGGATAATAGTGCCTAATTCCCAAGGTTATTGTGAAGATAATGAATAAGATAATATTTGCAAAGCACATTACAAACCTTAAAATAATTATATAAATGTGAATTGATTTGGTGGTGGCACTGGTTTTAGAGGTGATGATGATGGTAATAATGTCTCACTTGTGACTGAAAGCAACGGTTTGATCCCGGGTACATGCCTTAAAATCTCAGTTCTCTAGACCTTTGGTGTTTAACTCAAATAAGAATGGGACCATTAAATTCTGTATGCTGGTATTGGAATAGAAAATCAAATATTCACATCATCTATGTTCTATTGTATTTTAAATTTACTTTGTTACATATTTCTTGATTACATTTTAATCTGATTCTGACTCATTCTCAGAATACTAGGGCTTGCAATGTTTCTGGAAACTACTTGCTTGACTCTTCTGCCCTAGGCAATTCTATAAGATTACATTGCTCAAAAAAAAATAAAAAAGATAGGCATACATTGTTAGAGGAAATTTTTCACCAAATTCATCAATCATAGCTTTCCTATTTGCTCAGATCTCAGCCACTGTCATTTCTTTTCATAAGTTTCTTCTTTTAATTCTGTAACCCTCTAATAACGTATTCTCTATATTAATTCAACCACAGATCCAGTCTCTGTTCTTCTTCATAATAGTTGAGTAAGGAACATTAAAAGAAAAAAAAATTATTCTTATCCTCTTTTGCCAGTGAGAAAATTAGACATAGAAATTAAATGGGTTGCCCAGAGTCACAAAGCCCATAAGCATAGGATACAGGATTCAAAGACTGATTTAATTCTCTTTCAATTGTGTTCTGTAAAGCATGATTTATTTAGTTTCCTTTTTCTAATTCTGGTTCAGCTAGTATAGGGAAAAATTAACATTGGGTCTGTTTGTAAAGAAGCAACTATGTCAAAGAAATATAAGGCCTTTGACAGAAAGATTGGAGGAGAAAAGTTTTCCTTCCCACAGCCAAACAGCCTTGGTTCCCAGGTAGCAAAAGAAAAAATAAAGATCAATTTTCTTCAGTATTCCAGTGTAGGTTTATGTAAATAATATCTTCAATTTTGCAATAAGATTAGTTGATATTTTGATATTTAAGATTTTTGGCAAAAGATAAAGGGTTCTGTCCAGAAGACCTTAGCTTTCCTGTAGTATTTATGAAGAATTATATTTATTTTAGCATAGCATAGTATATAAAAAGGTAGCCTCAGAACCAGAAAGACCCAAGCTCAAATCCTTGCTTTGACACAAGGGAGGAAAGAAGAAAGAAAACATTTAGTAAGTGCCTAGTATGTGCCAGTCACTGTACTAAGCACTTTTCAAATATCTCATTTGAATCCTACAATAACCATTTTGCAATTGGGGAAAATGAGACAGATAATGTGACTTGTCCAGGATCATTAAACCAGTAAACTATCAAAAATTTATTAAGTGCCTGTTTTGTGTTAGACACTGTGCTAAGTACTAGGGATACAACTATAGAAAAGCCAGTTAACATTCTCAAGGAATTGATAATCTAAATCTAATGGGAGAAAAATTAAAAAGCAGGTGAGTGTGTGTGGTGTGAGAGGTACCCAACATGGTGTAGAAGCCAAATAAAGTGTGTTTGAGATTAGATTTGAATTAGGTCTTGACCTCAATCTAATTTCTGTCTTGACTGTATTATCTAGAAATAGCTTGGATGTCAGTTTTGCATCTCTATGTGTATACATAGAGAAAAGTTAAGCAAAGTCTTCAATCACTTGAGTAAGTAAATTGTGGCAAGCCTAATCATGGAATCAATATGGCTAACTCTAATCTTCATAAATTTCTTGTATATTAGATGAGATTCTGAGATGACTCTCATGGCAGATCCCACTTGTGTCTCTCCAGTGGTGACTCTCCACAGCTCTTAATTTCTGATATTGGCTTAGTTTTTACTGTTTGCTTTTAGATATAGCCATTATACTACTTTGAGAGTTATCTATGCCTTCTTTGACCTTGGTCCATGACTATCCCTTGAGGACTTTTGAGCACTAAACTGCTAAGTAGCCCCAGGCTGTGACAGCTTCAGCATGAGAGAGCCAGGAATCATCATCATTATCACCATCATAATTATCACCAAATAGTATTTATTAAGCAAGCATTCATGTGCACATGGCATTGTTCTGGGCACTTTGCCAAGGTAAATTTTATAAAGAAGATTTTGCCTACTAGAGTTTACAATCCATAAATAGTATATATGTTATAATTTAAGTCTAAGCCAAAAAATGTTAACATCAGCTGTGCCTTTTGGTTAATGTCCAATGTCTTTTCAGGGAACCAGCAGTTTCATCTTAATGCAGCTAATGTTGATATTAGGGGTTTAATCCGTGTAAAGCTAATAAGCTCTGGTTAAGAAAACATATTTCTCCCTATATTTTGGTTCTTCTTTGCACTGTCTGGGTTGAGTTAGTGTTTTTGTCACTAATCTTAAGCATTTCTAGATACTTTCCAAAATGTATTGTTATCTTCTATGGTTGATATGACATAATGGAAAAATACTACCTGTACTTATGCAAATTGTTAATTTTTTTGAAATAGCCCTTTCCATCCTGTATACATTAAAACTGTTTCCTTACTTGCCACTAACAGTTTCTGAAAAATTCTCTTTCAATTTGCCTTTTAGATTCATCCACTCAAACTTAAACCTCTTTGCTATTATACCAAGCACAACCTAAGTTGTGCTTCAACTTCCTGGAAATTATAGTACAAAATACATAAACACAGACAAAAAAATATTCATATATTTTATCAAGATGCAGAGGAAAAAGACTATTTTAGTTGCTTCTTTTGTAATTATCAAAAATAAGTGCTTAAACACTTTCTATTTTATTATGATAGTGAATCTTTGCAGGCAGGTTCAGAGAGTTGGTATGGTACTAACTAGGGAGTAAATTGGAAGAGAGTTAAAGAATTAAGGAAGAATGAGAGAAATAACAGAAGTTGACATTTGAAGAGATAGAGATTCTACTGATGAAGTTTTGAGTCATTATTTGGATAATAGTAACAATAAGAAGTAGTAGTTGTAGAAGTAGTAGTGGCAGTAATAGTAGTAGTAGGAGGAGGAGGAGTACTTGTGATAGTAATAGTAGTAGTAGTGGTGGTGGTGGTGGTAGTTTTTCTATAGTGATTTAAGGTTTGCAAAATCCTTGACATACATTTTCTCATTTGATTCTTACAACAACCTTTGAAGGTAAGTGATATTATCATTCCCATTTTACAGATGAAGAAACTGAGAGTGAGAAGAAATTAAGTGATTTGCTCAATAGGTGTCTGAGACAAGATTCAAATCATATCTTCCTGACTCCAAATTTAATGTCCTACCAAACAGTTCAAGTGCAAGATGAGGAGATTGTATATAATAAACAAACAATTTGGAAATAAGCCAAATGTTACTCCATGTTTTTTTTTTTTCACATGAAGTAATATCAAAGTGCATTTAGAGGGTTGATGAGCATTATCTTGTTCAATTATATGACTCTCCATGAATAAACTGGATAAAATTTTAAAGTCTGGAGGTTTGTAAAAAAGGAATAAATAACTCTCTTGGAATAGACATACTTCCTAGTTCTTCACTAGAGAGGGAACTTCTCTTATTGCTTCCCTGTAAGTAGATCAGATAATTGGTTGGCTTAGGCCTAAGTGGAGAGGCCCTTATTTAGAAACTGTCCTTTCCATGTTCATGAAAATATGCTCTAGACCCTTTTCTCAAACCTTCTCTCCCTTGAGTTTCTAGATTGAAGTGGAACATGGTAGTGGGAAAGGAGAATTCTTTTTTTTTTTTTTTTTTAATTTATTTATTTATTTAATAGCCTTTTATTTACAGGTTATATGTATGGGTAACTTTACAGCATTAACAATTGCCAAACCTCTTGTTCCAATTTTTCACCTCTTATCCCCCATACCATCCCCCAGATGGCAGGATGACCAGTAGATGTTAAATATATTAAAATATAAATTAGATACACAATAAGTACACATGACCAAACCGTTATTTTGCTGTACAAAAAGAATCAGACTCTGAAATATTGTACAATTAGCTTGTGAAGGAAATCAAAAATGCAGGTGGGCATAAATATAGGGATTGGGAATTCAATGTAATGGTTTTTAGTCATCTCCCAGAGTTCTTTTTCTGGGTATAGCTAGTTCAGTTCATTACTGCTCCATTAGAAATGATTTGGTTGATCTCGTTGCTGAGGATGGCCTGGTCCATCAGAACTGGTCATCATATAGTATTGTTGTTGAAGTATATAATGATCTCCTGGTCCTGCTCGTTTCACTCAGCATTAGTTCGTGTAAGTCTCTCCAGGTCTTTCTGAAATCATCCTGTTGGTCATTTCTTACAGAACAATAATATTCCATAATATTCATATACCACAATTTATTCAGCCATTCTCCAACTGATGGACATCCATTCAGTTTCCAGTTTCTAGCCACTACAAAAAGGGCTGCCACAAACATTCGTGCACATACAGGTCCCTTTCCCTTCTTTATAATCTCTTTGGGATATAATCCCAGTAGTAACACTGCTGGATCAAAGGGTATGCACAGTTTGATAACTTTTTGAGCATAGTTCCAAACTACTCTCCAAAATGGTTGGATTCGTTCACAACTCCACCAACAATGCATCAATGTCCCAGTTTTCCCACATCCCCTCCAACAATCATCATTATTTTTTCCTGTCATCTTAGCCAATCTGACAGGTGTGTAGTGGTATCTTAGAGTTGTCTTAATTTGCATTTCTCTGATTAATAATGACTTGGAGCATCTTTTCATATGACTAGAAATATTTTCAATTTCTTCATCTGGGAATTGTCTGTTCATATCCTTTGACCATTTTTCAATTGGAGAATGGCTTGATTTTTTTATAAATTAGAGTTAATTCTCTATATATTTTGGAAATGAGGCCTTTATCAGAACCTTTGACTGTAAAAATTTTTTCCCAGTTTACTGCTGGGGAAGGAGAATTCTATTAATAGTTCCTCCTTTTCCCCACAAAGTAATTGCAACATAAAAAAGAAACATGATAAATACTGCCTATACTTGCATAAGTAAGCTGGAAACTGGAGTTTCCCTACATAATAACAATGGATGCCTCCTTCTGCATTTCTCTTTCTTTTTGTGATCATAGCAGTGACTAACAATTAAGACAAGGAAAACGAGAAAAATTGTTTTCAACTATTTCAAGGATTATCATGTGATACAATGATTAGGCTTGTTCTATCTAATCCCAGAGGCCCAAGAGCCTGATTGGAAACTGCAAAGGCAAATTTAGGCTTACAGTCAGGATAAACTTTCTAACAATTAAAATTTTCTCAAAGTTGAAAAGGCTAGCTCCAAAAATGGTCTTTTGGTATATTGGTAGAACTAATAGGTTACTAACATTCCTTCCAGTCTTTCCCCCAATCTTTCCAATATTCCTATATACTACTCCTTCCGCAAACTCTTTGATCTGGTGACACTAACTTCCTGGCTACTCCAAAAATAAGACACTCCATCTCTCTGCTTTGGGCATTTTCTATGGCTGTTCATTAAGCCTGGAATGCTCTCTCTTTCCTAATCTTTTTCTACTGACTTCCTCAGATTTCTTTAAATCACAAATAAAATCTCATCTTTTTCAGGAACACTTTCTCAACTCTTTCTTAATTCTAGGTCTTTTCTAAATATTTCATATTAACAAGATAGACATGGTCTAGGAGTTTTAGTGAATTATAATTTAGTATGGGTTACTTTACCTTTACAAAGTACCTTTACCTTTACTCTACCAAGTACCTTTGTAATTCTTATAAGCAAATGAGAGGAAATTTTAAATGAATTATTTGATCTTGGATTAATACGTTTTTCTTATTCAATATGTAATCCATTAAGCAGTAGGTACCAGTTCAAAATTTGCTTTACTTATTAGATGTAAGAGAGTCATTTCAATTGTACACACACACACACACACACACACACACACACAGTTTCTCTCTCTCTCTCTCTCTCCCTCTCTTTATATATATATATATATATACACACACACACACACACACAATTTTTTGTGATTTTTTTCTAACCATAGTCATTGTTTACTATGTTCCATATATAAAGAAGATAATTTCAGATTTAAGAAGTAAATATGACTTTTCCATTTGTAGTCAATCAATCAATGTGTTAACATTAGAAAATTCAGATGTGTCAATTACCTATACATATATTTATAATAAATTAAAATATAACATATTTATATCTATTGTTAGGATTGGTAAGGTGGGTGTGGAGAAGAAAAAAGAGGGAAAAGTTACATAATAACTTTATTATATATTTAAAAGGAATAACATTATACATAATAGATTTGTAATTTCTTATGCTATCATCTCTTTTTTCTATTATCCTATGTTATGGAAATGTTTGCTTTACTTCTTAAGTTCAGAATAAAATAAAACTTTAAAAATGTTAACGTAAATATATCTACATATATAAAATATACGCATAAATTTATTGTAATTTCTTCTACTATGCAAATATACTTTAAAAACATATAATTCCAAGCAGATTTTTTAAAAATAAAAGCTTTCATCTTACTATCTTGATTTCTTTTGTCTTATGTATTTTATAAAAATGCCCTGAGTCAATTGACATAGCTTGGTCCTTCTAGGTATTCCCAATGTCTGATTCTTCAGATATGCAGACATTTCAGTACAGATTAATTACCTTAATTAATCTCCTCAGTAGAATATAGCTTAGCATAATGTCTGGCACATAGTAGGTGATTAATAAATATTTTTTGATTGGTTTATTAAGCATGTATAACAGATGGAGTGCCAGTCTTGAAGCTAAGAAAACTTCATGCTAACTCCAGCCTCTCCAAGGGGTATCTCAGTTGTCCCAACTGCATACAACTCTATTCTCCCCAATTATAATCCCTTTCTCCCCTCAGGTTGCTTCCTGGCTGATTGGTTATGTCTAGGTATTGGACATCTAGGCATTCTCTGGGTGTAGCATTGGCTGCCATCATGCCTCAGGTATTTTTTGTCTTGGGCCTTGGGGCTGGGCCCCTCATCCCGTTTCCCTGAACCTGTCTACATTCTGATGCCCAATGGAAGCCTCTGTTGCATTTTGGACGTGGGGTATTGGGCCCTGTTCTTCCACCCTGTTTTCTCACTCTGTCTCTATGCCAACATTGAGCTTTCAGATGCCTTACTTTACCACATTGAAAGCATTGACAAGTCTCTCTGGAAGTCCCCTACCAAAAAGGATCTTGTCTTCCCATATTTGGATCTTGGAAAGTTTGTATCTATAAAAGTATTTGTGCCCACTGTGGTACAGTGTCTTATGATCTCCTCTAAAGGAGCATACTTGCATAGTCCTAGTATAATTCTTCTACAAACCTCATTAGCATTTTCTTTAGCAAGTTGCCTTATCATGTCTGTTACTGCATTTTCACCACTAGTTCATATGACAGCTGTCTACAAACATCCCACAAAATCAGCAAAGGGTTCATTTGGCCTTTGTGCCATTTTTTTGAAAGCTTCACCCTTGTCATGTTTACTGGGGATAAAAGCCCATGTTTTGATAGCAGCAGCAGCAATTTGCTCATATGCTTCTTTGAGGTAATTAATCTGTACTGAAATGTCTGCATAAGAATCTACATCTATTAGTTGGTTATAAGTGATTGGAATATTAACTCCACTTTGACTATTTTGTTGGGCTTGTAACCTACAGAGCTCAGTATATTCAGAAAGCCACAACAAGTTTTGTCCAGGTTCTAAGCATGTCCTTGCTATAGATTTCTAGTCTCTAGGGGTTAAGACTTCATTAGCCAAATTCTGTAATAATATTTTAACATAAGATGATGTAGTCTCATAAAGAGTGGAAGCCTTTTTCAAGTCTTTGAGGATTTCTAGATCAAAAGAAGCGTATCTTCTACTTTCTTGACCTGAAGAGTTAAACTGTTGAATCACAGGATACATTCCTATTCTCAAATCAGCTATATCGTGCCATTCTTCTGTGGCTTTAAGTAGTGCCTTATGCAAACTAGTCATAGGAGGGGGTGATTGTGGGGAGCAGGTGCTAGTGGTATCACTGCCCCTCCCACTACTTCTTCTCCCTCCATCCTGGAAGGTGGAGTTGATGGAAGTGTTTCAAGGACCTACTCTTTAGGCAGAATTGAAGC
Source organism: Sarcophilus harrisii (assembly GCF_902635505.1). Taxonomy (NCBI): domain Eukaryota; kingdom Metazoa; phylum Chordata; class Mammalia; order Dasyuromorphia; family Dasyuridae; genus Sarcophilus; species Sarcophilus harrisii. The sequence continues at coordinate 139,676,522 of NC_045429.1, forward strand.
TGCCTTGTGAGATGGAGAATCACCATGCCCTTCAATATTACTTAAGTTCTCTTGCCCTCTGGCAATATTGCTATTAATCTGTCTTTTGTCTTCCTCTTTTTCCTCACACTTCCTCATCTGGCTGTTCTTAAAACTTTTCTTTTTTCTAATTCTTTAAGGCCAATTGTATTATGTTGTACATATAGAATGTTTCCTTGGAAATTGAATAAGGACCTTTATCATTGTAGTATTCACATAATTGATCTCCTACTAGTTTCCAGTTATCTGCCCCTATATCTTCTTCCTTTAAGAACCAAGGGGACATGCATTCTAATGTACCCGAGTCCAGCGATCTGCTCCCAATTTACAAGTAAGCTTTGTCCCTTGATCAACTTAAGTATGCTTTCTATAGCGCCCCCTCGGGGTGTGGATGGGGGTGGGGGTGGGCATGGGAGAGCATCTTTTCCTAATATCTGCCCCATTTCAGCTACAAAAGGTTACTAGTTTAGCCCTTAACAAAGTAAGTTCCCTGTTTGTCTAATAAAATATTCACTCTATTTCCTGGTCACTGGGGACTTCTTCAGTGAAATTAGGGTCCTTGGTCCACATGTTGGGCACCAAATGTGAAGACCAAGTTAGTACCCTGGATGCTTTAGAATCAGCTGGAGTCAGGATAAGCAAAAGTCCTTGGTCTTTATTCTTAGTCTTTAGGAGTAGAAGTGAAGAGAATGGACGCAAGCTCTCCGTGACCTCCCTTCTCCTTGTCTACCACCAAAGTGACTGTGGCTTGTCTTACTCCATCCTCTAATCCGTCCTACAATGCTATGTATACACCAAAAGATTGAGCCAGCATAGAATAGGGAAGGACCATTTTCCAAGCATATGCTAATAGAGTATTGACCAATAAGTAATTAGCCTTAAATGCTTGGTTGTCTGATTCCAGTGCATCTACTCAGAGTTTTAGCCCTTTACACCTGTCTTCTTTCATCCTTCTCTCCCTTCCTCTTTTAAGCTTTATTCCTTTCCCCCTATCCCAGTCATCCTATAATGTCATTTAATGGCTTTCTAAATTCCAGACACAACTTTGAATTTTCTTCCCATTTTGATCTTTGGTTGGTTTGTCAGTCAATCAACTAATATTTAAATATGCTTCTTACTATATGTCAGACATTGTGCTAAGTGAACAAAAAAAGGCAGAAAGTAATCTCTTTTCTTAAGGAACTTGTGGTCTAAGGAGGAGACAATATGCAAACAACTATGTACAAATAAGATGAATAAAGAGTAGATCAGAGATAACAAAGTGAGAGAAAGTACTGAAGTTAAAGAGGAGTTGGTAAAAAACTTCTTATAAAAATGAGATGTTAGCTGAGAATAGAAGGAAGCCAAAAAACAGAGATTAAAATAAAGAATTCCAGACATGGGGAACAGACAGCGAAAATGCTCTGAGTCAAATGGAGTATCTTGTATGCAAAAAAGTGAGGAGACCAGTGTCACAGGATCACAGAATACTTGGAAAGGAAGAAAGTGTAAAAAGACTGAAAATTTAGAAAATGATTGGATTCTAATAGGCTTTAAAAGCCAAATGCAAGATATTATATTTGATGCTGAAAGTAACAAGGAGCTACTGGAGTCTGTCAAATAGGAGGATAAGTTGGTCAGACTTGTGCTTTAGAAAGATCAGCTGATAGCAAATAGAAGTGGAAAGAGATTTCAGTGGTCTAGGAATGAAGTGATGGGGGCACCAAGATGATGTCAGTGTCAGAGGAGAGAATATTGGGGATTCCCTCCTAACAAAGAGGAAAATTTTAATGAAATAATATAATTTTTAGAGATAACAGTTAATTGTGGTCATGGCTCTGGAAGTATTTTTAAGTTTCTAATACTAGTTTTTTTGGCTATTGTCATGGAATGGTTGCAAAAAAGTAGTTTGTTTTATTACAGTTCTGCAGGTGGCTTCCAAAGTAATTTGTTGACATTATTTTTAAATTTTCCAGACCAGATGTCATAAATATTTGTGTCTTCTAGATGCTGTCTGGCAGCCTGCTTGTTCCTCCTGTTACAAGGGAGTTAATCACTTCAATCTGAAACAGGTGTGACTGAATTCTCTAAAGATGGAAACAAATCAAAGACAGATATTCCTAAAAGGAATGTAAGACAAATAATACTTTAGTGAGTGATAATTATGTTGCATATTCTACATGGAAAATAGAATGTAATTCTTAAAAAATCTTTGGCTACTCCCTTTTGTCCAAGCTCAACCAGAGTGTAACAAGAAGTGAGGGATCAATAGCCATCATCTCCAGAGGAGAACAGAGCTGTGGGAAAACCAAATCAATAAGAGATTATGCTGATTAAAAGGGGAGACAAGGCAGAAGTCAAGAATTTCCAATCCAGTGACAAAACCCAAGATAACCCAAGTTAATAGAAGCAAATGAAGAAAAATGGAGAGTGACAAGGAAACCCGTATCTGAAAAGCTTGGGGTCATATAAATATATATGATTTGGAATCACTATAGACAAATTATTAAGCAATGCAAATAACTATCTTGGAGCCCCCATTTAATGGGTCTTTGAAAGACATGTTTATACTGGTATTTTAAGAACCTACTCCATAGAAAGCCAGACACGTGAAATACATTTATTGTTCAGTTTCTCACTCTAGTCAAATTCTTTCTGACCCCATGCCAGGAAAATAGAAATATTCTCCACTATCTCTCAAAGCTTGTCTAAATTCATGTTCATGCTACTGGAAAAAACTATGTTTTGACTATATACAACTTTGTTGGCAAGGTGATATCTTTACTTTTTAGTTGTTCTCCATATTTGCTACAGCTTTCCTTCCAAGAAACAAGCTTCTTTTAATTTCATGGCTTTAGTTGCTACCTGTGGTGATCTAGAAATATGTAGTTTATGAATTTTATGCTTTTGTGTTTTTATTTATGATCATCTTATATCCCTATTCACTATATCTTTCTCTAACACACGATCTGCCCGAGTCTGAAAGAATTTTGTATTATTTTCATGCTGAGTGTTTTTATTTATGATTATTTTCCTATTTCTGATACCTTGTTTGCCTATCTTCATGTTAGGCTAAGCTCATCACCATTTCTAAATAGGTACTGCAGGCAGAATTTTGTGCTAAAAGAGGATGATGCATAAAAAAAGCAAATTTTTACTCAGCAATTCAAAGTTTAAGGTGAAAAGTAATAGAAATGAAGTTGAGTGATAGATAAGCTTAGAATGAATTGTGGAGTAAAATTACAGAATCTTAGAAAAGAAAAGGATCCTTGATTCTTGAATCATCATCCAAGGTAGCAGCAGCAACATGGAACACCAACAGTGTGGAATAGTGGAAAGAGCATAGAATGAGGAATCAAGTCATATGTATATATGAATATTGTATATATATTGAAATATCTTTAGATACTATCTATAGAGCTACATAATTATCTATATCATTAAACTTATTCCATTTGATTCTAAAGAGCAGAACTATGTGCAATGGATAGAAGTGCAAAAGAGACAAAATTAGGCATAATATTAGGAAAAACAAAACAAAACAAAAATTTACTATTAAACCTATTCAAAAGGAATAATTTCTCAGCATCTGTGTGCAAGCAAAGGCTAGCTGATTATTGGCTAGAAGGAATTCTTCAGGTTTGAGAGATAACTGAGATTCTGTCTAGCTCTGAAATCTGTGTTCCAATAATTTTTATGAATTTAGCTACTCTGTATATGTGCAAGGCTGATGTAGAGAGAAACAATGTTTTATTTCTCATCTGTTTTACTCCTTTGAACTTCCCTATTATGTACCCAGAAACCTCAACAATCACATCATCCTAAATCACATAAACCTTGATATTCAGTGATAATTTGCCACATCTGTTTCCTCAGCACTCTCTGCCTTTCTGTTTGGAGGTTCAGGCCAACCATCTCTTCATTTTCCCATGTGGCTCCATTTCTATGGACTTCATCCTATACTATGCCAGGTGTCATATCCTTTCTTAACCTCCTACTCCATTTTCAGTTTCTTTTTGTTTTCTTTACTCAATATATTGCAGAGTGATTTTTTGAGATTTTTAAAATATCCCCAGTTCTAAGCATAGTGACTAGCAAATGATAGGTACTTAATAAATATTCATAGACTGACAATAGAGGCACACATACATATCTACTATGTTTGGGGTTTTTTGCATACATTGAAAATATGTTGTTTTCACTGAACAAATTAGAAATATTTTATAAAGCATTCCACCGATCATTGATACCATGACTCCATGGTACATGGCCATCTTCTTAGGCAAGTTCTCTAGATCTCAGTTTCTTCATCTGTAAAATTGAGGGTTAAATTATATTGTCCTCAAAGATTGTTTTCAGTTGCAAATTATGATCTAATGACATATGTAAATGAGAGATCAATTTCTTACTCAATGAAATCTTTCTAATTTTCATATCTATTTATTTAAATTGTTGGTTAGAATATGCTTATATATACTGTCATTGGCCATTAGTTTGTGTATATGTTTGTATATGAAAGCATAAGAAAGACAGAGAGACAAAGAGAAAATATAATATTGTCTAACTGTGTTGATATTAGTAGGGCAGCTGAGTAATTCAGTGTTTTATCCATTGGTCCTGGAGTCAGGAAAACCAGAGTTCAAATTCAAACTCAGTCACATATTAGCTGTGTGACTCTGGACAAGTCACTTTAACCCTGTTTGCCTTAGTTTTTTTAATCTGTAAAATGAGCTGGAGAAGGAAATGACAAACCACTCCAATATCTTTGTCAAAAAAAATCCCAAATGGAATCATGAAAAGTCAGACATAATTGAAACAGCTGGATATTAGTGGGGAGGCTAAACCGATTGATAATGCAAAAATCATTTATACTTGATTTTGTCAGTGATTGAAGGTTGTACTTAAACATTTCACTTTGCCACTAAAATCACTTTGTTATCATTAAGCCAAGGTGAAGGAGATTAAAAGCTGGAGGAGGGAGTTAAGTTTTAGACAATTGAATTGGATTAACAGAAAAGGAATCTTGTAGTGATGGATTAAAGAATTATTTATTATTTATCAGTGATGAAAGCTTAGAAAAGATGTGAGAATGAACCTGCATTATCTTGGATAAACAAAATTGTGGTAACGTGAACAGAAGAAGATGATGAAAATAGAGATACAAGGTTCAAATTTCTTTTTTTAAAATAGTTTTTTATTTACAAGTTATATGCGTGGGTGATTTTACAGCATTGACAATTGGCAAACCTTTTTTTCCAATTTTTCCCTTCCTTCCCCCCACCCCCTCCCCTAGATGGCAGGATGACCAGTAAATGTTAAATATATTAAAGTATAAATTAAATACAAAATAAGTATACATGACCAACCATTATTTTGCTGTACAAAAAGAATCGGACTCTGAAATATTATGCAATTAGCCTGTGTAGGAAATCCAAAATGCCGGCAGGCAAAAATATAGAGATTGGGAATTCAATGTAATGGTTCTTAGTCATCTCCCAGAGTTCTTTTGCTGGGTGTAACTGGTTCAGTTCATTGCTGCTCCATTGGAACTAATTTGGTTCCTCTCATTGCTGAAGATGGCCAGGTCCATCAGAATTGATCATCATATAGTATTGTTGTTGAAGTATATAATGATCTTCTGGCCCTGCTCATTTCACTCCGCATCAGTTTATGTAAGTCTCTCCAGGCCTTTCTGAAATCATCCTGTTGGTCATTTCTTACAGAACAATAATATTCCATAATATTCATATACCACAATTTATTCAGCCATTCTCCAATTGATGGGCATCCACTTAGTTTCCAGTTTCTGGTCACTACAAAGATGGCTGCCACAAACATCCATGCACATACAGGTCCCTTTCCCTTCTTTATGATTTCTTTGGGATATAAGCCCAGTAGTAACACTGCTGGATCAAAGGGTATGCACAGTTTGATAACTTTTTGAGCATAGTTCCAAATTGCTCTCCAGAATGGTTGGATGTATTCACAATTCCACCAACAATGTATTGGTGTCCCTGTTTTCCCACATCCCCTCCAAAATTCCACATTATCTTTTCCTGTCATTCTAGCCATCTGACAGGTGTGTAGTATCTCAGAGTTGTCTTAATTTATATTTCTCTGATTAATAATGACTTGGAGCATCTTTTCATATGACTAGAAATAGTTTCAATTTCTTTGTCTGAGAATTGTCTGTTCATATCCTTTGACCATTTATCAATTGGAGAATGGCTTGATTGCTTATAAATTAGAGTTAATTATCTATATATTTTGGAAATGAGTCCTTTATCAGAAGGTTCAAATTTCTTAAGTTGTAAAAAGATAAACAGGATTTAAGAATGGATACATTAATTCCTAAGCCACATGTGTCCTTTGAGGAAGCTGGGTGTAGATCAGAGGGGTGCCATAGCAAGAAGTCCTAAGAGAGAGATATGATTGAAAAGAGACAGAGTTAAGTTAGAAATAGTCTTGTACTAGTGTGGCCTGTGTCAGAGCACCAGCAAATGAAATGGGTAATCTAAAGGCTGCGTTGCTTTCACTGATCCACAGACTATATATAGGTCATAAATGAATTAAAGGTAATAGAACTTTTCTCAGGACACAGTTCATTTTCCTGTGTATCTCTTAGAAATTGCAGGTGGATAATTTTGGTTTTGTTTTGTGAATTCAGAGAGCCTAGCCCACTCATCCTCAAACAACTTATGATACTGAGCCATCATGGTTTCAATGATAAGGCTTCCTGAGATGCACCCAAACTCATACATACCCTTTGATCTCTTCAAATTACTTCTAGTCGTTGGTGATTCAGGTTGTTTGCAATGCTTTCACAGAGGACCTGACTAAAAGAAAGGCCAGAATAGCCCCATAAAAGCATTCAAAGTTCATCTGAAATTTGGAAGCAGAAGAGATGAAATTGGAAGATATCTTTCTCAGAAATCTTGGAGAAATTGCTTGCCTAGAAAGTACTTATATTTTAAAAATTTATCTCTTTGAGTCTTTAATATTACATATATGTCTTCAAATATTTTAAAACTAATGTCTTTAAGTAAATTTTGTAGAATATACTATAAGACAAGCATTAGAAAGGGGTAGCAATAATCTCACCTTTAAATAAAGATATTTTGGATGTGGTTAGTAGTTTAAAATTTGAGGCTCTCTTTACTTACTTTATTTACTTAAAGGTTGTCTTCAATTTTCTAAATTTCTGTGATTAGTTTAGCATCTATTTGTTTTATATTATTAATGTAAGAATAGGGGAAGCAATCTGGGAATTACTGTAAAGTTGGAATAACTGAAAAGCAGCCTGGAGGATGGAAATATTGTTTTACTCTCAAGCAACCCAAAGTGTTTTCCTTACAGGGCACCAGAGTTGAGGAAAGGGATGAAAGGATGACTCAATTCCAAGAAATACTTTAAATAACTATATAGGTCTCAGGGAAGTATAGATTTACCAAACAGGGAAGAGAAAAAAATTTTTTAAAGACTCCTTTCATGCTTGGCTATGAGTTTTTATTCCCTTTGCTCAATTAATTGATCACCTAATGAATGTCACACAAAATAAAGGATAAACCAGACACCCTGATTAGCATTCTCACTCTAAATCAGCTAATTATCTCTTGCCTAAATCATTACTTAGTAAGAAGTACTTTAACAAATGTTTTCACTATCCCCTTGAGGTTCTGGGATGAATGGAATGCACTGAATGATTTCAATTTTAACCTGCATACAGGGTACAGGAAGAAGATAATTCTTTTTCACATGTATTTTATAAACTAGTAGGGGAATATGACATACACAATAATAACTACACAAAGTAATATTTAAATTATTAGACAAGTGAAAAATAAAACCACAACCCAGTCTTTGGCATTTGTTATCATTTAAAGGACAAGACCAAAGTATTTTAAATTAACTTCTGTCAACTTCATTCAGAAGTAAAATGTGTATACATATAAGGTTCACAAATAGATTAAATTGTTGTTTGAATTATTTGTGAACTCTTTGGGAAATATGTTTTCCACAGTGAATAATGCAAAAGAGCAGGTAAGGAGGATTGAAAACTCTACTTTTGTTCAAATACCATCTCTTATTGAAGGCTTTTTTTTTTTTCTGATTATCCCAAGTATTAATGATCTTCACTTTATTTTATATTTATTAATTTGTGTGCATTCTCTTAGTAGAAGATGTGCTCCTTGTTAACTTTTTTTAAATTTCTGTATAACTGTCACCTAGTAAAATTTGGCAGAATATATTTAATAAGTGTATATTGAATTGTGTTATGTCATTATGTTACTTTTGAATAAAAGAACCAAATGTATATTAATATATTTGTTACTTACTTTGAAACTCTGTATTATGGTACACTTTTGATTCACTTATATGGAAAATGGTATTATAAGGGCCCAGTCTAGGGTATGCTGGAGCCAGTTGAAATTGATTCACTAGGGTTGATTGTTAAATTTTGACTGTGATTATATTTATATTGTCCTCTGGTTGAATAAATAGTTTAGGTAAATGATTTGTACAGTATTCAACTATATAAGAACTATGAGCATAAACTGTCATTTAAAAACAAACAAAAAAAAATTTGTCTTAAACCTGTAGGCAAAGAGTTCTATTCTAAGGAGAAGGGAAAGGAATAATCAGTTATACAGTGTCTAATGTGTGCCAGATAATGTGCTAAGTGCTTTTACAAATATTATTTCATTTAATCCTCACAACAATCCTTGGAGATAGGTGCTATTGTTTTCTCTATTTTACAATTGAGGAATCTGAGGCAAACAAAAATGAAGTGCCTTGCTCACGATCACAGAGGTAGTATCTGAACCCAGATTTGAACTCAGGTTTTCCTGAGTCCAAGCCTTGTTCTTTGTATTGCACCATCAGCTGCCTCTAAAAAAAACTATGATGATAATATATGTGTCTACAAAGTAATTCACAATTACAAAGTGTGTCTATGTATGAACACACACACACATCTTGTGAGATTCAAGAAGTTTATTCTAGATGCATAAAAGATGACAATGGATTTATTCAGTCAACATTTATTAGAATATACTATGAATGAATGAATGAATAAAAAAATATGTGTTTACTATGTGCAAAATACTATGCTAAATTCTAGGGACAGAAATAGAATTGCAAAGATAATCTCCAGTTTCAAGGAACTCATTCTAAAAGGGGAGATCACATATGGAGGTTTCAATTTTAAGTAAGATGAAAATGCTTCATGGCAAAGATGATGAATGGTGCTCAAGGACTTTGGTGGTGAAAACTTTCTTTTTCAGGTTTTTAGGCTGTCTAGCAAAGACTCAAGGATTATAATACCTGCAGAAGTAATTGCTAGATTCCATCTCTGTAAGGGTTAATGGCTGGACAATGGTTATGTGACTGGCCTAGAAGCAGTGTGAAGGTCTGAGGGGTTTTGAAGATCAAGATAATGAGTGGACTCTGGGTTGGAGGGAGGGTATTAATTGAAGTATAAAATATGGTTATATTGACCTGGCACATACTGCTTTCTGTTTCTCTCTCAAGGTACTTTGCTACTTCTGCAAGGCTGGCTCACTTGTTTTGCAAGAGACATCGGTTGGCAATTGGAAGGTTGACCCTTTCTCTATATTGGTTGCTCCTCCTTGATGATGGCTACAGAGACCAGGTCAAAAGGAGAGTCATGATCTAGATGAAACTAAATCTTGAATTTAGGATCCTTGGCTATCTCCATGAGTTTTATGGGAAAGTGGTGGCTGAAGATGTGAGAGTGGTTTTCATTTCCAGGTGTATGTCAACTCATACTTCACACTCAAAGGGTACCTTCTACTTATAGCGCAGTTCTATGATGTTCAATGTTGTTTACATGGAAGGAGATGTAATTCATGATTGTCAGAGAAACTGAAGAGATTGAGAAGGAAAAATCAGATGGAGTGGGGAGAAAAGTAGAGTCAAGAAGAAAGCTTTGATTGGAAGAAAGAAGATTTATGTAAAGTTTTATCCGCAATATAATCTGTTTAACTTTTCCAATAACTGAACTACTATTTATTCTGATAAGTATATTTCCTTGTATCTCTGATCATTGTAATTCTGAAAGTACTAGCAATAGCAATAAGATAAAAGAAAGAAAAGTATTAAAGATAGGTTAAGAGGAGATAAAATTTTCCCTATTTGCTGATGGTATATTTGGGGAAATACTAGAAGTAATAGCTCTACTGATTGAGGCAATTAATAGCTTCAGCAAAGTTACTGGTTACAATATAAATTGTTAAAAATCAATAGCATTTTTATATAACAACAAAATAAAATAAGCTATAATAAGGAAGTCTCCTTGCAAACAGCAACAAAATAAGTACAATATATGGGGTTCAACCTATGAAAGAACACAAAAGATATATACAGATATAGATATATATGTACACACACATACACATACACACACATAATATAAAATTACAAAATATTCCTTAAAAAATAAAGAGTAAGTTAAATAGTTGGATGATTGTCAGTGCTCATGAAAAGCCCATGCCAATATAATAAAAATGACATTACCAAAATCAATTGAAATTTTCAATCCTGCAAAAAAAAAAGTCAACAGTTACTTTCTAGAATTCATCTAAATAAAATTCATTAGAAAAATAACAATCTAAAATGCCAAGGGAAATAATGCAAAGAAGTAGGGAATAAAAGGAAATAACACTTCCAGACCTTGAACTACTATAAGCAGCAGTCATCAAAGACATTTGATATTGGTTAAACAATAAGAGAGATTGACCAGTGGATCCAATTAGATGAGAAACAAAAAGAATAGAACTGAATACAACAGAATTTGATGAAAACATAAATTATCTAGGAAAAATTCCTTATTTGAAAAAAAATCTGCTGGGAAATTATAAACCAATTTGGCAGAAATTAGATTTATACCAGCACCTTATACCATATTTCACAATGCTTTTTAAATGGTTATGCAACCTTAATATATGTCTAAATTACTATTTTTAATATTAAAAATTCATTTTAAAGTTTTACAGGCACTGGTTAAAGCTAAATAAGAAGGAAAGGATATATCTGATTTACAAATAAATGCATACCCTATGATTAAAGAATTCAATTCTTCAGGAGAAGATACACTACTTTTGATCGGGAAATTATTAAAGATTTAAAAAAGGATTGCAGTCTTTATGGGGCTACATCATCTTATGTTAAGATGGTATTAGAGAATTTGGCTTATGAAATTTTAACTCCTAGTGATTGGAAATCTATAACAAGGACATGGTTAGAACCTGGACAAAACTTGTTGTGGCTTTTGGAGTACAGTGAACATTGCAGAATATAAGCCCAATGAAATAGGCAAACTGGAGTTAATAAGGTCAGTATACAGACAATTCAGCACAGATTAATTACCCCATAGTGTTGCTGCTATAAAGGCATGGGGTCCCTCCCAGGAAAAGATCAAGGGGAAGCCTTCACGAAAATAGAGCAAGGTCCAAATGAACCCTTTGCTGATTTTGTGGGACATCTGCAAATAGCTATCATATGAACCATTGGAGAAAATGCAGCTGCAGGAATTATGATAAGACAACTTGCTAAAGAAAATGCTAATGAGTTTGTAGAAGAATTATATGAGGACTATACAAGGATGGTCCTTTAAAGGAGATCATAAGATGCTGTGCCTCAGTGGGCACAAATGCCTTTTATACCCAGGTTATGATGCAGAACTTGGGAAGACAGGGTCCCTCTTGACAAGGAACTTCCAGAGAAATTCATTAATGCTTTCAGTGTGGTAAAGTAGTGCATCTGAAAGCTCAATGTACAGATAGAGTGAGAAGACAGGGTGAGAGAACTAGACCCCAAATCCTATGTACAAAATGCAACAAGGGCTTTCACTGGGTCTCAGAATGTAGATTAACCCAGGGAAATGAGAGGCAAGGCCCAGCTTCAAGACCTCAAACAAAAAACAGGTGGGGCATGATGGCAGCTGAGATTATACCCAGAGAATCTTTAGAAGTTCAGGACTCTGATATGATCAATCAGCAGAGAAGCAATCAGATGGGAGAAAGGGATTACAATTGGGGAGAATATAGGCTTTTTAACCCAACAGAAGGGCAGTGTCCAGTGCCAGCAGCTCCAATATAATCTCCAAGTGATAAAGAGAGATCTAGAAAGTGGTAAATGGAAGGGACTAGAGAGGTTAACTGCTTGGGAGAGAGGATTTGCTTGTAGCTCTACAGATGGAGAAGGAATCAGATGGGTGCCAATAAGCCTTGTCCATTGGAGAGAGACAGAAACAGAGAAAAACCTCAAAACAAAGGAGAAGACTAAAAAAAATCTGACACTGAAAGAACATGGCTCATAATGAGACTGTTACAGAACTTCAAAACCAGCAGGAATCATTGGATTTCCTGAGATAAAAAATTGTTGACAAGACTGTTGCATAACTTCAAAACCAACAGGAATCTTGGATTCTCTGAGACATGATAAGACAGATACAGGACTTAAAAATCTGCAGGAATCATTGGATTCCCTAATATGAGATGAGAATATTGCAAGATTTCAAAACTTGCAGGAATTATTGGATTCCCTACACACATGAAGTAATGGACACTAGATTCCTTTTGGACTATTTATAGGACTAATGGACATGTATAATTCCTAATGTTGATTCATGTTATTTGTTACATCTCTACTAGCCTGTGTTATATTGCTATGTGCTTATGTAATTTATGTAATTATGTGTAATACCTCCCATGTAGATGGATTTATGTATACCTCTTTCAAGTGAGACCCTTCAAAAATCCACTAATCTGATTTGATTCCCCAATTTCCTTTGGTGTTTTCATCTCCCTTCCTGAGACTTCAGGGAGTGTGTGAGCACCTCCTTTTATGGTGTTTTCACCCCTTTTTTGAGGAGTCAGGGAAGGTGTGATCACCTCCTTTTGGAGGTTCTTACCTCCTTGAAATGTGAGGGAGAGTGTGACCACCTTATGTTCTAAAACAAAAGAAAGCGCAAGATGTTATGGGACAGAATTCTGAACTTAAAACAAGGATTCTTACAAGGTACTAATTCAGTGGAATTGATGAGACAATAGTTATCTAGTTTAGCATGGTGATTAATAGTACTCTAAGTTCAGTATGATTGATTTAATCTTACAATAAATAATGATTTCCTAGTGATATAATGATTGGTTTATACTCAGTGTTGAGCATATAAGCTGGGAGCCTCAGCCAGATTCAGAGTTAGGAAAGACAAGCAGAGTGGAGGCTGAAGCACAAGCCTTTGGACTCAGATTCATTCATCCCATCACATACCCCGTGGTGGCAAGTATGTCCTCCTGCATTTTCTCCATTGAAACCAAGACTCTAGAAGGCATTTAAGAAAGCTAATTGGGCCCCAGGAAAGGAGACAAAGATCTCTTTGAAAGAGATAATAAAGTATTTAGACTTTAACCCCTGGCTATATTCTTGAGATGATTATTCTACTGAAAAGACGGCTGCTCCCAGAGATCTACAAAAAACCAAACTAAGAACATTACAATAATATACTTAATATAATATTCTTAAATAAATATGCCTTTGAATTTCTTTCTTTTCTACCTATTGCCTCCAATCTATATCTGCATCTATCTATATGTGTCTGTGATACACATGTAATATATTATGCACCCGTTAAAAATATTATTTTCAAAAGATAGGGATTTAAAGAAGTCTTCCCCAATAATGGTTCTATTCTCCTTGCTCTCCACTAACTCAAATTATATTTTGATTTTAGTAATATATCATAGTTATTATGTGGGAAAGGAAGATGATGCTTTTTTTCCTCAACATTTTATCTTCTCCAAAACAAACCTTTATTGGCCCAACAAAACTTAACAATCCGATCACTAGTAGGAAGAACAACTATTTATCTGTTAGAGTAGACAGTAGAGTCAGGAACAAAGAAGAATAAAAGTAATCAAACTAGAAGTTCAAATTCTGAGGCAGATAGATAAAAGTAATTGCCAAGCCAATAGTAACAACAGAAGCAGAAGGTGAGAATTGAAATTGAAGTTCAATCACAAAGTCAAGGAAGGCAAATCAAACCGGAATCACAACTCTCAGCGGAATGGTATTTTTTTAGCTAAAAAATGTGCTCTAATAGAGTGTTCTTTATTGGTATACTGGTGCATGCTGGATGTTATATCTGTAACCAGGGTGGGATAACTTAAGATTTGCCTTAGAACATATAAATTTAGACAGAATTGATAATACTTGTGGTATTTCAACATCAAAGAAACTTCTGAGTTGAGTCCTGGTGAGCAAAATTACTTTGTTAAAACAGGAACTTAGTTAATACATATGCAGCATCTTAAGTGAGATCTTTAGTGCCTAGGCTTGACTCATTTCTCCCCATACCATTTCCTGTGATGAGTGCCTACTGTTACAAGGTCTGTACTTAGAAGATGGCTCAGGGTTTCTCTCTCTGTGGAGGGCTGTAGGTAGTGAAGGAACTCTGGGTAACGTACAAGACCCTTCAGCCCAGAGCAAACCTGCTAGTAAGTCTGGTTTGGCGCTTATCTTCCTTTGGGGGCATCTCAGTCTTCCTGAAAAGTCAGAGGACATGACAACCTGCATTCTACTTGAAGCAGAGATACTTGTAGCAACAAGACAGTTACATAAAAATAACAAGTTACTTATGTGGCTCCACATACACATCATCCCATAATTAACACATGCATAGTTTGCTGTGTGATGTAAGTGTACTAGGGTATTTAAGACTGAGAGAATGTGAAATAAAAAGACTCCATGTTTGACCATCCATGTGGGTCTCGTCTCTTCACTCATTACCTAAGATCAAGGACTTGGGCTAATACCCAGATCTGCCAGAGAGCTAGTCTGGACATTACATCACTCCCTACTCCAAAACTGTGGTCTGTAGTCTCCCCCACAACTCCCCCCTCCAAACCACAAAATTTGTCTTTAAAAATTGATTTAAAGGGACATTTTTCTTCTTTTTGCCTCATAAATTCTGTTTAATACACCCCAAAGTACAAAAATTTCTACATAGGACTCTGCCACACATATTCCCTTCTTTTTGTATCCCTTTTCTCCTCTCCTACACTTAGAGATGAGGTGCAGAACTCCTATTGGATGAAAAAAGCAAGGAGGATTGATGTGTGCTCTTACAACCTTGATATGCCAAAGAGAAGAAGAACCACTTCTGAACTTAACCCATTGGTGATTTCTTCAGGAAGAATAGTTCATTAAGATCTTACTTTAGAAATTCTGGTTCTGAACCAAATTTATTTTTTTTAAAATGTGCCAAGCTTAATTTACAGTCTAATAAAATAATCAATCAGCTAATGAGTATTCTTCCACTATTAGTATATGTCCAGATTCATATACCTTTTCACTTGCATATTAAGCATGCATGACCTTGAAGAAGGGAAAATAATGGTTGATGTTTCTATTGGTTTTCAACTGCTGAGGAGATTTAGTCTTTTCCTGACACTTGATAATTTGATTTAACAAGAATTTTAAACTCGGGGTCTGTGTTCATATCATTGTAACCTAATATAATTGGTTTCCTATATAATTATGGGTTTAAGAATAATATCATGAGAAGGATCAATAACTTTCCCCAGACTGCCTAAAATGAACATTCCAAGAACTCTTAATCCA